>NC_142255.1:1923333-2255000 GCF_052056855.1 Sturnus vulgaris
ACTACAGAGACAGAAGGATATGGAAGCTGAACACTGCTTTTGCCTAACTCCAAATACAACACAGAGACCAAACCCCAAATTTCCTGAGGGTGCGACACGCAGAGCACGCCTTGCTAGAATAACCCGAGAAAACACAGCAGTTAAACTCATGGCAAACACTGCAAATCTAGCAGAGAGGATGAAACTGGTTTTGTTCTTTTGAAAGCTGCTCATTCTCACATTTCAGTGTTTGGGAGCTATTACTTGGTCAGTCTCACTGGGAAGCAATTTTGCCCTGGTTCCAGCATGGGATTGGGTAAGGCTGTGCTTGCAAGGACTCTGCATCATGCTGTAGCTGCTGGAAACCCTCCTAAGCTCAGTCAGCTGTGTGCTTGGGACACTTGAATGCACTGAATTTAAATGACAGTGCAGTCTTCCAACTCACAGAGCCTTCTAATAACATTTGTTAATCCAAGCAAATATCAAGGAATCTGGTCAGTGCCAGTGCTGAATCCACTAAGCATGTGTGCTGCTTGCTAAATCCCTAATAGGTGGTGTCAAGAGGTTTCTGTCATTCCTGCCTTTGGGAGGCCAAATCCACCCCAAAACTCCTTCTGCAATTATCTGGCTAACTGTATTTTTGGGAATCACGCACAGTTCCTTGCAGAGTCCACAAATTCAACAAAATCATGTAGTCTGATAAAGATGTATTTGAATAATATTCTTCTCCTGTGTGCTTTTAAATGTGAGGTGTAAGCCTGTTGTAATTAAAGTTGAAGCAATAAACCTTAGCCATTGATTGCACTCGGTAATTAATTATTGATTACAGTGCTTTACATACATATTGCAGAGGACAGTTCACCTGTGCAGCAGATGATACTTTGCTCAGAAATACCCAAACACAGCCTCTTTGCTATGCAGGACTTTACAAAAACCGGCTCTAGGGTTACCAACTTCATTTCCTTATTACCTCCACGAAAATGTTGCTGTGGAGTGAAAGCAAGCCATTACTTCGGCTAAGTCAGTGTTAACTGCTCCCAATCCAAACTAATTTTGCAAATGAGGATGTATAGATGCAAAAGAGGCTCTTTCTCTGTTGAGAACCTTGTTAATAGACCTGCCATCCCTTGCACATCCCAATTCCTGACAAGCCAGGCTGCAGTAAGATCCTACACAGCAGCAACAGTAGCAACATCCCTGCCTAACTCTCGGGAAGGAGCAGGGAGAGGACTTGGAGGTGTGAAAACGGGAAGCATCAGTCAGGCAGAGCATCCATGGAGATGCAGGACTAGTTAAGATCAGACACCATGCTTTTAGTCTAGAGTTGTGCATCAGGTGGGAACAGTTTTTCCCCATTTACAACGAACTTAAAGAGAGCCTTTCCATTATAAAAAGCCAAAGACAATTGGCTTAAAAATAATTTTAAATTATCAGTAGTGTGGGGACACTAAAATTAAGGTGAGATGTCAATGCAACCTGCAGCTCGTTTGAGCGGAGCAGATCTTGGCTGCGTCCCCCAGCTCCTCTGGCTAGGAAATGACCCAGGAAAGTTCTGTCGGGGTGGGTGCCCTGTGCGGGAGGTGGCATGGGAAGGGGCAGGCCAGCTAGTTTGGAGTGGGCCAGGACAGGGGTGGGGGGTTGTACCTGAAGTCGCTGTAGGGATGGATGATCCAGAACCCGGCAGACTTAACTCTTTCCTGCTCCCTCTCCACGGCCTTCTGGCTGCCAAACATCCTCAAGGAGAATTTGTTGACCCCCGGCTGGAGCATGGCCCCGAACTGCCTCTGCATGAAACCGGCCTGGCCAAGCCTCTGCTCCTCATCCGGGGTGATCTGGTCGCACCCTCCACCTCCCTCCACTTTGATGGAGCTCGAGGAGCAGGCCCGGGGGGGAGGCTGCTGTGGCTCCGGGGGGGAGGCGGGCGGTGGGGGCAGCCCCTGCTCCAGCTCCCCGCTGCCGGGGGGGCTCTTCTCCTCCCCGGGAGAGGCCGGCTCCCCCTCGCCGCCGATGAGCCGCTTCTCCTCGGCCGCGTCGTGGAGGTGCCTGCTGGTGAGCGAGGACAGGCTCCCTTTGAAGCGGCGGCAGTCCCCGTTGGTGCTGGTCTTGGCGCCCTTGCCGCCGGCCTCCGTCTCCAGCAGGCCGGGGTCTCCCCCTCGGCCGGGGTCCCCCCCGAGGGCCCGGGTGCTCCCAGCAGAGGGCGAAGGCAGTGGCTTGAGCCTGATGCTTTTCCTGCGGGTGTCCTTGTCGCTGTCATCCTCCTCGTCCATGATCGACGCCTTGGGTCCGATCTGCTGGGGCAGGCTGTAGAGCCTCTTGCGCATGGAGGGGGGCAGCTTGTCCATGGCCGCTGCTGCTGCTGCTGCTGCTCGGGGACACGGAGAGACCCCCCCGCTCTGCCCAGCGAGGGGAACCGGCACTGCCCCCAGGCCCCTGCCCCCGGCTCACGGGGCACGGGGGACCAGAGACTGGCGTGGCATCTCCTTACCAGGCTGTGGCATCCACAGGCTCTGCATCAAAACACAAGCTCTGCATCCAGAAGGGAAGGGAAGGAGGGGAAAAAAAAAAGAAAATAAGAAAATAAGAGGGAGGCACAAAAAGCTCCCCCTTCTCCTCCGTTGTCCCGATTTGGCTACTTGCTGCTTGTCTCCCCTTGCTGAATGTTACTGCAATCCCTGTCTGCTCAGATGCTGAGCACTGGGAAAGAAGTCTAGAGGAGAGCCACACACTTCTGGCTGGAAGGCGAGGGAGGGCGGCAGCGGCGGCAGCAGCCGCCTTGCCATGTTGGCTTCGAGATGCAAATGTGCCGTAGATCCCGGCGGGCAGACATCATCCAGAAAGCGAAGCTCAAGCCTCAAACTCCTCAACCTGCCGGCCAATAACACAATGAACTGCAACCTGCAGCGGCCACTATTTGCTTACATCACTGTCATCACTTATTCCTCATGCAGCCCCTGCTCCTGGGAATATTCATGAAGCCATCCCATTCTATTGGGTTGCCATAGGAGCGACTACAGCGCACAGGCTCTGCCTACCTGAGACAGCACCCGGGCTTCTTAAAGGGGCACCGCCCGGCAACCGGGGCTCTCTGCCGCCGCCGCCGCGGGCACCGCGCCCCGGGCGCTGCGGGCACCGCGCTGCGGGCACCCCGGGCCCGCCCCGCCTCGCCTCAGCGGCCACGGCCGCCGGGCCGCCGCCAGCTTATCCACAGCGGCATCGTAATCATGACACAGTAAATAAATAGCAGCGAGAATATTCCTTTTTCTCTCGGATGCGGGCGTTCCCTGCTCCGCCCGGAGGTGTGGCTGCTGGGGGCAGGTTTGCTCGTGAAGGCACGGGGGGTTTTGTGGGAAGGGGCGAACCCAAATCTAAAGGAAAACCAGCGGTTCACCTTGAAAATCTCGCTTGCATGCAAAGCAGGGGCTCGGGAGTGCCCGTGTTCCCCAGCAGAAGTTTGCCTGCCGGGAACACGCTGCCTTTGCCCCCGTCTGCAGCGTCCCGGAGGTTTGGCAGGACCCTTTTTCCCTGGCTGTCGGTACCACTGCTCTGCCGCGGGGTTGGATGTGGAGAAGTCATTGAAAACCGAATAAATGGAAGGCGGCTGCATCTGGGCGAGCTGTGCCGCTGGCCTGCGGGAGGGCTGGGCTGGCAGGGAGGGCTCGGGGTTCTCCCTGCGGCGGGGGAACCCCACTTCCCACGGGGCTCCTGAGTCAGCACCGCCCGCCCAGGCTGCTGCGGGAACAGCTCCGGCTGCCAGCGCTGCTACCCCTGCCCGCTGCCCACGGGGCACCTCCTGTAACAGAGGCCAAAGGATGCGGGAAAACGGCCACAGTTAGGCATTTCCCTGATTTCTTTTGCTATTTGAGAGGGTTTTTCTGGAGAAAAAGAGGAAAAGAGGTGGCAATCAGCCCCGCCTGTGCTTCTTTGTGAATGGCAGCTTATTCTGTTTAAAAAGCTCCTAGATTGATAAAGTGGTTCAAATCGTTCCTAGTGCCAAGCCTTTGAAACCAGTGAAGTAAAATTAAGAATCTCTTCGGCTTCATGAGAGATTTTGGTGTACATTTTGCAGAGATTCAGCATCTGAGGCTTTCTAGAATATTTGTTGTTTCAGACATTGCAAATCCTACCTGCTAGGAGAAGGAGACCACGTGAACTGCGCAGGCAGGGAGGCTGAGCACAGGCAAGGAATGCCCACGGCAGGCAGGGAGGAAATCCCCACCTCACTCACCTCTGTGCTTCTGCCTTCAGGAGCAAATATTCCCCTTTTCCCTTGCAGGAGCCACTGGCCAGAGGTGACTGTGCCATTAGAGCAGCAGGATGTTCCTGCAGCAAGGAAATGCTGCTCAGCAGTGACTTCACCGAGCACACACACAGCACATGCTTCCTCATCTTTGTTTGCCTCTCCTTGCCCCTTGCTCTCTCCTGAATCCTCTCGCCTTGCCCCTTGCTCTCTCCTAGAATCCCATGTGTTCTACCTGCTCCTCTTCTCCTCCCACCTTCTGGCACAGCCAGACTGCCTGTGACTCATTCCCAAAACTCTACAGTGCAAATATCATTTAATATTATTATTTTCATCACAATTTCTAATAGAACGAGCTTTTGTGGGGAAATAAATTTCATTTTTCCAATGCTCCTGTAGATTAGATAATGTGAACTAAGCCAGGGAGAGCACTAAAGGTCTTTTCTCTGTTTTTCTTCCCTCCTGCAGGCACTAGGGATGCTGAGGTGTAAGCACTTCTGTGCCTGAGCTGCAATCAACTGCCTTCCAAAAGGATATGTTTTGATTAATGAGGTGCACAACATCTGAAACTGATGCAGCTTCTTAAGCGTGGTCCCTCGTGTTCCCAGGGAATGACAGAGCAGGAAAGGACGTGCTCAAGGAACCAGGCTGTTTGTCCTCTCTCAGCCTGAGGTGTTCTGGCTGGCACTCAGAAAAGGCACTGCCATTCCCTGGCCTGCCTGGACTGTGGAGCCCGATTTGGTGATGGGATCGGGTTCTCTGCCAGCCTTGGGAACACCACAGGGTACCCAGCAGCAGAACTCTCCAGAACTCCATCCCCCGTGCAGGAGCAGGGAAATGCCAGAGAGCAGAGGCTGAGCTGGGCTGTGGGCACACACACTGCACCATTCCAGAGGGATGGATATCCCTGTGCCCGGGAGCCTGGCACTGCCCACACCCCACTGGCCAGTCCATGCATCACACCTGGAATTCCTCACCTACAGACCACAGCTACCTTTACATCTGCCTGCAATAAAGATGAATCTAAGGAAGCTCCGTGGGCCTGTGGAATCGCCTGAAGTGTTAAATCCAGAAGGTGCCTCCTTGTGTATCTGTTTCCAAGAGTGGGTTCCTAAACACTTCTAAAATCTTGGCTCCAGCAGTTCCGGGTAACCAAACTCAGAGGAATTTCTCAAGTCTTTAAAATGTAGTGACAATTTTGTATTGAGAGAACTTCAAAGTAATGGTATTTTACTTGAGAGCCTTCCAAGAACTAAGTGTAGGGGATGGGAATTATCCTTGTCTAATGGTATGAAATCACTATCAGAGATGGAATTTATTGCCAGCGTTGTGGCAGTGCTTTCCATGGCAGCAAATGCACCTTTCAGAGGCAGATTTTTAAAATATTTCACTGTCTTGTGTATCACTTGCTGCACAGTATATTCAAAGGGGGGATGGAGAAGTCACTTGTCAGGAAAAGGCAGAACTGGTTTTGAGGGAAATTACCTCCTTTTTAACAATATTTGCCAATACTGTTCCAAGGGACTTGGCATAGATAGAAAAAGAATGGATTTAGTTGGAAGAATGCAGGTGAAGCAGCCAGTGATTCGTTTGTTTCTTAAGGAATTTTGCCAGCTCGTATTTCTATATTTTAATATATATTTATAGATAATTTATATATATATATGTATATATTTCATATATGTACACACATATACATGGTATTTTGATAAAAATCCGGTGCTACACTGTGAATGTGAAAAATCCCATTCCAGATGAGCTCAGGACTACAGAGAATAGACTGAGAGCCATAAGAACAGATATCCTGTGGCTCAGGGTACAGAAACAGCAGTGCAAGCTGGTCCTTTAGGCTCACCTTTGCTTGGGTGAGAGTTCCCCTCATCACCCTTGAGCCTCCGGATTCTCAGGTAAAAAAGGAGTCACTAAATATGTGGCAGGGCTTGGAAGAATGGGAGCAAATTCTTTCAAAGCTGCCTATTGTTCCTAGCAAGCAGCAGGTAACTCATAATTGGCATTTGAAACTCATGAAATATTCAACAGTACAAACCAGGGAAATTCTGCCTTGGAGTTTTAGGGGGGGAAGCTGCACTGGCTGCCTCTTCATCTTTTGTCATAGCTCCTAGAGAATGAAGAAATAATCGTGATAAATACACAAATCCTCGCTGGCCCTTGGCCCTATTCATTACCCAGGTGTGCTGTCCCCATTGAAATTCAGCCTGGGCTTTCCTCCTGCTCTCCGTGTTCCTTAGAGGAGCTGCAGAGTGGGGACTGGAACAGATGCCCAGGCTGATATACCAGGCTGGATAAAGGAATGTAGCCGTGGAAAGGGGTTTTAACCCTTTAAGTGAGGCAGAAATAAGATGCACAGCTACATGGTGGTCTTTCATGACAGAAAGAAAGAGACAAGTTTATTCAGAAACACACTTGGTTTTATAGCATGGCTGCAATTCCAAGAGTAGAGAAAAGGTGATTGGTTCAGAGAGGAGACACCCCATTGCCAGGGCCTGGGCACACACCACAACAGGTGTTCTATCTTGTTATTAATTCCTTTTTATTTTGACCAAATTATCACCCTGGGAGAAATTCTCCCTAGCCTTGAGCTGGACTAGCTTATTGGCTGGGAACAGAGCTGAAAACTCCAGCCTGGAATATTTTTCAGGCTGTAATTTTCTTGCTTTCTCAATGTGTGTCCCTACAAAGGAACCAGCTGAGCAATGGGAAGGGAGCTCCATGCCTGGATGCTGGGATGTGGGCAGGGGGACAGACAGGGAGGATCCCCCAGAGTTGCTGTCAGGATGGAAGGAAGGATTGCTGTGGGTTTTGAGGCAGAATGGTTCAAAGTCCATGAGTGGGAGCCCAGAGGCACTGAACAGATCCCCAGCGACGGCAGAGTGCAGAGCCTGGCACGGGGAACAGCGAGGAGAGTGACAAATGCAACAGGATGGAAAAGCTGCTACCAGGAAGTGCTTGGAAAGCAATATTAACTCCAGCTTCCAGGGGTAAATAAATCCAGAGCAAGGCCACTCTCCTTGCCCTCGTAACCAAGATCAAAATGTGAGTGCTTGTCTAGGGTGAGAGGGGGCTGCTGGCAATGTGCTGACAACCAACAGCTTTGCCACCCGACTACAAAAAGGACATGTCATCCAAAAGTTCAGCCATGTTGGTGGCTATGGAAAGAATTCCCAGACTCTGCAGCAAATAACCCCCTGAGATTTCCAGGATGTTCTGCAAAAGCTGGTAATCCTCTCTGGAGCAAGCAGCTGAAAATCCCAGCTAGGAATTGAGTGATTAGCATGAGCATTTTACCACCTGACCTTTAATATTCTCCTTGGAGAACAGGAACCTTCCTAGAAATAGGAAAACAGAGACAGGTAACCATGGATGGAGCTGTAAGGAAGAGAAATGACAGAGCTCAGAGGAGCTGCTGAGATTAGAGCAGCTGCATGATTTAGTCACGATTAGCTCACAAAGTTCCTGTCTAAACTCTACCAATGAATTCTCCAATATTCACAGTGAAATGCTCATATTGAGCTTGTATCTTGGACAAAATTTGCCTTCCAAATATATATTCCATCAAATTTCCATTTAAAAACTGAGCACTAGCTTATTTTTCTCCCCTGATCTGGAGTTATTCAGGAGAGGGTTCAGACAGCATGGAGAGGTTTGCTCCAACTGGATCAGCTCAGTGCTTATCAAACGAGTCCTTCTCAAAATAGTGCCTTTCAGCAGCGTTTAATGAGCTGCAGCCTCCCAGACAATAATGGATCCCTCTCTGGAGCCTGTCCTGCTGATTTATCTCCTGTCTGCAGCCACTGTTCTATTCTGGATGGTCAGGCAGTGCTGGATTGGATGGCCAATGTGCTACTGCTCCCACAGCAGTCATGGCAGCCTCCAGCTTTGGCGAGTCCAGACTCTGCTCTTGGTGAGAGGCATTCTGTCTGGGCTCACTTGAAACCTCTCTTTTTCTCAGAGGAAGTTAATCAAACTCAACATCACATTTCCAACCCAAAGTTTTACAGCTTTACAGTCCCCCCTGTCAGGCACTTGTGCAGCTCTGATTTAGGAACTCACAATCCTCAGGGATGTACCTCCCTCCCTCCACTTGCTGAAGACAGGAAAAAGATTGAAAATTTTGAAATAGGAGACTAATTTTAAACAAGATTCTCTGCACACAAGATGGCCATAAAAGAAATTCCTTGTGAGTGGAGTCTCCCATGTCCAATGTGCAGGATTCAACACAAACCTTCTCTCCATAATTCACAGCACATGGATTCTCCAGTCTGCTCATTTATTGATGCTGGTGCCATAAGCAGCAGCTTTGAGCTGAAGATTCTCAGAGATCCCTTCCAACCTGAATTACCCTCTAATTCTATAATGCTATGACTCAGGAGGAATTCTCTCTTTACTCCAGCCACCTACTTCCATAAATTTGTAGGAAAATACTCACTTTTAGACAAAATCCCTCTGTCAAATTTATTTTAAATTATCAAAAAGGTTGAAATATTAGTAGGAGGAAACTGACACAATAATGGATACTGGGCATGACTCTGCAAGGTTCACTTATTCAGGCAGGAAGCAAGAGGTCAGGATTTGGGAGAACAACCTCAAGGCATTTCCATTCTGACTCAATATCCCTGGACTTGTGAAAGCAGCCAAACTGCAAACCCAAGCTTGGTCAGCATGTCTGAAGAACAAGAACTTCAAGCAGATGGTGCCCACAGAGAGATTTTCAGCAGTTATCCCACACAGACACCCCATCATGGTGCCCACAGAGGGATTTTCAGGAATTATTCTATGCAAATACCCCATCATGGTGCCCACAGAGGGATTTTCAGGAATTATTCTATGCAAATACCCCATCATGGTGCCCACAGAGGGATTTTCAGGATTTACCCTTCCCACTCTGTAACTTCAGCAGAGTAGAGCTTCACTGCCATGAAAACAAGGCCCAGGCACACAGAGTATTTCTTTCTGCCTACATTTTGTTCTTACTGGCACAAGCACAGCCTGTACAAACAAGCAAACAGGTTAGGCCAGCCTGAGTCCTGCACACATCCCCATGATCCTGCAGGGAAAGGAGGATTTGTGCCACCACCATGTGTGTGGCTCAGCAGCAGTGTCAGCAGTGCCCAGAGCCTCAGGAGCCAGGAGATAAGGAGAGGAAAGGGAAAATGCTTCACTTGATAAGGCTGCAAATAAATCTGAGATTAAAATAAAGGCCTGCTGTGTCTGGGCTTTGCTGTAGAACCCCTCCTTGGGTGGCACTGCCTGTAGCCCACTCAGCACCAGAAAGGTCTCGTGGTTATCCTAAATCCAAGGTTATTTCCCTGCAGTTTGCTCCTGCCTGTGTCTACACATGCACATTTGTGCTTGTGCTGATCAAGCTTTGCCTTCAATTCTGGATCAAAAAATGTCCAGTCTGGTGCCCTGTGTGTCATTTGTTGCTGTTGTTCAATTTTAGGTGGTACAGAAAATCCTGCTGATGTCAGAAGCCAGCAGAGAACAGAATATGGCAGCAGAGGAAACAAGCTCATTTCCAGATGCCAGCTGAGAGCTGCCTCCTCTTTGCTTGTTTCGGTTCATGAAAGCTTTGGTGAGAGGAGTTGAGCAGGGAAAAGACAGAGAAGGGGGGATCCAAAGCAGAAGGGGAGGGAAGAGCTCCATGAGAACAGGGGAAGAGGGCAGGGTCATTGTCTGCACTGCATGAGGGAGTTGTGCTGCAATGCCACCATTAAGGACAAGCTGAACTTCCATTATAAGCTGCCTTGTGGTCATTCTTCATCTCAACTATCTAAGATGACATTCTGAACACCTTATCTTTACCAAAAAGGGAATTTCCTTCTTTTGAAAGATAAAGCAAAACCTGCTGGCAAACAAGAAGGTTGTATGTGAAGGAAAGGAAAAAAAAAAAGAGAAAATATGGTTTTCCCTCTTTTTAAATGGTAGTTTAGGAGGCAATGGATTACTCACGTGGTTAATAATAAAATGAGATTTGGACTTCTTACTAAAAGAAAGTGCTGGTGCTGTTCACTTGGCAAAGACAAAATACCCAGCAAAGCCAGGAGGGGGAGGGAAAAGGTTCATTCCATGTTTCCTTACCTGTGCCTGTTGTTCCCTGGATGCCCCTTGCCTGTGCTAATGAATTCTATCCTGCAGGCACCTCCCTGGTTCTCAGGCCAAGGACAAACTAAGATTTGCTCCTCCCCGGTGCCATCCTGGTTAAACAATGCCAGATTCTGGGATGCTCCTGGAGCTGAGCAGACAGAAGCAGAGTGCCCAGCCCTGCCCACCCGTGTGTTCCCAGAGCCCACCCAGGGACTCCCCACACCCTGATTTTCACAGCCCGTGTTTCCATTTGTTTCCAACACTCTGCTGACCTTTGTGTGAGGGTTTAAACAAAGCTCTGCAGACCCTTGAGGCTGTTGCCTTGATAGTCTGAGTCCATCACTGCAATAAATTTCCTGGGTGGGTGGTAGGCTTGTGTGTGTTTTTGTGCAGGGGAGGGATCCCTCACCTGGCTCCTCTGTGCATGCACTGAAGCTTCTTTTGGTGAAATCCATGAGGAAGTGCAGCTGTTACTGCTCAGTGCTGCTGAGTGCAGGGCCAGGGCAACACCCAGCAGCTCCAGATGCTCCTTCCTGGGCTGTCTTCAGACAAGGCTGTGTCCCATGTGAATTGCAGAGACGTTCCTGGGAGCAGGAAAGAAGACAGGCCTTCCTGATTTCCCCCTGAACCGTTAGCTGACAGCATCATATTCCCTCCCGTGCTCTCCCTGCTGCCTGATGGTGCCTTAAATCTTCAGTTCAATGGAGCAGCTTCACCGAGATGCTTCCTGTGGGACACCAGGCAAACAGGGAAGGGGCATTTGCTTCACCAGCTGCAATTTAGGAGAATAAAAATGCTTCTGTTTTTTGGAGTTTTTTAGCAAAAAAAGCTTCAATCTTTCTGGCAGAGTTTTGGATGAGGTGACAGCACGGGCAGCCCCACGTGTGGCTGACGATGGGGAGAAGGAATTTGTGGTTACCTGATGTTGGCAGCATTTCCCTCATGGCTCAGCTGCTCCCTGCTTGGCACACAGGCTGGCCATGGTCCCCGGAGGGCACAGGGAGGGTCAGTGTCCCACTCTGGCTGGCCCCCAGGACCCACACACTGCACTTTCACCCTTCTCTGGGGCTGGGTATAATGGCAGTTTCCCAGGTTATCTGTGTTCCCGCAGCGTCTGGCACCAAACATTGATTTCTGCTGGCTGTGTTCACATTCACAGATACAGAAAGCAGCTGAATAAAGCACACCCAGACACTGCCACCATCTCCTCCTGCTCCCACGGAGAGATGTCAGCCTGAAGAGCTCTCTGGAGCGGGGACATCCCAGGGCACACTCCAGCCCAGAGGAGGCACTTCAGGTTCAACAACAACAAAGCCACCCCTGTCCCCCTTCAGAGCAGCTTCATGTCACAGCAGACACTTGACAAGCTGTGATCAAAGTCTGTTCCAAGAACAATTGTGTATATGTTATTAGCCACTTCTGGGCTTGTTAATTCTTTGTTTTTCACCTTTCAGCAAAACCTTTCGCAAATCTTTGTTTCAGTGAAGCAACAAACTTCCACTTCCTTGGATTTTCAGGTTTCACTTGACAGGATTAGGTGACAGGATTTCTTTGGAAACGTGTGGTGATGGAAACACCTCGTTCATGAGTGATGGGGGGAAAGCTCCCAATTGTGTTGTTGCTTCTATAAATTCCAACTTCTCAGGAGGGGAACATCAGAGCAGATGTTTGCCTTTTCAGTACTAGAGAATGTTTAACATTTCCTAGCAGGGACAAGAGTGGAGTGGGATGGACAGGGAATGATCCTGCCCTTCCCCTTGGCTGGAAGGGTCTCCAGGTGCAGAAGACCCTCACAAAGCTGGTTAAGCTTCACCCAGGACTGGTGGGAGCAGATGTTTGCACCAAATTCAAGATGTAAGATCCTGCTCAGCAGAAAAGAACTGGAAGACAGACTTTAACAGAAAAGATCCTGGGAGTGTAATCTTTTCTGGTTAAGCAAAAGGAAGTGTAAGTAATTATTTGATAATCATCTGTAAGTACCCACATGGAGAGGTGGAGACCTGAACACGGAGGACTCCTCACACCAGCAGATGGAGTTGCAGAAGAGATGCTGCCTGCAAGCTCCACGCCTCCAGGCCAGAATTAAGTTAATAATTTTTCATGTTGAGGGCAACTAACCTCTAGATTGACACGATGAAGTTCTCGTAGATTCTCTGTCACAGGAAATTTTAAGAAGAAGATTAGATTTTCTTCATAAAAGGTCTGCCTTAGCTCAATCCCAGACACTAGATTTGAATCTGCAATCAATTTGGGTTTGTCCCAGCTCATGCTGCAAAGGAAGCCAGAGTAAATGTTAATAATGTTCCTTTCTATATTAAATCCTGGAAAACGGAAAAGAAATGAACAGGAATAGTGACTAGAATGCTCACACCCTTTTCTGAGTCACTTGGGAATATGCTCTACTGCTTACATCCAGCACAAATCCTCAGGGAGCTCCTCTGGCATTCAACCACTTACTTTTACCATGTTAGGACCTTCCTTTGCCCTCTCTGACTGCTTAGTTTCCTCAAAAAATGAATTTGCCAAAGCCTTTTGAAAATTCCGATGGACAGTATAAATCACATCTCATTATCCCATTTATTGATGACTCTTCAAAGGTGTCCAAGAGGTCTCAGGACTCGTTTTGACCATTCCCAAGTGGCCCAAAGTAGATTTTTTTAATCCAAGTTCCTGTCCTGTGGGAGGTTTGTGGTGCTCAGAATTCAGGATTCTGGGTTTGCCTACAGTGATCTGTTTAACCACTCTTTGGGTCTGCTTCAAAGGAAGACTCTGATGAATTCTTGGGGATTGTGTCTTTGCTTTTTGCAAGTATCTTGCTGGGAGCATGGCAGTGTGATGGGATGGTGAATCCAAACTGAAACCCACAAATAGTAAATTCTGTTGGTGCAAAATGTTTGTTTTCCTGGAGAAACTGAAAGCAAAATAATGAGATTTCCCAGCCTGGGTGATTATATTGCCTGGATTTCCAAGAGCAGAGAAGTCAGCTTCAGCCTTCATGTTTTATTAATGCCTCGTAGCTCAGTAAAATGAGTAATAAACTGGCACTTTGGAGAACTGATGGAGCCATTCCCAAGGCTGGATGACAAGTAACCATTCATTTACTGAGTTCCCTCCAGCAGTTTTGAAGGATACATACAAAGAAAATCAAGGAGCCACTGAAATTACTGTGCACCAAAGGTGCTGCTTAGGGTAGGTGCACAAATTCAGCACCTTGTGTCTGGTTTCTGTGCAGGGAAAGTGAGGCAGAATGGTTAATTTGGCCACATTACCACAATGAAACCAATGCTGGACTCAAGATTAAAAACCTGCAACAGTCTTGCTGTCACTTTCAAATAATTCCTCAGCATTCTGTAGCAAAAACCCAATTAGTTTGAGGGGTTCTTTCCTCATAAACCCACTCTTTTATTCTAATTCCTCTTTATAAAGGGACCAAGGAGAGAGGATCTGAAATAGGAGAAAACAGACAGAAGTGCTCTTAGATCTGTGTTTTCCTCCAGTGAGAACAGGAAATTCACAGATATTATCACTCCCATGTGTACTCCTGGGACAATTTTCCTCTCTACTAAAAATTAAACCAGGGAAACCATATGCCCTGCTTAAATTTTCTAAGCAAGGCTCATTTGTAGCATGTCAAGCTGCCAGCCTTTGTGACTGTTCAGTGAAGCAAGTTTTATTGCTATAGGAGGTGAAATAAGGAAGATGCTCACTAGAGAGAATCTAAAAGATTTCACCAATGCCTCTCAACAAAGCACTGGTAGGAACTAAAATACAGGATTTCCTAATTCCTTGTGCCATAATCAGCCCACTGGAACAAGCTATTCCTCTCCACTTGTTCAATGCTGCCTCTTAAAACCAGAATCCAGCTGTTAGCACTGAGCCAAAGGAGCTTTTGTTAAGCATTTCCCTAAATGCATTCCAGGGCAGGTTTGTTTGCACTAAACCTGATGAGCCCAGCTGCCACAACTGCTGCCACTGGAACGAGTCACTTCAATCCCCAGCTGACAGCAATGTCCTGAGCAGCTTCCCTGGCCACAAAGCAAAGCCCAGGCTGCACTTTCATGACTTATCAGCTTCAGTTTTTCTGTGGTGGGTAAGGGAAGGGATAACAGTGCAGCACACAAGAGCTGGCACTGCATTTTTCACAGCACCTCCTGCACCTTCCATTCCTCTGCTGCAGATTCCATGCATTGGCCAGTAGATCGTTAGGAGCTGGAATTTTTCTTAAGGCAAACACATAAGTAGGATTAACAAAAAAAAAAAAAAGAGACAAGGTTTGTAGTCAGAAAAGGAGAAGGCCTTGCTGTTCCAAGGTTGTTCTGCATTTCAAATCAATAACCATGCATCTCCCAGGCAGAGTCAGCCAAGTGCTTGGGCCTCCAGCAGGTCTCTCTGCCCCAACCACCTGTGTGCCCCGTGAGCCCGAGGTAGGGAAATGGGGATCCTCCCAGCCTGGGGAGCCTCTGACAACTGAAACTCACTGCAGTCCGTGGGAATCATTATTGGGATGAGAGTCCTTATCTTCCTGCCCTTGGCAGAGGTCACTCTGGAAATGCTGGAGGTGAGTGTGTGCTTCCCAGAAGGAATGGCAGCACATACATGCCAGGGATTTATGCTTGCAATTCAATAAGTCTGCCTGCTTGAATCCAACCCTAATTGTAGTGTGTCTCACTGATGATTTAGAGCATTTGATTTACTGATCTGATTTTACTCTTCCTGCAATTTCACCTCTTTGAGCAGATCTTGCCAGCAGGTTTTCATTACCAAATAGGTGGCTTTTTAAAATAGCACAACTGCAAGTCATAATCATAAATATCAATCTTCATAACTCATCTGAGCACTCCATGTTTTTGTAATGTCGTGTGTCAGGATTCTGCTGCAGAGATAAAGCCCCATCCGTGCAGCTGCCAGCCTCTCATTCCTTTATTGATTCTGCCCTAGCTGCTGTAATTGAGTTTTTATACTTACCTTGCTCTTCAGTGTATAAATGCCCATCAGAGACAGGAAAAGAGACAGCCCAGGGAGTTCCACGGCTCAGCTCCTCTCAGCAGAAGAGGGTGCTGTGCAACTCTGATTAAAATGGATACTTCAGCAACTGAGGCAGTTAAGCAGAGGATTGCCTGTCCAGGTATCAAACCATGTTACTCACGTCAGCAGATGACTAGGAAAAAGTTTATATCCCTTATTCCACTGGATGGGATGAAGAAGAGAGTAATCTGCAATTTTCCAACACTGACTCATCTGTTCTGAGTTGCCTGTGTTAAAGCAAGCCTTAAAGGGAACTTTTTGTTTAGTTTATAATCCAGGACATGCCACTGTTTGAAATGTTTGCCTGTTTAAAATCCAGATTGACCTCTCATTTAGTTTGGACTCGAGTCTATTGATAGGTGTGTTTGCAGGTGTGAGGTTAAGGACTGCCAGGCAGCCAAGGAGCCTCTCTGCTATTGCCCTGTTCTCTGCAATTGAACAGTGAGGTACCCACCCCAGCATGAAAGGCAGGACTTTATTTTCTTTAAAAGTTTCAAGAATGCAGCAGGACGATTGCCCTGCCACTCTTCATAAACAGCTATGCACACAGATACATACTGCACTGAACTATTCCAGCTTGGAATTGGGAACCATTTCTGGGGCTGTGCAGCAACAACGAGGAGAGAATGTGCGAGTTGGCCGGGAAGAAGCAAAACATTTTTGGCCTTTTTGTGCTTCTACCACTAGAGAGCAGGAGAAGGTTCTCCAGGGTGAATGGAGCATGAGAGAACACCCTGCATCCAGAGTTACAGGTGGAAGTTCTGACAGCAATAGACCAGACTGTGTATCACTGGGACAAGTTAATTCTTTATTTTTGCTAGCCGAGACACCACCCAAGGAGCAGAATATTCACTATTAAGGGCAGCACTCTGCCAAAATGCACCTAGAATGAAGGACACTACAGTCGTGTGCCTTGTGGTCTGTGATAATTATCCTGTAGGTATTTTTGCATTATTAGGAGAGACATCTCTCTGAACCATGAAAACTGGTTCTGTGTTTTCAGCTTTTCAGTTTTTCCTGATGTTTTAGAAAATACAGGGTGAAACTACAGCTGAAACTACAACTCTACCAGCTGGCAGATGCTGAAAGTGGTCTTCACTCTCCAGTTCTGCACTCCCTTCTCCCCTTGTCTTTGCACTGACTTAAACAAAGATTTCTATTTCCTAATCCAGAAAACGTAAGAGGTTTTTTGGGTTTTTTTGCTTCCTTAGTTGCCTGATAGATTAGAAGAGTCCCTCAGTTTTTAAAGCCCTTGCTGAGAGCCAGAGGCACTAAAAGCAGCAGAGTGTAGGAGGTGGCTGGGGAAATGCAGCTCCCCTCTTTCCCCTTTGGCTCGGGTTCATTGTGACACACAGAACAGCAAGGTGAGGTAGAGACCCAGGAAGGGACTCGTTGCCAGGAAAGCTGTTGGGATGTTTTGAGAAAGAAGGGCTGGAAGCCCTGCAGAACACTGTGTCCTGGGCTCTGCCTGGGCAGTATCAGATGGTACCTTCAGGGCAGGCTCAGGACTCTGGTTTCAGCTGTACACGTAACTGCTGGAAAAAAGCAGTTTTTTCCCAGGCAGTCTGCCTTCATCCCATCACGGGAGAAAGGACAAAGCAGTGAAGACACAATGAAGGAAGATCTCAATGGATGCAGAGTGTATTTTCCAGTCCACATCCTGTGCAGAGATTGTTCTGCCTGCCAGCCACGTGATCCTGCCAAACCTCCTGGAAAAGGATGCTGCCAAGCTGGCTCTGACAAGGAAGTGTTGCCTGGGCCTGGAGGTTACGATGGGATGTTTGCATCCAGCAGCCCTGTCAAAGCCATGCCACTGGCACAGGAGTGACATTGATCGTTCAGGCAGAATTCCTGGCATTTCACACTCCAAGGAGCTTGTTCTGCTCTGAATTTTAGAGCACATGCACGGCAGGCACAGGGGAACAAAGGCAGGCAGGTACCAGGTGGAGTTTCTCAGCTACTCTATAAAGTCCATTCAAATTACCTTCTGCTTTGTTCCTTCACAAAAGTAGCTTTTTCCACTGAAGTCACTGTCCCCACAGGTTGGATCAGCAGCTCTGCTGAAACCCAAGCCAGCACTTTTCTCCAGGGTGATAACCAGCTAAGGTTCCACTCTCCACACTGACTGACCTAGTTAAGACACAGGCTCGGCCTGCAGAGCTGCAGAAACGGAAGGTGGCAGGCAGGGGAGCACAGCTCCCTTCCCACCGCTGGGGAAGAAGGTGCATTTGCTTGCACACTGCAGCTGCAAACTTCCTTAAGTGGACTGCTGCAATCAAGGAACAAATTATCTCCATTATGGTAATGTGGCTCAGAAAAAAATCCTGTTAGAAGTCCTCACTAAGAAGCCACAGTTTCTTGGGTTTGGAATGGACAGGTAGAACCTTCTGATGTCAACTTGATTTACAAATTTGTCTTGACTATTTTTTAGGTTAACTAAAGGAAATGCTTGGTAGGAATTAAAGATAGAAAATAACAAAGAAAATGAAGATCTGACATGGCTTTGAGAAAGCAAGATGTGGAGTAGGAATCTGTCCCTAAAATTCATTAGTTGCCCATGTTTTAAAGGTAAGAAGTGTTCACAGTTAGAACAAAAGGTTATGTCTCCAACTTCCTTAGGGGGAAACTCTTCCAGAACATACCTGGCTTGGTGCTTAGAAAGTTCTTCTCCAACTTTCCAGCCTAAATTTACTTGTGGAGCACTCACGGCCATGTACTCCTGTCCCACTGTGTGTTTTACACACAGACCCATGGAATGGTTTGGGTAGGGAGGGACCTTAAAGCCACCCCTTGTCATGGGCAGGGACACCTTCCACTAAGCCAGGGTGCTCCAAGCCCTGGCCTTGGGCACTGCCAGGGATCCAGGAGCAGCCACAGCTTCTCTGGGCAACCTGTGCCAGGGACAGGATGGCCAAACTCCACACACCACAGCACAGCCCATACACAGCACAGCCCATACACAGCACACCCCATACACAGCACACCCCATACACAGCACAGCCCATACACAACACACCCCATACACAGCACAGCCCATACACAACACACCCCATACACAGCACACCCCATACACAACACACCCCATACACAGCACACCCCACACACAACACACCCCATACACAGCACACCCCATACACAACACACACCCCATACACAACACACACCCCATACACAACACACCCCATACACAGCACAGCCCATACACAGCACAGCCCATACACAGCACAGCCCATACACACACCCCATACACAGCACACCCCATACACAACACACCCCATACACACACCCCATACACAGCACACCCCATACACAGCACACCCCATACACAACACACCCCATACACAGCACACCCCATACACAGCACACCCCATACACAGCACACCCCATACACACACCCCATACACACACCCCATACACAGCACACCCCATACACACACCCCATACACAGCACACCCCATACACAACACACACCCCATACACAGCACAGCCCATACACAGCACACCCCATACACAGCACACCCCATACACAACACACACCCCATACACAACACACCCCATACACAACACACCCCATACACAGCACACACCCCATACACAACACACCCCATACACAGCACACCCCATACACAACACACACCCCATACACAGCACAGCCCATACACAACACACACCCCATACACAGCACACCCCATACACAGCACAGCCCATACACAGCACACACCCCATACCCCATACACAGCACACCCCATACACACACCCCATACACAACACACCCCATACACAGCACACCCCATACACAACACACCCCATACACAACACACCCCATACACAACACACCCCATACACAGCACACCCCATACACAACACACACCCCATACCCCATACACAGCACACCCCATACACAGCACACCCCATACACAACACACACCCCATACACAGCACAGCCCATACACAACACACACCCCATACACAGCACACCCCATACACAGCACAGCCCATACACAGCACACACCCCATACACAACACACCCCATACACAACACACCCCATACACAGCACACACCCCATACACAACACACCCCATACACAGCACACCCCATACACAACACACACCCCATACACAGCACAGCCCATACACAACACACACCCCATACACAGCACACCCCATACACAGCACATCCCATACACACCACACCATACCCCATACACAGCACACCCCATACACAGCACACCCCATACACAGCACACCACACCACACACACACCCCATACACAGCACACCCCATACACAGCACACCCCATACACAACACACCCCATACACAGCACACCCCATACACAGCACACCCCATACACACACCCCATACACACACCCCATACACAGCACACCCCATACACACACCCCATACACAGCACACCCCATACACAACACACACCCCATACACAGCACAGCCCATACACAGCACACCCCATACACAGCACACCCCATACACAACACACACCCCATACACAACACACCCCATACACAACACACCCCATACACAGCACACACCCCATACACAACACACCCCATACACAACACACCCCATACACAACACACACCCCATACCCCATACACAGCACACCCCATACACAGCACACCCCATACACAACACACACCCCATACACAACACACCCCATACACAGCACATCCCATACACAACACACCCCATACACAGCACACCCCATACACAGCACAGCCCATACACAGCACACACCCCATACCCCATACACAGCACACCCCATACACACACCCCATACACAACACACCCCATACACAGCACACCCCATAC
Organism: Sturnus vulgaris; assembly: GCF_052056855.1. NCBI lineage: Eukaryota > Metazoa > Chordata > Aves > Passeriformes > Sturnidae > Sturnus > Sturnus vulgaris. The sequence goes on from NC_142255.1 coordinate 1,943,508, forward strand.
ACAACACACCCCATACACAACACACCCCATACACAGCACACACCCCATACACACACCACAGCACACCCCATACACAGCACACCCCATACACAGCACACCCCATACACAGCACATCCCATACACACCACACCATACCCCATACACAGCACACCCCATACACAGCACACCCCATACACAGCACACCACACCACACACACACCCCATACACAGCACAGCCCATACACAGCACACCCCATACACACACCACACCACACACACCACACCACATAGCCTGGTGTCTTAGCAAACCTGGGGGTTCACAGGATGCCACTGTCCCTGTCCCTGACAAAGATTCCCAACAGCACCAGTCCTAGTCTGACCCCTGAGGACACCACTGGTCACTTGGACACTGAGCCACTGACCACAGCTCTTTGGCTGTGCCCATCCAGCCAATTCCTTACCCACCCTGTGGTCCAGCCATGAAATCCACGTCTCTCCAGTTCAGAGGCTGGATCATGCAGGACAGTGCCTGATGCTTTAAACAAGTCCAGGCAGATGATTCAGTTGTCCTTCCCCCACCCTCCACACTATAATCCTGTCATAGAAGGTCACCAATTTTGGCAGGCAGGATTTGCCCCCAGTGAAGCCATGCTGGCTCCATCAATCACCTCCTTATTTTGCATCTGCCATAGCACAGATCTGCTCCATCTCGCTGGGTCCTGAGGTGAGACTGCCTGGCCTGTAGCTCCTCAGACATTCCTTATTTCCCTGTTTAAAAATACATTTATTACATGACTGATATTCCCTTGCTGGCAGCCTTGTCTTTAGCAGATTGAGTGGGATTTAGTCCTGCTGCAATTCTAATAACTTAGTGAGGGGTTATCACTCTGCTCTGCTTTTGTTTGTTCTGTTGTGATGGGCTTCATCAGAGTGATTGAGAGAATCTAAACCCAGATAACCCAGCCCCTGCTGCTTAGGTACTGCATAAAAAAGTCTCAAAGCTGCTGTTTGAGAGGGCTGATGTTCTAGATGAAGGGTCAGGGAGCAGAGAGAGGCCAAGGGTGGGGAGGTGCTTCAGCCATGCTCACACAGTCATTCAGTGGTGAAGGCAGGGGCAGGGCAGGGTGCTCTGAGCACCAAGCCAGGTCAGTGTACCCATGCTGAGTCTCTGCTGTCACACTGACACGTCAACTCATGTTCCATTTCCACAGCTTCCCCCGTCAGTGCCTTTGAAACAGATCACACCTAAACCAGCTCCAGTCTGAACAGATCAGTTCACACAGGGCAGCGTGGAACGAGTGTGGCTGCATTTGAGCATCACGGGGCTGTCCCTGCAGGGCTGCACTGCCCAGCTCGGGTGTGCCTGCACACACAGCACGGTGCAGGTGCTGCACACACACAGAGCAGGGTGCAGGTGCTGCAGCTCAGGCTGCCAGTGCAGCTCAGAGCATGCACTCAGAGAGGGGCCGTTCGGGCAAAGGTTGATCAGAAAACAGCAACCAGAGCTCCTGACTTGTGTTCTCAGCTCTGGCTGTGACTCATTGCCTGAATTCTGTTTAAACTGCTGTGCCTCAGGGGACTCCTAGCAGCACTTCACCCCGATCAATAAGCCCACCATCCTTCTTGAGGGTCCTGAATTTAAGGCCAATAGCTTCCCCACATCCTATGTACAGTGTTGACCCTGGGCAACACGTGGGGACTTAGGAGAAACTGGTGGTGAGTTTTCATTAAAATACATCAGCAAAAGGGGAGAGAAAGCAAAGGCATTCTGAGGGAGAATCTGCAGTGACACTGCATTAAAGAAGAAGGAAACAGTAAAATTTCTTCTTTGCCACTGTAGTGAAATTGCACCTATAACGTGGTGTTCTGTCATGGGCTCCTTATTGACAGTTCAGAAAAACTGACACAAGTGATGAGGGAGCTGAAAGGACTGACTTGTGAAGAAAGTTTAAATTAACACAATTAAATATGTACAGCTTGGCTCAGCAATGACCGAGGGTCCTGAACACCACCTGCCAATAGCTGAAGGGTTTGAATACAGGAAGGACGATCCAGTTTGTTATGGAATGCTGTCGTGAGAAGGGAAAGGGAATGGAGTAAAAGCAGCAAGGCTGGTCACTCCAGGATTCTCCAGCCAATGATGTATTGATGCTACACAAAACGTGCAACTGAGAGAGACATATCCAAAACTTGTGGAAACAAAAGTCTGGAGCAAAATGCTGAAACAGCTCTGATATCCAGAACTGGAACACTGGAAGGGAAAATGCTCTGAAGCCAGAGTAGAAGTCACTTCTCCTGCAAGCTCCTGGATGAGTGTTTTGAGTCCTGAGTTACAAAGAGGCACCAAGAGAAAGGAGGCAGCAGCCCCTGTGAACCTGGGCAGTATCACCTAAGGAAGGTGATGGCATCAGCAGAGGCCTGTGCACACACAGAGGCACAGCAGCCCTGTGGGTCACAGCAGCCCTGTAGGGCACAGCAGCTCTGTGGGGCACAGCAGCCCTGTGGGGCACAGCAGCCCTGTGGGGCACAGCAGCTCTGTGGGGCACAGCAACCTGTGGGGCACAGCAGCTTATGGGTCACAGCAGCCCTGTGGGGCACAGCAGCTCTGTGGGGCACAGCAGCCCTGTAGGGCACAGCAGCCCTGTGGGGCACAGCAGCTCTGTGGGGCACAGCAGCCCTGTGGGGCACAGCAGCCCTGTGGGGCACAGCAGCTCTGTGGGGCACAGCAGCTTATGGGTCACAGCAGCCCTGTGGGGCACAGCTCGTGGTGACACTGAGGAGAAGGATCTCCAGGAGAGAACACCTGAGTGACTCCCACTGTGCTGAGTTTCCCTGGATGCAGACGAGGAGCAGAGTCAAAATAGAGGGAGGCAACTTCTCTACAAGTGCAGCTTTCAGCCTCACCCCTCAGTTTTCTTTTGCACACATATTTTCAGTCCCAGAGCAAACTGAAACGGGTCCAACACTTGCTAATTGCCTGGTATCCCACAGAGCTCTCACAAAACCAGGGACTAATCTGAGACCCAAGCAGGGGAGTGTGTGTGAAGCACAGCTACATCTGTTAAGTTCCTGCAGGCAGTCTTCATAACTCTGTTAGAAAGCACAGTGTTGCCCTAATGCAGGAGAGAATTTCACCTTATATCTGTAAAATAGAGAGCATTACAATCCCCAGCTTCCTCACAATATTATGAACTTGATAATCCATTTGCAAAAACCCCAGAACTCTGGATAAAAGAGCAAAAGGCTGATGCTTGTCCAGGTTCCCTGGACATTACCAGCTCTGCAGACTCATTGTCTGCATTATGTTATGGACAAAGGGTAAAAAACTTCACCTTCCTACAAATTATTCCACTGCCATTAACTGATACCTCCCAAACCAAGAACAATCAGCCCAGTTATTCCCAAATCCAGCTATTTATTCTTAGGTAGTAAAGGTCTATACCCAGTCCAACCTGTAGGCACCCCAAAAAGAACTGGAGCAAACATACACACACAAGGGTCCAAAGGTCAGGGACAACATTTTCCCCAGAACCTCCTCAGATAGTCCTTTCCAACAGATCTGATTTGCAAACTGCTGGAAGATTAGCTCGGAGTATCTTTGGAGATTACAAAGTATTGAGTGCACACCTTGGAGAAAAAGCAGCACAGATAAGATCGGGATATCACTTTCAGCTAAAACGTCGGGATTGTGCTTGAAAGAAATCAAATGCTTTCAAATTACCAAGCTTATCTCTTTGCCTTGTGTTTTTCCTGTGCCTTGAAGACATCTGTGCTCAAAGCTTCTCCCTTTCTCTGGACAATGGGGGCTGCAAAGGAGCCTTTTCAGTGTGTCAGGTCAATAGTCCAAAGATTGAGAAGGATTTGTGCTATAGATAGTAACAGCATCAAAGAGGCCATTCCATCTTCAGCACCAGTAATCCCCATTTTAAAAACTCCATTATCTGACTGGTTCTTCATTTGCTTGTCACTTAATCCTTGTTGTTGTGGTAACTCAGGAACGAGTGCTGGGAGCTTAACAGAGACAATGATGAAATTGCCTGTCCCTGGATTTAGTCAGGATGGTTATGGGCAAGACAGAAAGAAATCAGGGACTATGGAGAGTTCAAAGATGATAACTGAGCCAGGAATACAGTCTGGGAAGGTGCTGCTGCAATTCTGAAATACTTATCAGACTTTCTTGGGGACTGACCTTTTTTCTGATTTCCATGAATCATTCAACATCAAATCCCTGACTCTATTTTTTGGAAAACCATTCAGTGTAAGTCATAAATAGTGAACAGGTCTGTTCTCTGGATCAGAGATTGCTGAATTTCTACAGAAATCAATGTCTGCTCCTGGGATGATGGAAAATGGGTTCTTTTATTAACCAGAACAGCAATTATTTGTTAATATTTATATCCTCTTCTAGAAAATTAGATGTCTTGGGAGAACAAAAAGATGCAGCACCTCTCTGCCCCTGGGCTGCCAGGTGTAGTTCAGTTCAAACCGGTACAAAACTCAATGTACTGACCTCCACAGGAGTGTTTGGCTTCTTTTGGAGGACATGGGCTGTAACTCAGGCAGCTGCCTTCTCTTTGATCACTGAATTGAAGGCAGAAGTGGGACTCATTTCCTATCAAAACCAAAAAGGAAGCCAAAGAGGTTTGTAAACCCATCATGGCTTAGCTGGGGAAGAATCCCTTGCTTTCAAAGACACTTCTCAGTCACCAACAATGAGTCACAAAGAAGAGGCTGGGAATCGGTGATCATCCCTCTGACCTGGAAGAGTCCATCAGGTGTAAGAAAGACCATGCTGCCAAGTGCATCCATATCCCAAATGCAACCTCTCTTCACCAGAGCCCTGAGCAGCCCAGGAAAAAACATCTTTCTCCAGGATTAGGGACAGGTTATCACAAAGCTCTCTTCCCAAGGACCTGCTAAAACAGGGAGCACAAAGAAGAACAGTAATGGCACTAAACATTGCCAGATCGTCTTTAACTCTCAGGAATCTGATGCAAAGTCTGTTTTTAAAACGGCTTTTGTAGAGACAATGCCTCAGGCAGCCCCAAGGCACAGGACCCATGACTAAACAGTACCAAATGACAAAATGTGGCTTTCTCCCTTAACAAGCAACCTCTGTAGAGCTTCTCCTGTGTGGGACTGAAAGGGCTCAGCACTCTGCTGGAGCATCCAACTGAAATACGGATTTCTGGGGAATAGCCTAATATTTAACCTTGAACTGGAGCAAAGTATCCTGTGGAGCAGAAGCCAAGCTGCCATGTCTAAAAGGATAGCTCAGGAGCTGCCCATGGAAGAGCCTGTAAAGCTCATAAAGATGCTAAAAGTGGTTAGGAAATAAGGCAGCTATTGGGTTGCCTCGAAATTAAATAGTTAGGAATCAAGGAAGAAAAGATGTCCCCACATCAAATTGCTGTATGTGTGAAGGAGGGTAAGAAAAAGATGTTTCCTTTAGGAAAGTCTTTGGTCAGTAAATCAGACGTGCTGGGGATGGATGTAAATTCTCCAGGGCTGTTTAATGAATGGCAGCTGGCACACATCAAGGGCTGCAGACATAGGATAGCTGGAATCTCCTGCCTGGCGCTGGGGGAGGGGGCAGCACCATCCTTCACCGCCCCTGCTGTCACCGCAGCAAAGGTGTGACATCTCTTTCTGGCCGCAGTGTTCGGATGCCAAGCAGCCTCAACGAGAGTGATTTATTACTGTGTGCTCTTCGTTTATTCAGTGCTGTGAATTTGCAGGAAACAGCAGTTAAAGAAATGGGAAGATAAACCCGGATTTCAAATTGCCTTAGCGTGACACTTTAGCAAACAAGAGAACTGCTCTGCCATGAATTGCTTTGATGGTCAGGCTGTGAGTGGCTTTAGGAGATTCATGGCACCGAATGAAGGGAACAGCAGCCCGGCATTCCCAGTGCCAGGCAGGCTGCAGGAGGAGGCAGGGAAGGGAGCACTCATCTTTTAATGGCAGCTGTCCCTTCAAGCTGTGGAGTCGGGATCCTCGGTCCTGCCCCCCGTCCTTTGCTGTTTCCATGTTGGCTCCTGAGCTCTCTGACTTTCCTGGACCTGCAGTGGTCAGCAGCCCTGTCCTGCTTTCCCAGCTCAGGTGCTGTGGGGCTGTGCCCCATAGGGGAGGATGCTGCCCCTGCCTGTGCCTGGGCTCCCTCAGCTGCTGAGCTGCCTTTCCCTGTGGAACAGCGCTGCTCTTCCTGCTCCTTTAGCAATTCCACCTCCTCAGGAGGGCAAGGTGTGTGTGTGTGTGTGTGTGAGAGCATGCTTGGGGGTGGAATGGGAGAAGCAATTCTTCCATGATCACCTGCTCATTTACGGTTCTCTCCTTTTGCATACATTCCTCATGGGATTAGCTGTCAGTAACAAAATGAAATTATGGTCTCAGCACTAACTAGGGTGGGGGATATGCTAAGGAGCGTTTCATGAATTTGGGACAGGGCTCAGAAAAAGCCACTGGAGAATGGCAATGGCAACCAGAGCCTCAAGAGCAAAGCCAGCTCACACTGCTCCACCTGCAGAGAGCCAGAACCAATGTCTGCACCTGATGAGTGCACTGAGAGCACTAAATGATTTCAGACTAAAACTGCCTTGCCTATTAAGAACTGAATGAGCCATGGAAAGCAAACTTTCTCCCTTTTTAGAGCGGTGCATGCAAGGATAGGACAAGGTTTTCTGCTTGAATCACTTGATAAATATGCAAAAGTCTGGAATTCTTCAGGGCTGTTAAATATTTATTATTATGAAAACCATACATTTTCAGTGGGAGTGTCATTTGAAAAGAAGGCACAAGCTTTTGGGCAGGTGAATAATCTGAAGGATGCACGCCTCAATTTCTCAGATTAAGCTTTTCACAACATTAGCACAAACTACTTCCAATGGGATGTGTCCCTGTCTAAAGATATTAAAGCATGAGTGGATGCACTGAAGTATGCTTCTATTCCATAGATGGATTTTCCTTCATGTCCTATTCAATTTAAAGTAATGAAATTATAAAATCTCAGTACAACAGAATGAAGAAAATGCTGCTCATGCTGCAGAGCTCACAGCAAATTGTACTCATGTCTCACTCAAGCATGTGAATTGCAATGATGCTCATTTCCCAGCAGTCTGCCTCCTAGGGAACTTAATAGACTTCTTCTTGCCCTTCTTCAAGAAGAGGATTTTAATATCCCAAACTTGCAAATAGGGTTATATGCAATTCCATGACTCCCCCAAGGTTACACCATCTCGGTTTCCAATCCAAGCACTAGACAGTTACTAAGCAAAGTAAATTTCAAGTGTAGCTCCCGCACTGGGGAAGATGTCCAGGAACAAACCTGCCTTAAAGCCAGAGCAGAGCTCTCTGTGAGGATGATTTGTCACACACTCGGGGGCCCTTTGCTTCCCTTGCTCTTAAGTTTATCCAAAGAAAACGAAGGTCGGGATCACTGAACTCTGGGCACTTCCAGCTTCTAGAACTGTTGGATGGAAAACAGAGCCAAACTTCAGCTGTTCAAAACACGGAGTCCCCTGGAGCAGGATTGCCTGGAGCTCTGGAGCAGGGATTTCACCGATGGGATTGTGGTCCTCGGAGCACTCAGCACATCGGGGCAGTTAGAAATAAACGACTTTTCCCGGCAGTTCAGAACGGCATGAACTCTGAGCATCATCACCTCTGCTGCTCGGCAGGGGCTGTGCCTCCCAGGCAGTGGCAGCACTTCACAGCAGAGGATGTGCCGAGCTCGGAACTGGGCCAGGGACTGACACGAAAGAGCCTTTGGAGCTCACTCAGCAACACCCATTAAACAGCAGCGGGACACGCACGTCTGTGCAAAGGCTTTGTGCCTGCATTGTTACGGCTTTCTGAGAGGTGGATGGATGGATGGATGAGACCAGTGAATAAGTGGGACAGTGGGAATGCTTCAAAAATAGCATCTCTCCCACTAATAGATCCCCTGCTCTGTACCTGAAGGGGAAAAGGCCTGTTTGCTGAGCCTTTCTTCTTCTTGTTGTTGCTACTACACAGAGCTCCGAAAATAGATCAGTAAACAGCTCTGGGGAAAAAGGTAAAATTGACGATGATGGATGGAGGCACCCTGTTGATAGGCTGGGAAAAAGAGGGATTTTCTACACCATATATTTTCACTTTTTTCCCCCCACTGCAGTGATGCTTTTGAGGTTCTCTTGAGTCTGTCTGAGGTACAAGTTAGCCATAAAGTATGTGACATAGTACCACTTGACAATGTTTTAAACACTCCCCTGGCCTGACTCTGATATACATTTCCTTTTGTGCTCCTTTACTAGCAAATACTGATTTATCTAACTTGGTCTTTTAGCTCAAGCTGAACTTAGTATTGGTGGTCCAGTGTTTTATCTTGGCAAAACCAAGATGGGAATATGGAAGCAGAACTCTCCAAGAGTCTAAAGTGTGATATTCATTAAACAGCAAATGCATCAAAGACACAAAACCTTTTAAATAATCTCTGCCTAACAATTCACTCAATGTTTTTCCACATCTACAAATGTTATCTTTCACCACCACCTCCCAAAATAATAACATGAATCCGTGATGTTTGCATTGTACTCTCAGTTTGGAAGATGCTGCACTCAAGAAGAACCAAATACTTTGAGAATCAAAAGAAAGAAAAAATTGGGATGTAACTATGCTGTCAGAGGAACTGTATTTAAACTGCCACAAGCTCAGCCAGAGAGGCAAATTTAAAACTTAAAATCCATGAGATTTCTCCAAGCATGCTGTTGCTCACATGGGGGAAATGATCCAGGCGTCCTCTCCAGATGGCACAGGCAATTGGAATTCCTCATGCCACCACAGCATGTGGATCAATGAATTCTTCAAAATCTGATTTAATGTAAGATATTCTGGAGTATCTGCACTGCTGACATGGGATGGACTCCTGGCTGTTTGCTCAGCGAGCCTGAGAGCAGAGCTAAGCCCATGAGCCCAAAGCTCAGCACGCTTTGGAAAAGAAGCTCCACACAAATGGCTCTCACCACTGCTGGGAGCAGGAAAAGAACCCCATCCAATCCCAGATTCCACAATGACATTAATATAGCAAAAGCATTGATTAATTAAGCTGTAAAGCTTCCACCTCCAGACCTCAGAGGCAGAAGGAATGCTATAACCAATTAATATACAAAAGCAGAAATAAATAGAACAGGCAGCTGCCCGGAATACCATTAAATTCTAAATTAAGCACAAGGCTGAACATAACATTTAATTTTATGAACTTTTTACTTGGAAAAAATCTTACTTGATCAGTAAGATCTATCCAAGTAAAAGGATGATTCTAGGATTTCACACTAACAACAACAGAAATAATAACATAATTTAGTTGATTTATGCATTTACAGGGTTTAATTAGTGGCTACTGAAAAATTATTGACCTGTAGGTTATCTCTAGCACTTATGTAAATGAAATATTAAGAAGTACTTGAAATTCAAAACCCCCCCAGTCCTAATTCTTGACTGCTGGAGGACAGAAAACTTTCTGAAATAGTTCTTTTCCAATGGCTCTATGCACTGAGGTTTTTTTATGGGTATTAACAGTTAATAATTCTTCATTCTTAATCTTAGTATCATTCTTCTACTAACCATGAGACTTCTACTAGCATCCAGTATCTTAATGGATATTCTCCTAAGGTCCTTGATGCTCCTAGAAAGCTGCAGCAGGGACTCAGAGTGCTGATCAATAAATTCCCAGACCTACCACATCCCTGAAACTTCTTATGGAAAGAAATTGTACAGAATCTCTTGATCCTTCACAGAGACCTCTTTATGTTCTAGTTAGAAGGTGTCCAATGTGTGCATGAGATGGCAGAAATAATCAAATTGTTTTTCTTACTTGAGACTTGTGCTCTGTCAAGCACCTTTTGTACCATGACCACGATAAGCTGCTTCCAAGGGAATGATATGGAGATTCCAAGGGAATAAAGCAGTGAGTCAGAAGGGTCCTGCAGTGACACGATCCTGCTGTAGGACCCTGTGCTGGTGTCCCTGGTGGTCCCTAACCCTAACCATGGTATCCCCAGCTGTCCCTGCCTTCCCCAAGGACACCCTGCTCCCTCCACCAGCATGGCCCTGCCAGAACAGGAATAAAAGAGCAAAGCCTTTGTGAGTCATGGCCAGGCCTTTCCAACAGTTGCTACAGGAGCATTTCAGAACTTCACAGAGCAGTAACAATTACTCTCCCTGCTTTTTAATAGCTGCAAATCTTTCCACTGCCTGCAGTGAACTGAATGCAGCAGCAGCAAGGTGAGTGCTGCTGAGAGGAGCTGTGTCAGTGCAGCATTAAATCTCAGGGAATTCACTGGGAATGCTACATCCATTACCCTGCACCAAAACACCTTTCAGAGTGCTTGGAGCACCATGAGTAATAGCTGGCGCTGGTTCTTAGGTGCTCTCAGCAGGGGAAGCATGTGCAGGTCAGCTGGAGCCAGCTCCAGCTCCCACATTTGGTGTCAGAGGTCAGGGTGCTGTGCACCCCACACTGAGGCAGGAGGAGCCCAGACCTGCCAAGGTCCTTGTCCCCTTTGCAGAGGCTAACAGTGATGAATGCCTTGCTCATGAGTGATTTGTTTGGCCAGACCCGGGTGCCTGCAGTCAGATCTAAGTCATTGACTCATCTCTCTCCACAGTCAATGCAGGTACAGCTCCACTGCTACTGAGAGACTCAGGACACTCGGGGAGGCTGCAGAGTTAAAATTTTGTTTCAATATAGAAGTCTTCAGATTGTTTTTACTATGAAATGCACAGGTTTGCAGATGCTTCTCTGCAGCTTTTAATTATGAGCACCCTGAGCTGGTTTTATGCAGCCTTGGGGTGGGTGTTCAGAATACAATGGGAGTGTATTTGACATCTCTGTAATGGTTTTTTTTTCTGGGAATGGATGTGCCATTCACAAGGAAACCCTATTCAATAACCTTCTTGTGTCAGCACAGTCAGAATTAATCACGTCCTCCATTACACAGGGGAGAAGTTTCCATATCCCACAGGAATATGCTGCAGCCTGGGTAGAAATCCTCTCCCTGAGTTACTGATTGTTTTGACAAGTAGGGTCAAAGTGTGTCCCACAATTACCCCGGGTTCTGAGCAGCTGCAGTGCTGGTGACTTGAGGTGTGTATATATATTTATATATGAGCAGTTCTGTACTTCAGCAGCAATGAAGTGCCTCACAGCCCTTGCTTCCTGCATCTGACTGCACATCTGGAGCACACCCAGCAGTTCAGCAAAAAGCCCTAGACCAAACACAGCAGCATTCTTCCTCACCTTGCTACTGCTGCAGAGAAGTATTACAGAAGAAAACTCCTCCAGTCATTTCCAATTGCTGGATAATACACTGGTCTGACAGCCTTCCCAACAGAGAGCTAAGTGGAAATCATTTTAAACTCAATGAATGCATGTTTTCAGAGGCAGGGTATGGACTACTGAGATTCTGACAGTGTTTCAAAGCAGGGAAAGGCTGTTGCAAATTGACTGAGTGGGATCAAAGTAACTCCTTGCCCACAGTTGAATAAAATGTAGCACCTAAACTGCAAACCTTTGTACAAATAATACATGAGCCCAACACCTGTAGGTGTTTCTGCCTTCTGGGAATGCACAACTCTGTTTGGCAAAGCTTCACCATTAGCTTCTTGTAGAACTAGAATATGGGGCAGAAATTCCACTTCCCTATTCTCAAAACACAAGAACAGACAGGAAATCAGATTTCCAAGCAAATCTGCCATGGTAGAGAGTTGTGGTCAAAGTTGATCTGGGAAAAAGGGACCAAAATTCCCTGGATCCAGAATTTAACACTGGTAAGAAAGCAAACAGAAATGTCCACCTGCACCCACAGAGAAACACACAGAACAAGTAATTCAAATTAGCTTCCTGAGGATCCACAGGTCCACAGGTCCACAGGTAGGAAAGCTTTGCCAATTCCTTGTGGGAATGAAACAAAGATTGCCAAAGTGATAAATACGGATTTATCCCTTGGAACAATAGAGTGTGATTTAATACAGCAATATTCAAAGTCAAACATAGAAACAAAATATGGAAATACCTGAAGATTAGGGGATTGTACCCTGACAGTGGCCTTGAAAAGAATTGCCTCTGTGAGGCTGTGGAGTTTCTGTGACCACGGACTATAGCTGGGGAGTGAGGAAGAAGTGTGAAGATCTGGGGAAAAGATGTCTTAATTAAGAAACAAAAACAAAAAAGCCAAAACCTCTTCCCTTGCATGTACAGCTCAGGCTTCAGCAGTGTACTCCAGGCCACAGGCACCTGGGTGTGCTCACAACTGGTGACTGCCAGGCTGAACTCTGCCCAGCAGGTCCAAGGTGTCCTTCATTGCTCTCCCCTCTTGGAGCTCAAGGACGGACTTGTTCAGGCTGCTCAGCTCAGGCTGCTGAAAGCCAGACCTGTACTGGTTAAACCTGTGTGCTTGCTTTCCCACTTGGAAAAAGCCAACTGGCCCTTGCCAAGCCCCTGTTGCCAGCGCTGCTAACAATCAGTGCCTTGCGTGGCTCCAGACATATTCGTGCCTCGTGTGCCATGCTTTTGGCTAACAATATGTCAATTCAAGTTACAACTGCTCCGAGGAAAGAGCCTAAAAATAGAGGCCTTCCAGGTGGCTCAGCAGACGGATCATTTGCTATACATGGCAGAACAAGTTAGCCTTTTCAGACTGTGCTTTTAGAGTAAAAATACCCCAGTACCTTATGGCAGGAGTCAGTGCTAGCCCCAGACAAGAGCACCTCCCTCGGGTGCCTGGCTGCAAGCAAACACTGGAGCCCTTCTCCTTCCTGCCGTCTTCTCCAGGAACCTCCAGGGGGTTTGGGAGCTGTGCACTGGAGACAGGGCTGTGCCATGGCCTGTACCTCCCCTCAGCTCACTGCTGGGAGGCTGTCAGGTTTTCTAGCAGCTGCCTTCCCTTCTGAGGGTGCCAGGTAAGCATGGGCTGGGTGAGGCAATAGCAATGTCCACCACACACACCCACAGACAGTCCTCACAACATGGACAATGACTCCATCACCTTTCTCCAGCAGCCAGCAGGCAGAATCATTCCTACCCAGCCCTAATTCAAAGCAGCTTTGAGACACTGCAGTTTTTTTTTTCCTTGAATTCCTGTTAGACTCACATCTTTCTGCTTCAAGCCCAGCAGCTGCCACGTGCATGAAACCCTGCAGGAAGAGCTGTCCCTGGCCACAGCAATGCCTGACAGAGAAACTGCTCCATCTATCCCACTCTGCAGGCCACCAGCCAGGGCTTCCTTGGATTCATGACTTCATTCCAGAACTTCAGCATCATCTTCAAATCAGGCTGCATGTTCCCAACAGTCCTGAATGCTCAGGAACCTGCATCCTGAACTGTACTCTGCCTTAGTGCAGTCCTTTCTTCCTGCAGCTCTGAACTCTGGTGTGTGAATAAACACTGAATGTTGGATCCCAGAAATCTGAGATTTTTGAGCTTTCTGTACTTTCTGGCACTGATCCCCTGGAGAACACTGCTTTGGACCTGAGGCCTTGGAGAAGGCTTCAAATTTGAGTGATGGAGTTAAAATCACGGGTGTGTAGTTAAATAGAAATGTGTGATTGCACACGGTGAAGGGTTTGGAATTCGAAGGTTTTATAATACAGGAATAGGTATGGGACAAGACAGAGGATTTTGGGTGCTGTCTCTTTTTCTTCCTTCTTTCTCCATGATTTCAGGCAGTAGTTTCTGGTTGGACAGTGAGTGCTGCACTGCAGGTCACAGCAGTTTGGTTATTGGGTCAAAAGTATCAATAATCTAGGTGTAATTCTCTATTGGACTGCTTAGCTTTAAGAGACCTTTTAACTAGCCAGATTCACCTCACTTTTAGCTGGTAGTTAGAACTGTTGCAGAACTCTTTGTACTTTAGATAAGATTTAATAAACAACCAAGTCCAAACACAAAAAAATTAGTCTCCTTTGTGTTTTTAATCCTGACTCTTGAGTGAAGGCAAAAGAAAATGAAGACAAGCCACTCATTAGGTGGTGCAGTTACCACATTTATAACTGACCAACAGCAGCACCTTAATACAGAGAGAAGATTCCAACTGAACTGCTCCTCTGAGAGCACCCATGAAATATCTCAATACAATTGTAAAAATAAATTCTGCCCTGTCACTGTTAAAAAGGAAGAAGAAAATGAATATTGAACAGCCACGGATCCAACCAGACATAGCTCCTGTCTGTCTCCCAGCCAAATTTATAATTACTTTTGCTATTTTATCAAGTTTCAAGCAATGCACTTCAATGGAGGAAGGTAACAATTCTGAATTTAACATGGGTGTAATGGAATTTGTAAACTCTCATATGAGAAAAGTCACTGGCTGGAAACTGAGCACCCTGACTTGTTCCCTTTAACCAGCAGTGACTTGCCAGTGTCTTCTGGATCTTTGCAGCTTTAGGGAATGGTTTGAAGTGCTCAGACAGAGCAGCATTTTGTCTTCTTTCTATTTAACTCCTTTTTGGGCACTTCTTTCTGGAATGTTCTTCTGACCCTTGCAATAATACATCCATACACATCAATAATAGTACGTCTCATGACCCAGATTAAATTTTAAAGCTTTAACATCTGCTGAGGCCTTCAGTTCTCAGTGTCACATCACTAACAGATATTCTCACCTTTATGATAAAAATAAGTTGTATTTTTAGCCCTCAGACTCACAAATTGGAGTTTGGATAATGTTATGCACACTCTATGAGTGTCCAAGCTTGTGCTGTCCTAGAACCAAAGGGGATGAGGTGGCTCATGAAGCAATGCTGGTATGAAAATTGTCCATCAGTGCATGTAAAATGCCAGGTGGTCTTAGGGGAGCCAAGGGTGCTGCCTCCTGGTGCCAGTTCCAGAGGAACTTTGGGAAGGCTGAGGCTTTACATCATCTCATTGTCACTTCAAAACTCCCAGTTGTCCTGCAGTGCTCATGGGATGAAAGAACACAAGACTCTGCTCAGGGATTACCAGTTGCAGAGGAGGATGAACCATTAACAGTCACCTGTCAATTCTCAATTGATATTTTTTTCAGAGATCTTGGTCAGGAGAAAATATTACTCATTTCCATATTTATGAACATATGATCCAACACTTAGATACTGTGACATGCAAACATTGCTTCATATGTGTCTCAATGGGAGAAAGTTCCCAACATCTGTTGCATGCTTTTTCCCCAAGCATTGTCTCTGACCTTCTGATTCTGAAGGTCATTTTCACAAATTTACAACCACTTTAAGACAAAATTCTGAGCTCAAAACATGTGACAGAGTGACCCTGCTGGCTGTCCCCTGGCAAATTTCAGGTAGCTGAGGATTTACTCCGTTTTATCTGCTTTCATTCTGCCAACAGGGAGCAATTTGGAAATCCTTCTGCACGGAAATAATAACTAAGTTCAGAACTAAGTATTTGAAAATTGAGTGGCACTTCACGGTATACATTAAATACTGATGAATAGTGCTTGAGCTTAAGCGATTTGGCAAATCTAGAAAAGGTCACTGAGCAATTAAGTAACCCCCAGAAGTTGTTTCAGGACATGTGTTCTTGTTTCTGGAAGGCTCATTATGAAAGCAGGTAGGAGACAGAGGATAAAGGTGTGCACGCTGCTGGAATGGATAATGTGTGTGCTGTGTGCAAAATTCACTTCCCCAGCTCCTGGATATGATATGCTGAGAGTTTCTTTTAGTTTGAGTTGTCTGGATATTTTTAAAGAATGAATAAAGGAATTTTATTCATCCTTTTTTATTCATCCTTTTGAAAAGAATGAATAAAATAGCTTCCCCCCCCCCTCAAACTGTACTATTAATAAAGATGGTGCCTGGGTTTTGTGCCTGATTTGATTTCCTGCATATTATACATGGCTAATACAACATATATTTCTGTGTGGTTTCTATCACTCAAAGAAGCAACTAGAAAAATGTGATTTTGAATAAGAAAAGGTTCATGAAGCAGATGAACAGACACAGAGGTGCAGACTAAGGATTGTTTAGAGTCCAGTCTCCAACATGAGCCAGTGGGCACATCCCTGATGCACTCCACAGGGTCTCCTGACTCCTGTTTCCTCTGACAAAGACAGAAACCCCCCCACCCATGTGGTGTGCCAGCCTGCATTCTTCCAGCCCTGTTTTTACCTCCCCATTTCTAATTTATATTCACCCCAAAGCTGCACTAAGACTTTCCTGTCAGCCAAGCTTGCTCTCCTAGCACCAGGAAGTACCTGGGAATCCTCTCAGGATCCACCACCTCCCTGGATACCCTGAGGGGGCAGTGGCCACTGTTGGGAAAATCCTAATTTTGCAGGCAAATCCTATGAAAACACTTCCCTGCTATCCTCTCAAACCTTCAGCAACCTTTGGCTCTAGGGCTCTCTGGTTCCAAGGGTTATCACCTCCACCTGTAAAGGCACACCACAACTTTCTTCCCTTGCATTTCTCCAGTTACTTTTCAGATCCAGGTAAATGTCCACAACATCCAATGGCAAAGAGATCCATAGATGAATTGTTTGTTTTTGTACAGTCAGGTGTGTGCTCTGTATTTGTATGCATTTTTCTTTAAAAATAATAAAACCTTTTAAAATATGGAACATACTTTTCTTTGTTTGACAAGAAATTCTCAGATTAATGCATCCTACTTTACTTTATAAAACTTTAAGAAACCTTGCACATGTACTGGAGGAGAACAGGTATGGATTGCTTTAAATGGAATGAAAAGCCCAGAGAGATTTAAAAGCTCATTGTTTCTTAATAAGAACAGTGCTTAACTTCACTTGCAAACATGAGTCTGCTGTGCACTGTCCAATAATACCTTTAAAACTTTGCAACTGCCTCTGTCACTATCTCAAGTCCTGGGCCACTGTGGTATAATGGCTTTTGTTCCACTAGTAAGATGTCTGCAAAAGAAGACAGAACTCATCCTGATAAAAGCAGGGTCACCTCACTCAGCACCTTCCTCGTGGCACTGAAGTGTCCTTGAGACTCTCTGGACTTTCACGGCAGAAGCACAAATCCTGGAGACAACTTCCAGGCTGGTTCCCAGACAAACAGGCAATTCCAGCATGCCAGCAAACTGCTTTGTGCTTTAAGGGGAATTTAATGCAGGAGTCTGGGTGATACTTCTACAGGAAGCATGAAATCCCTGGTGAAGGATATGCAGGAATCACACCAAAGTTCTCCCTAGGGGGAAGAAATGCAGCATGGTAGGAAGTTTAGGTGATCTGCAGATTCTCTGCAGCAGTGGCTGTCAATCCCAAAGTCACTCTACACAGCACAGGAGACACACTGAGGCACTGGGAATGGTACCACAATAGATATAAAACCATTCCCTTTCAGTCCTTCACCCTCAAGTTAAAATATTCTCATGAGCTCCTTAAAGCACTAACAATTATTTCACATTAACACTGCTGGGATTAAGACATTTTTACATCTACCTTTATAATTAATGTAGTGAAGCCACGAAAATGGTTTTTTTTGGAAAGTGGCTGTGTTTTGAGGACATTGTTTTGCAGCATGTGAGGAGAAAAAGCAGCTTGAGAATGATCTCCAACCTTCCACTGTGATCCCAAGCCTCATTTCTGTTCAGGCAGTAGAAATGCCTCTCAGAACTTACATTTTTCTTTATTAATAAGAGAGCTTATGTCAAATGGCATCTGAGTTTTCCATTGACATCAGGCTGCTGTTAAACATTAGCACATACTCTATCTCTGGAAAGCTGAGATAGGAAAACAAAATCTTTTCCATCACAAATGACATTCCAGCTATCACACTTGATATTTTGCTGAGAATAACAACTAAGATTGGACTTATTTGCATCTCTGTCCATCCAGGTTTTGTGTAACAACAAATAAGACTGAGTGAGGTTCTCACTCTTCCTTCTATCAAACAATATCAAAAGAAATCAGCTGAAAGTGGCAAAATGATGCTGGATGATCAGAATCATGCCCACGTTTTGCAGAATGACAACAGACATCTCTCAGTTTTCATGCAGAAAATAAATTAGACTGAAATGAGCAGCTGCCTTCTGTATGAAAATTAACAAAAACATGGGGCATAGAGAAGATATTCCATGTTTATGAAACGGTGGTATTATCTTGACTCGATAAAAGTACAGGAAAACAAAGGCAGCTCGTGTCCAAGAGGTACAAAAGCAGGCTCAGAGATGAAAATGCATTATAAAACTGTATCCTGAAGACATGCCCAAAGTTGAATCACGTTTGCCCGTTTGGCAAATGTCCCCTGTGAAGTCAGGGACAGTGGAGGAGGGCAGGAAGATGGGATACTCATACTTGCACTTGTCCTATTGTCACAGATTAATTTCTTAGGACGTAGATGAGCACCCAAAAGCTGGGAGATGCCCTGTGCCTGGTGCTGGCTGACAGAGGATGATGTCATGGCACATCCCCTTACCTTGGCTGTCTGTGACTCAGTCAAACACTGCAGGGCTGCTCGGTGCACTCACCAGTGAGACTCCATCAGTGTGGGCTGAAGGGAACCTGACCCACAGTGCTGACAGGAGAAAATGATCAATCTCCCCTGTTTTAATTAACAACAGAGCAGTGTACATTGCAGCACAGCATCATTTCTCCACTGCACCATATGCAATCCAATAGCAAGGCAGGAGCCTTTGAGTGATGGAGAAAAATCAGGACTTTATTTGTGTTTTAGGCTATGAAAGCAAACAAGGAAAATCCATGCTTTGGATCAATACTGTTCTCCTGCACATCCCCACTGTGTCATCTGTGGTGAGACAGGAACATCTCCAGTATCCAATATTACAGGATTTGGGGAAGCTACACAGAGGTGAGATCCCATTCCCTGGCTCAGAGGCTCCTGGCAGACAGCACAACTTCCACACAAGTTCCTGGTCCTGCTGCAGGAGATTAAGCCCCCATTTCGTGTGTGGTAAATACGAGTAACTACATTAACCTTAAGCTGAAGGAGAACATTTTGTTATATAAGCACATCCCTGCTCCTGTAATGCTATTCATATTAATACAAAACACAGGGGAGATTAAGCAAGTAAATTAAATTTATTAGCATTCTGCTGCTTGCTTCCTAACCAGTGTGGGATTCAGGGGACTAAAGGCTCCTTCTCAAGTGGCACAGATTCCAGGCTGGGTGTCAGAGGGACAGCTGAACGTGCCAAGGTGGGTTTCAGTGTCACACTGTTCAGTGGAAGGCACAGCAACTGCTCAGGTGCATGTCACAATCTCATGCCACTAACATTAAGACATTTTTTTCTCTATTTTAAAAGGCTGCATATTAGGAACAGGAGCTGAAACATAATATTCTATTTCATTTTATTCTTTACAGGCACAAAGAGGCACACATGTATT
Organism: Sturnus vulgaris; assembly: GCF_052056855.1. Classification (NCBI taxonomy): domain Eukaryota; kingdom Metazoa; phylum Chordata; class Aves; order Passeriformes; family Sturnidae; genus Sturnus; species Sturnus vulgaris. The sequence continues at coordinate 1,962,821 of NC_142255.1, forward strand.
ACACCAGCTAGACATATTTAGAGTCCTCTCTTCACCTGTTCCACTAAATCCTTGGTTGAACACATGATCATCTAATAGTCTAGAAAGAGAATTCAGAATTAGGGTGGTGAGGAGGGAATATCCTTCTTTGAGAATGCACAGAAGTTCAAGACATTTTCTTCCTCTTTATGCACACATAACTCTCCCTGACATCAGCTCTGGGACTAAGGCTTAAAGAAAGAATCAAAGATGTATTTTCTTCTACAAGCTCACTCCAAGAACTGCTAAAATCAGTAAAATGAAACCTGAAGGCAAAAAAATTTTTGATTTTTCTTTAAAAAAGAAACAAACTTTGACAGAGTTGTCCAAGTCAGAATTCCCATTATTGCCGTGTTTTATACAGCAGTATGTAAAGGTTTACTTTAGGAAACACCCAGAGTTCATCAGTGCAAGAGTTAAAAGCAGAGGTAATTCCAGCTCCTCTTCATATCCAAGACTGTCAGGAATTCAGTTTACAACAATCCCTCTAAGTTCAGACTCTCCTCCTGCTAGGGTCACTCTTTCCCCAGTGGTTAAAAACCAGAGTTGATTGGGATGGGAAGTCTTTGTAATGGCTTGGACTATTTCTCCTACAATCCTCATCAAATAAGGGGCACACAACAAATTGCTTATCTCTGATCTGCAATTCTCCCCTCCACCCAGCTGTAAATTTGAATTAATTAATAAACGCCCTTATGTTTTCAAGGTCATGGAAAATGAAAAGCACTCAGCAAAATGGATGCACTGACAGTGAAGGGTGTTTGTGGGTGGGGACTTTATGTAAATGGAAAATCTGTGAGGCAGCAGCTCCTTTATCAGTGCCCCAAGTGCTAAAGTTAGATAACTTAAAAGAAAAGAAGGGAAATGCAAATAAATTATGTTTTGAACAAATGTGACCTTCCCTGGAAAAAGTGCAAGGCTTTATGCAGCAGAGTCTCAAATCACACAGGGAGGTCAAAGGCCCCATGAAGTCAGGGCTTCACTCTGGCTTTGGTGTGTCCCTGCTGGCTGAGGGACAGAGGACAACTCTGCTTTCTGTCCCCAGCACCTGCTCACCAAAGGGCTGGCCCAGGGCTCGTCACTGCCTGCCACCAGAGCTCAGGAGATAAGGCTTTGGGGACATCTCTGTGCACCAAGCTGTTCCCAGCTTCTGGCTCTGTTTGAAACACTCCAGCACATCCCATAATCCCACAGGGGCTGTGATAACCACTACACACAGACCCACATGGCTCCTCTGCCTGTCCCATAACCAAGTGTGCCCCTAACACACACTGCTTTGGGAGCTTCCACAGCTGCCCTTTAAAGCTCAAGCACCTTCAAAAATTAAGTAATTTTGGGAATAAGATCACAGAAGAACAGAATGGTTTGGGTTGGAAGGGATCTTAAAGATCGTTTAGTGAAGGTGTCATTGAGGAATGTGGTATTTGACAAGTTAGGAATGCCACCCCTTAAATAAACACAAACAAGATGTGAAATTATGGGATCAATCTTTGGAGACACCACAACTAACTTCTGAAAATAGAAAGGGTAACTGAAGACACTCAGCTGGGAGCTGAGGGTGGATTCTCAAGCCAATCCTAATCTTGATATGGCCACTGGAATCTGTGAAGTGTAACTGCAAATTAGTTGGGGTCCTCAGCACACTACACACTCAGGCTGCTGGAGAGAGTCCAGAAGAGGCCACAGAGCTGCTCTGAGGGCTGGAGCCCCTCTGCTCTGGAGCCAGGCTGGGAGAGCTGGGCAAAAGAAAACTTCAGGGAGACCTCAGAACCCCCACCAGTGCCTAAAGGAGGCTTATAAAGAAGAGAGGCAGGGAGTGCCAGGATAAGGGACAATGTTTCTAAACTGCCAGGGGCAGGGTTAGATGGGATAGTGGGAATGAACTTTTCCCTGTGAGGGTGGGCAGGCCCTGGCACAGGGTGCCCAGAGCAGCTGTGGCTGCCCCTGGATCCTTGGCAGTGTCCCAGGCCAGGCTGGATGGGGCTTGGAGCAGCCTGGGACAGTGGAATGTGTCCCTGCCCACGGCAGGGGTGGCACTGGGTGGGCTCTAAGGAGCCTTCCAACCCAAGCTATTCCAGGATTCTGTGGGACTCTGGTGCCAAACAGAAGTCATCAGACTTTACTTCTACCTTACACTGATACTTGCAGTACATGATATCAGAAACACATTAATTTGATCTCAGATTTTCACTTGAAAACGTAAAGCTTATTACAAAGGGGTAGATTTTGTCAAGGAAAAAAGTGGAACTGCACAAAAGTGAAGAAAAAAATCCAGTGCCTGCAGTTGCCACAGGTGGGTGTGTGAACACCTGACACTCGTCAGGACAGCACAGGCCATGGAACCACAGCCCAGAGCAGCACTGGGGCCTTGCTTCAAATCTGAGTAGGAGCTCATGTGCCCCCAGGCTGACTCAGGGGGACAGAACTGGGTGAGGTGCTCTGGGGAGAGCAGGGTCCAGAACTGCTGGGCACTAACCCAAGGTGCTGGGATTTCACCAGCACTGAGAGATCTGGGCAGGGAGGCTGCTGCCAAGGGAAGTAGGAACAACTGTGTGAAATGTTAATTAATGGAATGAACCAATGGAAATACCACAACTGCTAACAAAGCAACTAAAGCACAAGACAAGCACTATTTATTACAGAAATCAAAGCAATAAATCAAATATTCTGGACAGAACATTTTCACTAGCCTTTGATTTATGCCACTGTGAGGAATCCCATTCATGCCTTGAACACAGCTGGGTAGAAGCAGATGGGAAGTGGTCAGTAATACAGGGAAACCTCCAAAATTGCTAAAAAGCACCTTTTGTTGCTTATTTTGATCCATTTCATGCATCTGGCATCCCTGATGTTGTTAATACATTATCTGCCCAATTTGTGTGAGATCCTCCAGTCCATCCCCAGCACTTGTAGCAAATCTGTGCTCACACTTGACAATAAAGTCACGGTGATATGATTTTATTGTTGCCCTTATCACAACTGTTAATATAAAAAAATCAATAATGCAGATTGTTCAGCAAAATACCCAGTACCAGAATCGACTGTTGTACACCTAACAATTATTAGCACATTATCAAATCCATATGGTATAAGAAGGGATCTGTGTCCCTGCACAGAGAGCTCTGCTTTTGGCAGTTTTCTCTAATTTATTAACAGGAGCAGATACTTCTGCAGTGAGAAAATTAACTTGTACCACTGCAGCCTGTGAAGTCTCAGGCAATCCTGAAGTACACAGCAGTGACAAACCCTTGGCATCTAGATGGGATTTGCCATCTCATCTCTGATGAAACACATTTTAACCTGTCAGGCTCCTGACAGCTTTTACTTGTCTCTTCCTTCTACGTTTTATTCTGTAATTTTTAAAAACTGGCAGCTTCTGTAGCCGTTTACAAAAAAAAAAAAAAAAAAAAAAATCAAGACACATTTTAACCATTTTCTTCTGTCTCCTCTCTGAATCCAGAGCTAATCATGCAATTCCCTAAGGAAATTAGAATCTGCAAAAGCTTGTGTATCAGTCTCAGCACAATGCTCATTTGACTTTATATATATCTGTAAAATCACACATTCATATCCATAAAGTAGAAGCAAACTAGCAGAGGCTAATAAAGCAAAAATCTATGAGGAGATTGAAATATCTGATGTGCTTGGTTTCCATCTACCTCTCTCAAACCCACACTTTGAAATTTTTGCTTTAGTAAAGTTTTTGTTTTGTTCATGCAGAAGCCAGAAATCACTCTTGGAAAATATAAACTGTTTTCCACAGAAAATAAATGCTGCAAACAGCTTCCAGCTGAAATAAGGCAAAATATTTTACCTATATGTACTCATAGTATTTTTCTCTGACAAAAATATTCAGCTTCTTCTATAGATTCCAAGAAAGTCCCAAGTCTACTGGCAAATTCTGAATGTTTGACAAGCACAATTGGAGAAAGCCTTGTGGGGAAGCAGTGATTAGAGAAGGCAACTGGCAGCTGGGAAGCCCACGCTGTATTCCCTGTTTCATTACTGATGTCTCTGGATGACCTTGTCAAGTCATTTAATGCCTTTCTGCCTGCATTTTCCTATCTGCAAAATGCTCAGATAAACACCTCCCTTTTGGAAACACTGTAAAATTGTTTATTTTGGAAATAGTTCCTTGGATGCTGAACTGGCTCTCGGGTACAGCATCAGATGAAAAACACAAGGGCCACAGGACATAAATGTCAATCTAATATTTTCTAATTAAACCATCTAGATTAAACCATCACAGTTTAATAGGTTAACCTCATCCCTGAAGGTTTTATTTCAGATGAGGCAGTAGTTATTTTAACTTTATTTATATTAGCTAACACAACATCATTAATGCAAAGAAGAAAAAAAAATGGCAAAAAACTTATTTTTTTCTGCTTAATTTGACTATTTAGCCAAGTTTCATCTTGGTCAGGTGTATTGCATTGCACTGGGCAATGCACAGAACTGGGATTAAAGGCACTGGGATGGCACCCACGGGCAGGGGATGGCTTAACTCACAGTGATGGGCACCTACAATCCCAACAGGGGCAGTCCTGAATGGTACCTGGCCCTCTGGGCTCCCTCTATAACCTCAACCAGCTCTCACACATTTTTATTGGGCCAAGCTATGTCCTATAAATGGAATATCACAGTGCAGTCCAGCCATCATCACTCCTTGTCCAGGGGAAGTGCAGCATTACAACACTGCAGAAACATCTAACAGCTGAAATGGGGAGGAGAGTGCAATTTTGATTTATTAATCCAGCTGTTTGCTCATGCTGGCTAAAACCATCACACACATTGAAAACAGCTTTTTTTAACAGACTCCAGTTCATGTATCACAAAACCTCCTGTTGCAACCCCAAGAAGTGAACACCACCAAGGAATGGAAAGGAAATTGAGAGTGTAGGACAGCGTTTTTACAGGGACTGGCCACCTGAGGAAGGATGCATGCTGACATCTCGGCTGTGTTCCACAGGGCAGCGACTGACAGCGAGAGCTTCACATCCTCACTGACACAGAAAAACTAAGAATCAAGCATCAAGAAATGCTTTAACTAAAAGGGAAACTAACAAAACTACATGTTTACTGTATTTACAGTCCTTACAAAAAGAAAGCAAAGCTACGAAGAGCTAAAATCTGCAAACAAAATGCAAAAAAAACCCGTCACAAAATAAGGGGGTCCTCAGACCCCAAACACCAAAAAACTAATATCAAAGTCCAAAAATACCAAAAAACTAAAAGAAAAAAGCATGTGCAAAAAAAAGGTCAAAAGTTCAAACTAAAAAAAGACTATTTACTTCATCCCAAAGACCCCCAACCAACCACCAAAACAACCTAAAAAGAACAGTTCGCAGTCGCAAGAAAGTGTAAAACTGATTTCAATATAAAGCAAAATAAGCAACAAATATGTATTAAGCGCATTGTGTAATCCTAGTTTGCAGAGAATTAAAAAAGCACAAGTCGCCAAAAGTGTGCATATATATATGCACTATAACTTATTTTGTGAGTTATAAAGTGTTTTTCCGCGCATCCTCCTCCTTGCTGCGCAGCTCCCATGGCGCTCCCTCACACGCCACAAAATGGCGGCCACGGCGTCAGCGCTCCTCGCACGGAGCAGAAGGACAGACCCGCCACATCGACACGGCCAGGGCTGCTTGGGAGGAGGGAGAGGCTGGAGCCATGCTGCCCTCGGAGCGGGACAGGAAGAAAAAGAAGAAAAAGAAGAAGAAAATAGAGAGGAAGAAGCAGGGCGCTGTGCCCTGCATCGCTGAGGTGAAAAACGAGACCCCACCCCGTAAGGCCGGGTCGCCACAGAAGATGCAGCGCGAGGCCCCGCGCGCGTCGCGCTGATTGGCGAACAATTCCCGCCATTCGCCCTCTCCGTCTTCCTATTGGCTCCTGCTTCCCGCCCAGCTCCCGCGCGCTGCCCGCCACCGCCCCTCAGAGCTCTCGGCCCACTCAGTCCCCTTAGAGCCCTGAACCCCCTCAGAGTCCCTCAGTCCCCTCAGAGCCCTCAGCCCCTTCCCGCCTCTCAGCCCCCTCAGAGTCCTCGGCCCCGCCGCCCCTCAGCCCCCTCAGAGCCTTCAGCCCGCCCACTCAGTCCCCTCAGAACCCTCAGCCCCCTCAGCGCGGCATGGCGGCGGCCGGCGGCGGTCGCGGCTCCCAGCCTGGGCTGGCTCCGGCGCCGGGCAGCGCCGGCGACACCTCCCTCCTCGGCAGCGCCACGATGTGGCCCTTGAAGCGCTACGGTCGCTTCCTCCCTCCGAAGGACGGTGACGATGAGGGGCACAGCACCTCTTGGAAGGTGCGGGGAGGGTGGCGGGGCGGTGTGGGGTCATGACTCTGCTTTCAGGTGTCTTTTTGCGAGTCCAGAGCTAAAGCAGGAATCGGGAGAGATTTTGCTTCATGAATTATTAATGACAACACATCAGAGTGTTAGCGGCCCGCTTTTTTTTTTTATTCCTTCATTCAGGAGTAACCTGTGGTATTAAAATCTAGAGATCAAGGCGGAATAATCCAGAGGGTTGTTCCGAGTAGTTAAATCTGTATATGGAGGTATAATTAGTGAAAAAAATCATTTAATGTGTCTTCTGTGTATGGGAGTGGAGGGCAAGTTGCATTAGTGAGATGTGAATTACTCCTGGCTTCTAATAGCGACCTTTGAGACCTTTTATTTGGTACTAGAAATGGGAACTGCAGATTCTGTGCTTGCAGGGCCAGATTTTCCTTTATCTTTTTAAAGGTGTTTGAATCAAATGAAGAATCAGGCCCTCTTGTCCTTACCATTGTGGAGTCTGGCCATTTCTTTATTTCCCAAGGACGAACAGTGCTGGTAAGTTTGTCATGTATAAAGAACATTTCTCCTTCATGTTACCATCAGTATTAACTTCGTTTCTTTTCTCAGCTTCATCTTCTCTCCCACTGAGTGGGAACTGTCAATTTTGTTTTGCTCATGGTGATTCTCATGTGCTGCTTTCCCTTCACATTTATCAGAATAATACTAAATGCATTATTTCCTGCTGAGGATCAACATTTCTTCTGCACTTCTAAAAATCTAGATTAAGAGGTAATGATGAGTGTTGCTGACGTTGAAAGCTATTTGGAGGTTTTTTTCATGATTCTTCTGACTAAGAAAACAGAAAAACACACTGTTTAGAAAATAGGTAAAACTATAATTTGTTAAATGGTCCAGCTGACTGCTTGCCAATGACCTGATAGCATTTTGGTTTGACAGTCTGGTTTATCAAAGGGTTTGTATTTTCTATATTGGATGATGAGATTTAACATCCAACATAAGATCCTTGGGGACAAAAGTCAAACTTGTGTCACTGGTTTTTCTGTAGCCTGCACTTGTTTAAGCATAACCAGCTACTAAACTAAAGATTTCACAATGACACCAAAAGGCAAATTTTGTCTAGGAGGAGTGGGTTTGATGCTCTGACATAGAAGACCTTGTTGGAAGGTGGGATTAAGTGTGTTCAGTGCACATCACCAGTACTGAGTGGTGATAAAGAGCAGGAACTGGCTGATAAATATGTTAGAAAGGTATTAAATATGTTAGAAAGGCATTACAAACCACTGGAAGATGCTGCAGTATAAAGATAACAAAGCTTTTTTAATAAAATGTGTAAGAGACTGTGTTGCAGCTTTAAATATGTATAAGCTTATAAATTAGTTTTTACTGTGCCTCTTAAAGGGTCTTTAACTTAAAGAAATTTAAGTATGGGGAGAACCACAGATGCCCTTGAATTTTTTGGCCTGTGTGTTGGGAACATTGAATAGTCAATGCATGAACTAACAGAGCTGTTACTGTGGATGGCCCTCAGCTCATTTAGCGAGGATGAGGTAAAAGAGGGACCATGGAAAGCATTTTAGCAGTTGTGTTGAATAAGAAAATGGAAAGATATTTTGAAAACCTGGATGGAAATGACACTTGCTGCCATCCCTTACCACATTCTGCTCGGAATGACTCAGTGCAGGATGTTCCTGTTCCCAGTGGCTGTACCTGTTAGTGACCAGTAACTGACATCACTCTAAAAATCCTTGAGATAACCAGATAAAAGCTAACAGCATCTTCTAATAATTAACTGAAGTGCAAAAAAGGCACAACCCAAAGCTGCAGCCCTTCAAAGACTTGTCTGGCAAAGGCTGAATCTGGCAAGTAGCAGGGCAGATAAAAGTGTGCTGTTGGAAGGGATGAGGGATCAGAAAAGCTTCTAAAAGCTTGGCTGAGAAAAGCACTTTCTTGCAGCTCTTGTGTTTAGTGGCTAGTGAAGCTTTCAGGCAGCTGCTTTGCACGAAATGCCAGATGAGGAATTTTTGGGATCTATCAGGACTGTTCCAGTTTCTGATACTGCAGGAGAGGTGGAACAGACACACTTGGTAGATGTGACCAAAATATAATAATACTGAGAACCCAAAAAAAAAAAAAAAGTAGTTTTGGTTTATTTCAAACATTTATTTTGGCAATGCTTCTTTGCCATCCTTAAAGTTGACACAGTAACACTTTGAGAGTTGCTAAAGAAAAGTGACATAAAGTTGTTTTTACAGCCTGTTGATTTTTCTTTGGGTGCAGCTCTCTGAGCAAGTGTATTGGGCTGGTGGCACAGGGGTGTTCTGTGTGTGCAGCACTGAGCTGGTGGGAGAGGCACTGGTACATACTGGGACTGTGTTTCTGAGATTGAGCCAGCTGCAGTCCTCCCACTTGGCCTCTTAAACTGAGTGGCTGAAAACCCCACAAATACCCAATGTGCTCGTTCTCATAGAACCCCAGCGTGGTTTGGGCTGGGAGGGACCTTACAGCTCATCCAGGGCCACCCCCTGCCATGGGCAGGGACACTTCCAGGGTGCTCAGAGCTCCATCCAGGCTGTTCTTGAGCACTTCAGGGATGGGGCAATTTGCAAACTCCTTCCTGAGATGCCACGTAACAACAAACCAGCTTGCAGTGCTGTTCAGGCTGTATTTTTGCTGAAAAATCATCAGAAGTGGTTAATCTCAGTGGTTCTATCTCCCTCCAGTTCCAGCTGTCAGTGCTGTCACAAACCTGTCACAATATTTAACCAGGCTTTGCACGGCTAAGTACAGAGCGTGCTTGGAGCCTGTCACACTCCAAATCCACTCACTGGGGGTCCATTATCCTGGACATTCTGTCAGAGGGGATAATGCACAACTTCTGCTCCAGAGGGAATGCATCTACTTTGATGGAATGCTGCAGCTGTTGGCATGATTGTACCTGTGCTCTCATTTCCTCCTGCTGGCCTGGGCTGTGGCCTTTGGATTGCCAAGGTGTCCTCCCACACCTGTGTGCTGCCTTACCTGCATTCAAAATCCCTCTGATGTTCTCACAGAACTCTTCTGTGCTGTGTTGTATCCTTTAAATTGTTGATGTCTTGTCTTTTGATCTATCTCCTAATCCCTACTTTTCAGCCTTTTTGATGTGCTCCAGGCTCCTGGGTTTGAGGGAACTGGATAACAATTATTGTAGCTTTGTACCTCTGCACAGGAACAGGGTGAGGCACAAGATCTGGGTCACAGGGACACATTTCCTTCTCCACGTGCAGAACCTGTATTTTTGTAACATTTTCACTGATGAATAATACAAGGATTTTTTTCCTGATTCTCACCTATGAACAACATTTACACAAAACTGAAAGAGTTGTGAAGAAGAATTTCTGTTTTGCTGATGGCTGGATTAATATCCATAGTAGGAACAATATTCAGGTGTTTCTGATTGCTGTCAAAATATTCTCTCTATGATGGGAGTACTTACGTATTCTCTTAGTCCTTTTAATTTTATTTAAGTAGGAAAGTTAAGAAACCTTTTCCTTAGAGCCCACTGGCTCTTTTATGATCTGTTTCTAAGAACAATATTTATAAAAGAGCAATAAAATATTCACATATCCTAACAACTGTTGTTTTTAATAAATACAGAAACAAGTGTTTTCCTTTTGAAATGCCATCTATTCCTTGAGTAATGGAATGAAGAGGAGGTAAATGGAACTTCAGAGCATGGAACATAAAAATCCCTGATGCGTAATGCAAATTCAAGGGTGTTTTGATTTGTTTTGTTTTATTCTTTTTTAAACCAAATTCTTCATTTGGAATTAAATGACATAATGTATTTCTAAGACCAGGGTTTGCTGCAGTGTTGCCTAACAGACTGCATATTGGATGGTAGAAAAACCTCATTCTTGTATACTGTAGTCAGTGGAATTTTACAGGAATATCTCAACAGCATCTCTGGTAATTTCTGGCCATGCTGAAGATACATCATGTTCCATTTACCACAACTCTTATTTCCTTTCCCCTCTGTATCAACACATCATGCAAATTATATTTTGGTGTTTTATTCAGTGCAATTATTTCTGGTGCTAGAATTCATAATATCCTACAAATTAAACAAATTGAAATTGTGAAGAGGACTTACTTAATAGGATAAAATTAATCTGGAGTAATTGATTTGTGACCTGATCTTTTGAAGTGTAGACTAAATGTCCTTAGTGCCCTCCTGGTCCCCTCATGACTTCCAATAAGCTACCAGTGCTTATGGTACAGTAGATTCTAACTCATTAATTAGGCAAGCATTCAGCAGGCATTCTCACGTTCCTGATGCTCTCTTTGCAGTGCCTGAAACTCAGGCACCAGATTTTGCAGATGAGATTCACAACAGTGCCCTGGGCAGAGATGGTCCCTCTGCACTAAATGAGGGCTCCTGGCAGGAACCTGGGCAGAGAGCAGGTTGCTAATTTTGGTTAATTTTTGTTGCTGCTTTTTGGTAGAGCTCTGCAAAGCCACAGAAGGTTGTTCTTTTATTAAAGAAACAAAAGAAACTATTAATTCTTCTATTAAATTTTGTTGGCTTATTTAGTACCACAATCGTAGTTCAAAAATCTCAATTTCAGTTTGTTTATTTCAACATGTGCTTTTGATGTGATTATTTTGGATGAGCTGAGAGTATCATCCTGCATCAGCTTTCCTGTTTCTGTTTCATGTCAAGGGCTTCTGCTCTTGTCTTTTCTCTTGCCTCAGTTCTTCTAAACCCAGCTCTTAGAATTTTTTTTTTTTTAGATTTGTGATGTCTGTTAATGAAGCATATTTACCTTCTAGTTTAATGTGTGGTATCAGTCTGGGGAAGTCCATATTTTATACTGGGAATGAATGAATACATTACTGGGGCACCCCGAAGAGCTTTAGCCAGCTCATCCCTGAGCATCCAGTTCCCCTCTCTGTGTCCCTGGACAGATGTCACTGGGAAAAAAAAGCCAAAAGAATTCAGGTTGTCCCTCTGAAGTTTGGAGGTTTGTGCTGAGGTAAGGGCTTGTCTTTGCTGTCAGTGGGCTGTGGTGTGTGCCCATCTGAAACCCAGTGCTTGCACTTTCATTCTCGGGCTGCAGTCCCCTCAGGGCTGTCTGTGTGTCCTGTATTTTCTCCCTCCTTCAGCTTCTCTGCCTGTGTACACACAGAGCACTCTCCTTAATGAGTTCAGCCCTCTGCCACAGTCAAACAGGCTTAAGAGCAAGATTTGAGGGTAAAAAGAAGATAATGCAAAGCTTAACATCCTTTTATTCCTCACTCCTGTCTGTCCCCCTTGATTGGTAGGGTTGGAAATGTTTGCAGGGACAACTTTGTGCTTCCCTCACTCTACACGTTGTCTTGTTTGGCTTTCGGTTTTTTGGGAGTTTTTTTGGTTTTGTTTTGGGGTTTTTTTGTTTGTTTTTGTTTGATTTTTGTTTGTTTGTTTGGGTTTTTTGGTTTTTTGGGTTTTTTTTTTTTTGGTTCATGTTGGCTCTTCTAATCTTGACTCAATTTTCAAGACAGATCATACTGCAGAAATCAAGCCTGATGTATTTGGCCTTACTTAGATACTGAGAATAGCTATAAAAATTTCTACTTCCAGGTGTGTTACAAGGTAATAATGAAGACTGGAGTGAAATTATGTTAAAAGTTTAATTTTCACAACTTTATTCTACAGTCATTAACGAAGAATTTTTATTTTTTAAATAGAAAACTGCTTATTCTAGGAAAAAAAAGTGTAAAATGGCAACTCACATTCTCTTGGGAAGGCAAGGAGTTAAAAATTGCTATTTTTCAGATTTATGCAAGCATTTGATTTAGAATCTATATCATGTTTCAAGCATGTGCAGCTTTTTTTATCATAACCTATTAATGAGAAAATCCTTATTAAAGTGATCACCATTCATCACCACTTACCTGTAAACACCTTCTGGGATTTTCTGAAAGCATCTCAGTTTTGCCCATTCTTTAACATTCTGTATCATTCTTGAACATCATTGACGAGCTTTTTCTGCCTGCCTGCTCACACATCTTTATTTTTCCTGTCTCCTGAGAGGATGGCTAATAACATCCTTGCAACTCCACTATCTCAGCTCTCTTTTGTGAGGACACCTGCAAATAACATTACCATTGCTCTGGTGCCAGATTGGGCACTTCCAAGAATAAGCAAGGTGCTGTGCAGTATAAATGTTAAATTGTAATAACACCCACAATATCACAGGTCCAAAATGTGGGTATTTGAGCTGAGCATAGCACAGTTAAACCTGGGTAGTGAATAATGGCTCCACGCCCAGCGTGGGGAGCAGCCCCGGGGCACTGAGCCCTGGCTGCACGGGTGGGCAGTGCCTCTGTGCCTGGCAAGGCTGGCACGTTATTGAAGCCATCCCTGGAGGCTTGCTGGGCACTGCAGGAGCTGGCAGGGTGCTCAGAGCAGCACAGCATCCCACCCTTCCCACAAAAGGGCTTTCCCAAATCCCTCCTTCAGCCCCACCCTGGCTCCATGAGTGGAGCTGAGCGAGGTTTGCTCCCCACCCGTGTAGTGGTACCTTACCTCGGGAAAGGCAAGGCTTAAGGAGCTGTCTCAGGTGTCTCCCTGGAAACCTGAAGGAGATGGCTGTGTTTTCCAGGGAATTGTGTCCCTTGGTGCTGCCCAGCCTGTGTCAAAATGGTGCAAACAGGATGCTGTCTGAGGCCTGTAGGTTTCCTGTTCTCCCAGCCAGCACCACCCTGGCAGCTGTGCACTATCAATTCATACAATAGAACAACTTTCATCTCAAGCTGACCTCGTCCTTTCCTGCAAATGCAGTTCTCAGCTGAGTCCTTAATCCATAAGATGATACAATGTATACATTCCTTCCAGCTGTGAACTTGGAGAACAAACCAGTGTATTTGCATTTCATGGGCCTGTTAGAAGAGGCAGCCCAGAGTGGAGAGTGTGTGTCTCTATAGTATTCTGGGGTTTAGTTTGTCTGTTTTAATACTGGTTGTGATTTAAGGGCAGACTAGATCATGTTTGTGACCAAGAAAAAAAGCTTTTCTTCCTAAGCTATTGTTTACACATAGTTTTGTTTGAAAACATCTGGTTTGTGCATGAGTGAATCCAAATGAACTGATGCAAGCCAGCATAGCTGAACTGCTACACAAATCACATTTCTTAGATATAAAGTCATTTTCCGTTCAGATAGGCTGCAGTCTAACAAAACAGATAATCTATTCCTGTGTTGTTTAGCACCACAGGGTTTCTAGATGCTACAATAAAAAATATACATAAATCACACACAATACCTTCCACCACAGCTCACAGCCCTCATTACACAGCAGGTTTCTGAATGCTGAAATGTGAAGTCAGAACAAAAGTATTTACCAGTCAGTGCTGGACTCGATGGCTGTGAGGCTGGATCAGCATTTCTGGCTCCTGCCTCATGGCAGCTGTGGTCACATCTTGCCTGCTTCCAAAACATTTGGGAAACATCTTGCTTTGTTTTCTCTTTCAGCTTAATCCCACTCAGTCCTCCCTCTGAGAAACTTGGATTTTGGTCACAGATGTAGGAAAGAGTTTTCCTTTACCCTATTTTTGTTCCAAGTAGAGTTGTGGAAAAAAACAGGAGCATGTGCCTGACTGAACACTGATGACCAGACTTAATATAAAGTGTTGCCATTTCTCTGTTCACATGGTGAACATTTGGGCTCTTGTGTCCGTGCCCCGTTCTAGGCTGCATTCTGGGGATATTCTGGTTAATCTTACACTGCCCCTGCCTAGCTGACTGAAGGAGCTACGGACGCTGCCTGCTCGAGGGAACCGGGCCCAGCTGCTCTGTTCCCTATCTGGCAGCGTGGTGGCAGCACCAATCCAGAGGGAACGCTGCTTTTTCCTGTCTCATCACCCATGTCCAGAGCACGTCGAGTCAATCCATCACCTGAGGAAAGGCTGTAACCCGAAAATACCGCCTTGCAGTTCCCAGGCCTGCCCCTGCCCTGCTCCTGGGTGTTGGCACAGATCCTCCTGCCTTCGAGGTGGCTCAAGGGACGCGTTTATTGTCTTCTTCCCTCTTGCTGATTTCATTCACCTCACTTCATATGCACTGCACAGCCCTGGAGTGACCCAGGCCAGGCTGGATGGGGCTCGGAGCAGCCTGGAATAGTGGAAAGTGTCCCTGCCCACGGCAGGGGGTGGCACTGGATGAGCTTTAAGGTCCCTCCCAACCCAAACCAGGCTGTGATTCTGTGAATGCAGGGGCAATGATTTTAAAAATAAAGTGGTTAAACTTAAATTTCAGTTAAATCAAATTTTGGGGTTGGAATTGGTTAATGAGGAATACATAAATGTAAATTCCAAGTGCTGGTTTTTTCCACTTGTTTTACCTCAGAAACAGGACATATAAAAGAACCTAAGAAGCACCAATAAAATAGTTTGTAGGAAAGTTAAACAGTTACTGCCTTTTATCATTTCTTTGAAAACAGTTATTATTTTAAGGAGATAACATTTGTTCAGCCTTCATCTCCAGTGAAAGGAAAAACACTGTAAAACCAGACTGAATATGGGAATAGTTGTATTTTAAGAAACAGTTGGTGTGTATCCAAAACAGAAACTACTTGAACAGGACAAGCACAAGTGGCCACAAATTCAAGTGGCCTAGTGAAGGAATGGTTTGGAATTGCTTCACTGACAGCGTTTTGGGGCTTGGTTCAACCTCTCCCCATTGCTCACCGAGTGATCTCTCCCTGTTGTTGTGACCTTTGGCCTTTCCCTCTTAGCACGTCCTGCCTTAGGGCACTTGGAGTGTGTTCAGGGCAGAGAGACACTACCAGAGACTGGCCCTCTTACCTGCTGTCACAGCACACAGGGAAATTCATCTCTCCCTCTGACCCCAGATCTTTTGGGAATGGTACTTCCCTGCTGGCTGACATTCTGGAGTCTGTCACAGCAGATGCCTGTGATCCAGTCTGCCTTTGCTTCAACTCTTCACAGCTTTTGAGAGATTCCTCTGTAAAGTGCAGCTAAAAATCTACATGCAGTTGCTGCATGAGACTGTAAAGCCAGTGCCAGCACAGTACAGGAGCAGAGTCACTGAGGTGATTTCCTGTTCCAAAATAGAATGGCAGATGGTTTTCCAGCCTGGACCCACCTAAGATGGATGGTGGCTGGGGCAAACACCTCTGGCCCTTTGGGATGGACGTGACTTGTGGGGTTTGACCCTTAGGAACCCTTGAAAGCAGCCTGGGCTCAAGCCCTTGATCATTGAAAGTATTGTGAGTTTGGATAAAACAGGTGCCTGGTTTCCTCCCTTCCCTAACATTGATTAATTGTTTGGGTTTTTTCCTGGACTTTGCTAAATAATGGCTCAGAGTGCCTTCCTTGGGAGACACAGTCTGTTGGCTTGCAGTTGTTTTTCTCCTTCCTGGGGTGTTTTTACAGGAGGCTGAGCAGTCTGTCGAGTTCGAAAAGACTGACAGTGATGCAACTGGAGTATAAAAACATCTTTATCCAATTAACGAAGGTGCTGCTCGGTTCCCTGAGTGCCACCTGGAGCAGAGGCCTCCCCGGGCCTTGGATAAAGCAGGGCTGTGCCATTCCCCGGATTCGCCTGCCCTCTGCTGCCCTCCCGGGCAACTTCAGCACCCAAAGCTCCAATTGCAGCTGCTTTATTCTGGTTTTCAGGGGCTTTCGGAGCACGCACAAATATAAAAATAGAGAGAGATGGAAATTAGAACATACATACCTTGTTGTTACTGGAGCTAATCCCTGGAGTGGTAAAACTGGAGTGGCAGCTGTTTGACAGCTACAAAAACTGTACAACTGCAATGACTGATCTTCATTAGGGCTTTAATTGCCTCACAGAGCTTAAACATGTGATCCTGGGTGCTGCTGTTTGCTGTGCCACTGGTTTGTGCTTTATTTCAGGAAGGCTTTTCCCTGATTGATTCCCACAAGTGGCTGAAGATAGTGAGGAGAGCAGAGTGCCTGCTGCTGCGGGCACAGGCCAAGGTGAGCTGAGCTGCTTGGAGCATTCCTAACATGGAACACAGATAATGGAGAAAATCTCTCCATTTTGGCTAAATTAAACTAGCAGGTGTAAATTATCTATGTCAATTAGAATTTTCTTCTTACTCTAAATACTAAACAAGAATGGATTGAATAAGCTTGGTATCTTTTGTAACTGCTAATACTCAGTTTTTAGACTGCTCTCTGAGATTTAGCTGCTAGAACAGCCAGACCGGTTTTATTTCACAATCTATCTGCCACAACTGACAAAAAGATGAAGCAAATCTCTTCCAAGATACCTCTGAGTCAGACTGCACTTCAGCAAACAAACTCTCTAACCAAGCAATTACTGAGCCATTTTGTGGCTCTTGGCACAGCAGCAGCAGGCTGGTGGTTGAGGTATTTGGTACTCAAGGAAACAAAATAGACATGGGTTTCTGGTCTCCCACTGAGCTCTCCTGATGAAAAGTGGTTGGTTTGCCTTTAAATAATCAAACAGCACTTTATTCTTACCAATTTGTGTAAAGATCTCAGGTTTTTTTGTTCTTAGATGAACTCTGATACTCTGTATCTTAGTGTTTTAAATTCATGGGTTATGCCTAAAACCAAAACACTTCTGCACTCTGCTTTCTATCAGCTTGTTAGAAAACCCAAAGAAACCTGAAGACAGCTGGGGCAGGAATTAGTTCTGATGAACCAGCAGGTTGTTCTTCCCAGTTACCAGAGCCAGGCCCCCAGTGCAGCATTAAAGGATTCTGCTGCTCCTCAGCAGCAAGACAAAACCAACATCACACTCACTGCAAGGCTCGAGCAAAGCTCTGAGGGGCAGTTCAGGAAAGGAGAAATATTAACAGTCTGAAATTAATTTGGTGCATCTCAGTGTTTTCTTACTAGAAATTCACACAACTTCAACTGGATTTAGTGGCAGTGCAGTGGTTCTACCACACAGCTTCTCTACTTTATATCCTAAAAGTGGATGCAGCTGCTGTGCTCATCTTCATGATAAATTCCTGGTATATCTTGTACTCCTTGTTTTTTGTAAGTCATTAATACTGCATTTACAGTGCAACTTACTCATCACTTCAAATATGCCTTCAGTGGGGCACTGTGGGCTCTTAGCCAGCAGAATGAGTTTCAAATCTATGAACAGGAGCAAGGTGGATATTCTTTATAATTTTACAGTAAATAATTTCCCTTCATAATGTTTTCCTTGAGCTTAGCCCCCCACCCCAGCATGGAAGAAGTGCAAATTTAATGATTCCGTGACCTCAGGGTTCTTTAATACTTCAGCTCTTGAGTGGTTCAGGTGTGACAGCCCAGTCCTCAGTTTATGCTATAAACCTTGACATACCACAGCTCTCTTTCCACAAAGGAACAATGTTTAATTTTCTAAGTCCACTGTTTATGAACTGCAAACTAAAGAATTTAACAGTCCTTGTGAGAAACCTGAGGGAGTCCAAATATCTCTGCTTCAAAATGTATTTGGGGATCCAAACAAGCAAATGCTCTTTGAAAGTGTCCTAAAGAAACTCCACCTGTTCCTTTTGTGTCACTGAATTCAGAACTCACCTGTCTGGCATCCCACAGCTCAGTCCCTGGGTCTGTGAGGCTGCCCCAGTTCCTGAATTAATGAGGGCAAATCCAACTGGGCACTGGCAAATGAGTGCTACACTTCACATTAGTTTGACATTTTTCCCTTTAGAAAGCACTGAGACAGGCTTTTGTGCTTACCCTGCCCTAAAAATCTTTTCATGTGATTCAAACATCTTCAAGCAGCAGGCCTGTAAACACAGGGGCTGTCAGGAGGAGCTGGCTCATCTCTGAGACAGGAACTTTAAAGTGAGAGGTGTCCTTGCACTCACGTGGCCTTAAAATGGGCTTTGAAAATGGGTTTGACATTGGAACCTCAGGAAGATGAAGACCTAAATAAGCCAGGCTGGGCCAAGGAGAATTTGCTGCTTTTTAAGTTTTTTAAATTTGAGGTTTCAAGATCAAATAGAAAGTTCCATTAATTCACTCTCTGAACATTGAATATGCACCTACCTTACATCAGCTCAAGGTGCTTAGGCCAAGCTTATCACATACCATACCCTCCCATCCCCTTTCAGGGCAGTTTGCTGAACCTGGGGCCCTTATTAAAAATATCTGTTAGGGTACAGCCCAGCAGCCTACTCTGGGGGGGTCAGAGCTACCTGGGAGTTTTCAATAATTCTTAGGATAATTTCACTCTTTGAAGTCATGCATTTGAATTTCCTGCACTCCTATTCAACATGTTGGTTTCTGTTCGAGGAACATTTAGGTGAGAGCCAAACTGAATGTGTTGGTTTAGCTACACATAGGCAGGCCAAGAGGGGTTGACTTCGATGCATCAGGAATAGAAGTGGAACTTGCCACTCCCAGAATTTCTAGTTCAGATCCAGAGTTAGCTTCTGCTTACTGTTGTGTCCTTTTTTTGTCACAAATAACTGTGCTGGCACACCCTTACAGGATATTGCCTGCAGCAACAATAAAACTTAATTTTCCTGCCACATGTAAAAGCTGGCAAGGCTTGTCCACTTGGCTAAACGTTGACTTGTGACAGGTGGCCCTGCATCACTTACCTTTTCTTGCGTATTTTAATCTGATTTTCAAATCAGCAATCACAGTCTTCTGGTTAAGCTGCTGGGGAAAATGAAAATACAGCAGGGAAAACCTGTTTATTTGTTTTTAAATTGGTGCAGTGATCCACGAATCCATTGCCTCCTTCCCAACTCCAGCACATAGGGATTTAATCCAAGTAGCTCTGGGGGATTCCAAGCGAATTTGCTTTCCGTGTGGTTTGAGCAGAACGAGTGCCGCATGTTCCGCGTGCAGTTCGGAGGGAGCTCCAGGGAGGAGATGCAGGAGCACTGCTGCAGCTGCGTGCACAAACTGAGCCTGCACGTCCCGGTGCAGGGCGCCGAGGAACAGAGCCAGCAGCCCTGCCACGACAGCCAGGCCATGGACACTGAGCACGCAGTAAGTGACCACACACGCCCACAAACAATCACCTCTGCCTGCGGGAGCTGGACCTGAGACTGCCTACATCAAATACAACTGGGAAATGCGCTCTGCAGGGTAAAAAATGGTCAGAGCCACAAAGTAACCCTGCATCCCGGCTCCTGCCTGTGTTTACCTGCTCCTGCTTTGCAGTGGTAGTGGCTGCTACGACTGTTTACAATTTGAGCCTAGCCTGGCATAACTAAAAGCAATCTTGGCAGGCACAGAATGTTTCCCCTCTCCAAGATAAAGTCCCGAGGAACTGGAAAAGGCAGAGACATAAAGTGTTTTCCAGGGTGATTATTCCAAAATCTCTGCTCGCCTGGGTCTTTAGATCCATGGAAAAGAAGCAGTGTGCTCTTGTGAGCATCCATACACAGCATTCTTTGAAGTTACTCCTAGGAAGTAGTCTGTAACTTCAGTTTAGCCATGAACTAATAGGCCTATAGTTAAACTGTCATGTCTTTCATTTTTAAAGACTGGAGCAGATGTGCATGCAGGTTCCATAAAAAGATGCCTTTTTACTGCAGAAGGTAGCTGAGCACATTCCCTTCCCGTCAGTGCTAAAAATGGAACTGCTTCCCCCCCTGCACATACCCACACTCTGCTTGGTAACAAGCCCTTATTTGCATTTGGTATTTTCTAGCCAGATGAGCCTCTCCCAGACTCCTGCACAAGCCTTGGAGAAAGAAGATCTGTAGCACAGCTCGCACAGGTAAAAAACAAACACCTCCTGTTTAGAGTCTGTGACTGAGTCTGAGAATGAGCTATCTCACATTCCATTTTCCATCTGGGAAATGCCTTCCCTAAACATCAGGATGCCATCATCTACCCCAGCAAAGCACTAGATCTGTGTAATGATCCAGAGCCAGGGAATAAGCAGCAAAATAAGGTGTTTGGTGGTGTAATCACCCTATTTGAATAGGAACAAATGACACACCAAGAGCAAAGAAATACCCAGAGGCAACATCCAAATGAATGGCTCTGGCACTGGTTTGACTCTGCAGAAATGCCTTGTGCAGATCAGAGCTGACGCCTGAAAATATCAATCATGGAATCACAGAATACCTCATCTGTCCCAGCCCTCTGGCAGTAGGAACCCATTCCCCCTTGTCCTGGCATTCCAGGCCCTTGTCCCCAGTCCCTCTCCAGCTCTCTGGGAGCCCCTTTAGGCTCTGGCAGGGGCTCTGAGGTTTCCCTGGACCCTTCTCAACCCTGACCCAGAGCAAAGGATCCCCATATTCCATGGACAGCTTCACTGAGCAGGTCTGGGTAAACACCTGGAGGTCAGTTCTTACTAATTTACTGGGAATTCAGGCCAGTGCAGAAGCAGATGAGCAGAAAACTCTTGCTCTTTTCTAGTTTTGTGCAGTTGCTTCTCTGTGTCTTCCTTACCCTTCTTTTGTAGTCACTGGGTGAGCACAGAATCCCAGTCTGGGTTGGACTGAAAGGGAGCTCAAAGGTTGCCTCATTCCACCCCCAGTGCCACGATGCCCACAGTTCTCCCACCACCAGGGGAAAAATCTGGGAGAGGGGATTAAACAGATGAAAAGGATGTTGTAACATAAAAGCCCCGTACTTTACTTTTAAAAGACTTTTGGCTAAACGAAAAGCTTGGAAGTGCTCACTTGGTTATCCCTACACAATCCATGTGGCAGCATGTACAGCTCATAGAGTGTACACTGATTACAGAATGGACACCCACCAGGAAGCCACAGCACCCAGCAAATGGCCATTTCCAGGGTCAGTTTCCAACTGAAATAATTGCAGGGGCATTTGACATTGCATAAAAGCTACACTTGGAATCACACCTGGGCATCAGAGAAAGGCTCACATACAGAAACCACAGCTGACTAACAGCATTCCAAGAGCAGCAATCCCAGGCAGCTCCATGTTTGTGCAGCGTGCAGGAGGGCCGGGGTGTGGCTGTGTCCTTGTGTCCCAGATCAGGGCCACCTTCCCATCGTTCCCTTGGCAGTCGGTGCTGCGGCAGCGGCCGGGGCTGCCCCCGGCGCTGGGGCAGCCGGCGTGGAGCGCCCGGGAGCTGGGGCCCTTCATCCGCCTCTGCCTCATGGACCAGCACTTCCCAGCCTTTGTGGAGGACGTGGAGAAGGAGCTGCACAGACTCGCCGAGGAATGAGGCACGCCTGGAACTCCACGGGTGCACACAGCTCCGCTGATTAAAGGTTGAAAAACGAGGCCTTACAGCGGTTTTTGTCGGTGTTTTATTTTTAAAAACAGGTGAATCCACTTTTTATACATCATTGCACTTCAACAAATACACAGAACACGAGTTCATGCAGCTACAGTTACGCACATCATGAGAACCCTGGTAGGTCTATTTCTACAATCTTAAAATCATGAGAAATTACAGTGTCAAACTAAAGAGGAATAACTAGTTGCATAGAATATCACCATGCTGTAACATTTCATCATTTAAACAAACAAAAAAAAAATTATAAAAGTTTGCCTGAATTGAATGTACAAGAATATGTCGAACACATCAGTGCAAAAGGATTTGAGAATTTACATGAGTTAACAAAAAAAAAAAAATCACTTAAAAAGCAATAATATATATATATTTATAAACTGAAGGTTTGTTTTTGTTTCCAACTGCATCCCACCACCACCAGCGGCCCCTGGCACCACCCAGCCCTGACGCCCAACAGGACCCCCCCCACCCCGTGCTCCATGGTTAAAGCCCTTAAGGAAATTCCAATATCCCTGCTGCGAGCGCCAGCCTGGCATCGCTCCCTCCTTCCAGCCATACAGTAAGGAATGAATATCAGCAGCTTCAAAATGAACCACAACGACTTCTGGTTTCCCCTCCCCCAAATATAAATATATACTGTATATATCTTTAAGTTTTGCTGTACTTTACAAAAGAAGTCTCACTAGATGGCAGCGGTGCGGTTTGAGCGGTGCCGAATTTAACAGCTACAGGAAGTAAAAAACAGCGCATGCGTGAACCCGCCTGGCTACTGCTCGTGTAAAGAGAGGAAAGGAGGAAAAAAAAGCAACATTCACAGCACATCAAGCCCAAAAGAGTTTACACCTTCTACACGGAAGCATTATTAAAATTCATCTGGCTAGGTCATCCTTGCAGGAAAGGCTAAATAAGGCATGCGTTAGACAGTCATATTGTTGCTCACTTGGAAAGGAAAGAAAAAAAAAAAAAAGAAATCAGACAGAACTGGAGTTCTAGAACCAAGAGTTCCAACCCTTAAATTTAGCAGGTCATATTGCCATCAGTCTCTCAGAAACTTAAAGCTCTAAAAAAGAAACGAGAAAGAGGTGCTAGTCAATGGTGAACAGTGCGAGCCGCCGCAGCCTGCAATCCCCGCGCTCCCACCGGGGCACGGGCTCCCGACAGCCCCAGCTCCGCCTTTTAGCAGGGAATGAGGAGGGCTGGGCAGCTTGGTCTAGATTTTAGCAGGCAGGTCAGGTCCTTAACCCCCCGCCTGCTCGAGGAAATCAATGTTTGCTCCCCCCCGCGCTCCCTGAGGCGCAGCGGGAATGTTTTGCTGCTCCGCCCCCAGCACTCCGGGCAGGAGGGCTGGGCCTGCCCGCTCCCGGCCGGGCGCAGGCAATACTTACATGATGAGCATTTTTAATTTGTGTTTCTCTGACGTAAGTTTTTGTCTTTGTGATTGTTTGTAGAATTGGTTTTCCTGCGGAATGGGATGGGAGAGAAATGCACCAAAATCAGTCACAGGTCCAGGAAAAATGGACATTATTTGTACTTCATTAAACAGCGTTTCAGTCTTACTCCCTTTAACTGGCTGAAGACCACACTGTTTTAGACTTTGTATTTTAGCACAATATTTGTTTTCTAGCGAGATGTTGCTTTTCTTTCCTCCAGTGCTAAGAAACGCACCAGACGGCCCAACACCATCTGTAATGTCACATGCAATATCAATCCTGTGATTTTATCACCTCCCACAACCCTCCAGATTAACCCAAGGAGTATTTTTTTTCCTGAAAACACACTTACATTGGCCCAGCTGGTTCATCATCTGCAGCAAGCATCCCGATGCACCCAGGGAGAGACAAGGGAAGGAAAGAAAAAGAGAGTCAGTGTTTGCAGGGGGCCACAGTTTGAGCAGCAAACTGATCTATCTACAGCATCAAAGGCCATTCCAGTCAGGAGTGCAAGGATCATGGAGTTACTGCTCTGGATTCGGGTTTAATGGCAGGTATGTTGCTTCAATGGGTTTAGTTAACACTTGGAATGCTGGTCATGAAGGACTGCAACTGTAGCGGACAGATTGGTGCAACATGGTCAAGACTCATCTTGTCCCCAAGTTCCAGTGGTTCAATCTCATAAAAAATAGATGAAGAGACAAACCAACGGTTCAGTTGTAAAATCCTGCTGGATGTTTGCTTGCATTGACTTTTTCTTTAATATGTATTTTAATTTTTAAGCCATTTTTCCACTGCCGATGGGTAACTCCTGGTATATACCCCAGAGGGTACATACCCCACACTCATTTTTCCCCATGGGTGAAACAACCTTTACATTCCCCATTTTTTTCAATGTTTAATTAAAGGGGACCAGGTTAGGAGGAGGCTGAAGGGGAACACTCGATTCCAGCCCCAGCCATGGTCCTTGGGCAGCAGCATCCGATGTCACCAGGAGGAGCCGGGGTGCTGGGACACCTCGGGACACGCTTCAGCTGCAGGAGGACTGACAGCACCGTCCTGCCCATGGCCCTTGGCAAAACTCATTTAAGAACTGGGGGGGGAACGGGGGGCTGGAGGAAATCTGCCAATGAGGAATGTTTCGTATTAACTCTCATGACCAATTGGGCTTTTTTTTGTTTTTTGAATTCTCAAACACTGTTTTCTCCCACGCTGTAGTACAGAAGACAGAAATGCATTTACACAACAGTACCAAGAGTCAATCCAGGAACCTAATGCTCCCACAGATGGATTTTGGGAGGACCAATGCCGGCCCTGCTGGTTTTGGCACTTGACAGTTGCCATTCCCACCTCGTGCTGGAGGGATTTTTCAGGGAAGTCTTTGAGAAACTCTCAGCAGGATTCCACAAGGGTGCTTAGTGCACATGAAGCAGTTATGGAAATTACAGTCTTACAGTGTAGGCATCCGCATGAGCACACGCCAGGAGTAATGTCAGGGAGAGGGGACATTACTCCACCTGGGCCTTCGAGGCAACGGAGAGGCAAAGCCACCGCTAGCACAGACAGTGACCAGAACAAAAAATACTTCAAAAATAAAGAACTAACCACAAACCAAGAGCTTTACAGCCAAAGTAACAGACTAGCGACACACCGGTGTCCACAGAATTCCAGTACCAGCAACAGTAACTACTGGACACGGTACAGAGAACTGGGACTAGGAAGGACAGCCAGACATCAATGTGCTGTTGTATATACAGTGAGATATACAGAGACACATCAGGTACTCAAACACAAAGCACAGCAGAGGAATCTACAGCTTCCTTCCACAAACATCTTTGGGAATCAAGGATCTGAGAGCAGCCGAGCTCTGTGCTCTGGGCGGGACGAGCCTGGGAAGAACAGCAAGCCCTGGCCCCCGACGCCAGCGCTGCCTCTGAGACCCAACTCGGCTCCAACAAGCACCATCGACAGCTTTGGGAGTTTGTTTGGCTGGACTTCAGCAATATCAAACTGCACCGTGGACACTCACTACAAAATAACCATTTTCCCTTCTCTGCTCAAAGATTTAAATGCCCATTTCAGATCAGCAAGTTTGTGTTGTCAAAAAAAAAAAAGGAAAAAAAAAAAAAAGAAGTTTCACATTTATAAAGGCTGCCGTCGGTGATTCCTCACGGAGATCCCATAAAAAAGCCTAGTGGAACACTTAAACTACAGGGTGGATGCCCACCACTCCTCCCTGTCCCATCTCTAACCTAAACCAGAGATGAAATGACCGAGGGAAATTCCCAGTCAGCCGTTCAGTGCTGGAAGAGCATCCCCAGTACAGTACAGACACAGACCGAACCCTCAGCGAAACCAGGGGCAACAGAACAACAGAAAAACCAGTACAAAATCAGACTAAAGAAAAGGTTCAAAACAGCAAACTGAAATCCAAATTAGTTGTGAACGTGAATGAGGAAGTTTTCAAGAGTGTTAACGTTATGACTTGTGCGTTGTATAGACTGAAGCGGAGGTTAAACAAACTCCAAAGCATGCAGAGCTCTCACTTACCACCATTTTTTAAGGGTATGATGCAATTGAAGGGGGGAAAAAAAAAAAGAAGTCATAGTAACCGACAAGATCAATATAACCCGAAGCTTTAATGCCACAGCCCTGCTCTAGAACAGTCAGTACTGGCACCTACAGCACGGGGACGTCCCCCAGAGCTGCCCAAACGCTGCCAGGAGTGGCCCTGGCCACGCTGAGCCCCTCCTCCTGCAGGATCTCTGCTGGGACTGGGCATCTGCAGGCTCCAAACCCCCCTGGGCACAGAACACAGGAATAACCCCCATGGCCAGGATTTTCCTGCTTCACGGGGTCCCAAAACCACACCTTTCTGAACCAAAATGGGACAGTGCTGCTTGTCTTTAACACATGTAATCAATCCCTGCAGGCAAAAACGAGTGGGAATTAAAACTGGAAGATGATGACAAGTAGATCTCCCTTAGCTCCTCCACTTGTATGTTAATGTGTTTTGTGCTGTTGTCCTCCCCCCCCACTTTCAGCCTTAATTTACAAGGCATTTTATATGTCACTCAGTTTCTTTCACTGCCTTTGGAAAGCTACAGGGTTTATTTTAGTATCAAATTAATCCTGGGTAGCATCTTGTGACTGATGGAAGTTAAAAATGAAACACGAGCGGGTTCTTCCAGCGCTAAGATTCCAATTTTTGCTTCTGAAGGGATTCTGTGTCTCAGCTCATGCTTTAAAACCTGCAAAGAATCAATCCCAGACTGGTTTGGGTTGGAAAGCCCCTCCAGTGCCACCCCCTGCCATAGGCAGGGCCACCTTCCACTAGCCCAGGGTGCTCCAAGCCCCATCCAACCTGGCCTTGGACACTTCCAGGGATGCAGGGGCAGTTTAATGCTCTGAAGGAGCAGGCAGAGCCTGTGACAGCTCAGGGTCCTGTGTTATGGTCCATTCCCACTGGGATACAACAACATTGCTGGGAACAGCTGATGGCTATGGCCTCACTATGTATCTGCCTCACAGTCTGCTCACCCTGATGAATTTAAAGTGTGAGAGAGAAAGATGTGCATAAAAGGGAAAAAAAAACCCACCAAAATCACTGGTTACAAAAGGCAAATGGTTCAGTTAGACAGTTTGTTTCTTTCAATTACTTACAGTAATAGCAGGAACAGGGAAAGTCAAGAAAAAAGCAAAAGAGGGTTAGAAAGAATGTGGGGATTTGGATGGAGTTTCTGCAGAGCCAGGAAAAGAAACACATTTATGGGAAGTCTTTGGATTAGGCTGAGGAAGGAGAGGGGAAGAAGGAAAAGGGACATGTTATAACCCAGTCGCCTCACGGCTTCGGACTCGACATCATGACTACGGATCTGCAAGTAAAAACCTCTCCCATTGCTATGGGGAATGGAGCCAAGGAGTTTTTACTTTCTACTTACCCCAGAAAACACCCTTTAACCCAGGGGCTGTGCTGATTTTAGACTATTTGATCCAATGACAGCCCTTTAGGAACCTTTGCTATGCGACACCCAGGTGGTGCTGGCTGATGCTCTGTCTATGGAAACCAAGCAGCTCGAGCTGAACCACAGAGGAACAAAAGCCATTCCCTCCTCTCCTTGTCCAGGGGAGCACCCCTGCATTCCCTGCTGGCACCTCCCACTGGGCATGCAGCCACATGCCAGGGCATGCCACGCTCATGCAGCTCTCGCCCCCAAAGCCACGGAAGCTGCACGTGGCCATTGCCCTGGGAACGGGGAGCGAGCTGGATGCTGCCTTACCAGGTGTAAGGCAAGTCAGAACTCACGTTCTGAAAGGATGCAGGAATTCAGGCGCCGTGTGCCCTCCCTTCCTCCTTCCAGCACGGGATTTGGATGTGCTGGGAGAACCTCTCAGCCACAGGCTCCGCAGCAAACCCTGTGCTGGGCACCCCCGATGCCACTGTTTTGGTGGAAACAGAGATTTCACGGGTGCAACGTTCCTTTTCCTGCTCTCTAGCAGCAGGAAGAAGAATCAACTCCCAAATCAGAGTTCTGAGAAGGAGGAAACATCAGCAAAGGAGCTCCTGAGCAGCCCTGGCCTGAGGCACACCAAGCAGCTCACTGGACACACAAAGCAAGGTCCATGCAAAACCCAGCCCTGCAGTCAGGAAATGCCAAAGTTAAAGGAGTGTCCCTGCTCTGCTGGCATGGCAGAGCTTCCAATACAGGGAACATCTTTACTGGGAAGTGTTTTGGGAACACAGAACTGTTCCAAGTGTACCCAGGAGTCCACCACCCTTCCCAGCCTCCCAGGGATGGAGCCATGGGCACACTGAGCCAGGGCATTTGAAGCCTGCAGAACATGGAGATCAGAGGGAAATGGAATTCATTCCATTGTTTCTTTGGGCGGGCCAGGCAGAGTTCCCAAGTGCTGGGGGAAAAGTCCCAGACACCTGAGGATCCTCTCACTCAGAGAATGCTTCTGTCCCACCAGTCACGTCCCCCAGGACTAACTGGGCTCAGCACCAGACTGGTCTCACCTGAGGACCTGTCCCAGCACACCCCAAACACTGTCATTTGTGGAGCCACAAAGTATCACCTGGGCACAGCACGAGGTGAGAGCTCATCGTGGGCATCTGCAGCTCCCTGCAGGATCCAAAACCAGCAATTCATCCTGCGCTGCCCCAGGCAGGAGCCAAGGTGTGCTCCAGCAGCTCCTTAACAGCTCCTTCTGCTTCAAAAGCCTTTGATTTTCCTTAACACAGGAAGTGGCCACATTTAGCAGCACTGGTCTTCTCCAAATTTTAAAAACAATCCTTAGAAGTGGTCTGAGTAAGTCATTTCCCAGTTCTCTGTGCGCTCCTCTCAGCAGCCAGATGGTGGCCAGGCCATCAGAGGATTCCTGAGGGACAGTGGCAAACACCCTGGGGTGGCTGTGCGGCACCTGCAGAGGGAGCACACCACAGGGCCACCACCTGCAGCCCAACCCTGGGCATCTTTACAGGGATCTGCAGCCAGAGTCATCCCCCACGGGAGGACACGCCGAGCCAAGGGGTGACGATCCCTGGGCACAGATCCACAGGGACCATCCACCCTCACCCCTGCTGTGGGACCTGGGCTGACACGCACATCACACAGACCTGGGCACTCTGAAAGGCATCCCAGAGTTATTCTGCCTGGGAACACGGGGTGATGGTGGCAATGGTGAAGCAATCTCAGTGTCTAAATCTGGAGAGGTCCAAGGAGAACGTTCCCATCCCAGCAGGAAGGGCAGCAACAGCTCAGTGGTTGTTGCAGCACCATCTCATGTGGAGCTCTGCCATGAGCACAATCCCTAAAGCTGAGCACGTCCCACTGACACCAGGATTAGAAAAGGCAGCAGAGAGACCCTGGCTGGTGCCAGCTGCTGTGGATAACACCGAGTGCTGTGGTGTTTGGCCTCAGCCTGCTGGCTCAGCCACAGCTCCCTGACGTTCCCTCCCCGGCTCACTGCAGCAGCGGAGGCGGAGGTGCGAGTTTGGAAGAGGGAGCTGAAATTCCAAACGCTGAGCATTCCACTGCATTCCAGCATTAACTTTGGCATTTCATAACCATGTCTTGAAAATAATAAAATTCAGGAGAACCCAAGTGAAACATCCACACGTGGCAATCAGGAGGCTGCTGATGATTTCCCACGTGTGCATTTGTAGGTGCCCTGCTCCCGGGGCATTCCCCACCACTGCAGCACAGAAAGCTTCGATGCCAGTACTGAAAATGCACAACTATCCAAGGAATGTGTGACTCAAGGCCACGTGATGCCCATTGTGTCTGTCAGCCAGGCAAACCTCATCCACAGGTACACACTGTCATACTCAGCATGGATTTTTTCCTCCAGGAAAGGGGGCAGGGAGAACATCTGACCCCCACGGAGGTGCGTCATGTCACTCTCCAGGGCTCTGCCTTCAAAACAGCGGCCCCAGTGAGCACTGGAGTAACCTCAGCTCCTTGGCTCATCATCCTGGACAGCTCCAGGGGGATGATGAGCCTGGAACCCTCGGGTACCTGAGGGGTGGCCAGACCAGCCAGGAAAACTCCAGCCTTGGAAAGAGGCAGTGAACTCCTCACCTCCAGTGAGAGCTCCCCTGCACCACCACGGGGGCTGTGCTGTGATCTGTTCATGCCAAAGCCAATTCCTGCTGGATTCAGCCCATTTGCAGGGAATGTTTGCATATCAAATTCCCAGGACCCTGTTCTGGTCCTTGTGAAACTTCATCCAATGAAAATTGTGAATGCAGGAAACAGTAATCACTGCCATGGAGGTGAGCACATGCAAGGAAAAAATGGAAATTGTCTGTTCTGAGTTTTCCGGGCTGGTGGAAGTCCCTGAGGCCACGCTGAGGGCAGGACAAGCGCCGGAGCCACTGGCAGCTGTTAGTGATGCACAGAACATGCACTAGGTTCCACTGGGGGCTCCATCCCTCCCCAGAGAGCAGCCCCCACACATGCTCTGTAAGCAGTTAGTAAGTGCTACTCAAGGCTTACAACCAAAGCTGGTTTCCTCTAACAATGCACTACTTCAGCCTGTTCTGATCCCAGCCTCGGCCCTTCTCCTGTCATTCCATTCGTTGTGTTCCATGAGCTCCTCTCCTCACTGTGGATCCCCACAAAGGTGGCCGTGCCCACCCCACACACAGATCACTGTCTCACACCTCTATTTCCATGCCCCCTGCAGCCCCACAGCCACACCCTAGGAAGCAGCTCTCACTGGGAAAGGCTTGGCCAGCCCAGGATGGTGCTGAGGATCACTCCAGCACGCTGCCATCCACCTGCTCCATGCCTGGATCCATCATGTTCCTACTGCTCCTTCTCCCAAGGAGTCCTTGCAGAGGTTTTCTTGCTGTACACTGGAGTAAGCTGCTAGCAGCACATTAAAGGCTGCTTCTCAGCACGGATCTTGCAAACACTCAGCCTTGCACTGCCCCTTTCCCCAGCTGTGCACAGGGAAAGGTGTGCAGGAGAAGCTCATAAATAAAAGTTACTACTAGTTGTATGTACCAAACACATTAATTAATTAATTAATTATTGCTACCATCAAACCTGATAATAAGCCCTATTTTTATAAAATCTAATCAGTGGCTACAATAAGATATAGGTTCCAGAGCATTCCTTAACTACAGATTCAGCTACACAGCAGAGTAGGAGCCCTCCCCCCATGTCTGAACCCTGAGCACATTTTAGTTTTGAAGCACCTTTGCAGCCCCAATTCCTTGAAGTGCAACGATTCCTTGGTTTGAGTGTCATGTTCCCTCAGAGCCCCTGCCCGGTGTCCAACCCTGAGGCCACGGGGAGGAGGGAATTCCACCACAGGTGAGGGTGCTGCCAGCTCTGCCCTCGGGGCAGGAAAGAGACGGGGGAAGCGCTCCATCCCTCATGCAACAAAGCTTTGAAGATATCCATAACCCCTCCCACCCCACGGTCTGAGCCCCCTGAAATCCAGCACCCTCTGGGCTCAACGTCTGGAGAGGGAAGAGAGGAGAAAGCCAGGAGTGTGTGCTGCTGGTCCTTGCTGCACAAGGCCCCGTGTGGGTGCGGGGCCGTGCTCCGTCACAGGCGGCGCTGGGCGCACTTACCGTCGGGAACCTCGTCCGGCCGCTTCCGCTTCTCGTAGATGACGATGATGACCACCAGGATGACGATCTCGGCCAGGATGCCCAGGAAGGGCCACAGCGGGGCCAGGTGGCTGCGCACGCGCAGGATGGTGGTGACCGACACGGAGCCCACCTGGTTGGTGGCGTTGCACTGGTACTCGCCGGGGTCCTCGTTGATCTGCAGGTTTGTGATGCTCAGCTCGGTGTAGTTCTCTTTGTTGGAAATGAAGAACCTGCCCG
This sequence comes from Sturnus vulgaris, assembly GCF_052056855.1. Taxonomy (NCBI): domain Eukaryota; kingdom Metazoa; phylum Chordata; class Aves; order Passeriformes; family Sturnidae; genus Sturnus; species Sturnus vulgaris. Next base: position 1,994,117 of record NC_142255.1, read on the forward strand.
AGGAGTTGTTGATGTCCTGGCAAAGGGACGGGGATGGGAAACAGCAACAGCTTTGAGTTGTGGGGCTTTTGTGGCACAGGAACAGGAGCAGATTTGAGGGAGGAACCCTGCACTCAGGGCCCTGATCACTGCCAGCACTCAGCCACTCCTTAAAACCCCCAGCTCACACTCAGCAGGGAACACCCATCCCATCCTGTTATTTGCCTCACGTTTTGGCTCCCTGCATCCAAGTCTGCCTCCCTGGCAGGTCATACAGCAACAGGAAACAGCTGGGCTGGAGGGGTTAGAAATTCCCAGCTCTGCTATTCCCACTGCTGGTCACATCTTCCTGCTCACTACATCGGTGGCTACACAGAACAAACAGATCACCCAAGCTCCAATGGGGATAACTGCCACCTCCTCATGTTAAGTCTTGTGAGCTCAACCAGTAAAACTTGGAGGAATTTATAACCCAATGTGGTTTTAAATCATGTTTTGTAACTCAGATCTTACAGTTTGTAGCAAATTCCAGAAAATGGTTTTCAGGGTAAGTTAACTTTGCCTGGCAATGCAGTGAGCAACTATTTTCACATATCAATAATATAAACATCAATTTTATATACACCCATCCATCCTCACTGCTGTCAAAAATATCCACCTTCAGTCACAGGTTGGACACAAAGCACCTTTAACAACCCATCCCTGTCCTGGGGCTCTGGGCAGGGGGATCCTGACCCCATTCCTTACCTCAAACACCCCATTGACCTTCTTGCGCCAGACCCACTCGGGGTGGGGGAAGCCCACGGACTTGCAGTACATCAGGGCCTCCTGGCCCTCGTTTTTATTCTCACTCCTCTTGTGCCCAGTGATGTCAGGAGTGGCTACGAGACAACAGAGCAGCTTGTAAGTACAAACAGGCTTCTTCCACTCATCTGGACACAAATCCCTCCAAACTCCTGGAAGCTGTGCTTTCCCACACTGAGGGGACTTGTGGAAGAATTGTGTCTGTGTGTCCCTGGGAGCAGCCCTAAATCCTGTGCTCCTGTTTGTGTCCCTCAGTGCAGCCCTAAACCCTCTCCTAAACCCTCCTGAGCTCAGGCTGTGTCAGGGCAGTGCCTGGGCTGACCCCTGGCCCAGCAGATGGCCCCGGGCTGCAGGGCCCACCTTTAAAGCTGCAGCTCCTAATTACAGCACACGTGGCTCGCTGTGTGATGGCAGCTCTGAGCTGTTAATCCACACAAGGCCAGCCTGGCTGCTCCAGGAAACTGGAATTTCCTACTGGAGACTTCCCTGCACATGGATACACAGAGAGAGCAATTCCAGCTGCAAGCTGAGATAATGAAGGGAATTTCACAGCTCTGCTCAGAGGGAACAAAACATCTCGTGCCACCAGACAGCAGCTGAGCCTGCTCTTCCCAAAATTACAGCACAAATCTTTGGGAAAATGCCTGGCAGGCTGACCTGCTTCCTACTGTCCTATGTCAAAGGGGTTTTGATGCAGGAAGCATGCCATGCCTCAGGTTCTTCCTGGACAGCAACAACATTACCAAAGTGAAATTGTGAACCACAGGAAATGCATGGCTGTAGGAAACCCTGGGCTTCACCTGCACAGGCACACCAGGAGAGGCCCGAGGCATTCTCCAAGTGCCCACGGAAATTCCAACGGCATTTCCAACACAGCCCTGGCCTTTGCAGGAGTCCTGACCAAAGGATAAAGCTCAGCCAGATGCCAACTCATTAATTCCACGATGATGCCAAGCACAGCCATGACAGGTAAGAACAGGGCAAGAACAAACCCAGGGGGTTTATTTAAGAAAACTGACACCCAAAATGCATCTTTCCACATCAGACCTAAAAATGCTCTGAGAGCCATAAAACCTGACCTGAATGAAGGCTCCAGATCCAAACAATCCCCTGCTCTTGTACTAGAAGGAGCTGCCAGAAGCTGAAGGAAGCTGGGAAGAACATTCCCTGGCTGCCTGGTGATCCTGTGCCTGCAAGGGGCAGGAACACCTGGAGCAAACGGAGTTTCTGAGCTTCAGGCAGGAAATCAATCAGCTCTGGGGCTGGGTGTGCTGTGCTGCTCCAGCATCCCAGGCACTGCAGAGCCCCTGTCCCCAGCCCCGGAGAGGAAAATGACATTCATCCCAAATAACGAGGGCTCCAGAGGGCAGATTCATCTTGGGAGCTATTGGAAGGTGCCACCACTTCCCTGCTGGGCTCGGGATGTTCTTAAAGCAGGAGCTGGGTGACCCTCCTGTGGCTTTTGCTTCCTGCAGGATGCCCAGGAGGGATCTCCTGCAGCCTATGGACATGGAGCCCAGTGGTGACAAAGCAGCAATCCCAGAGCTGGGGCTGCTGGAACGCCAGCAGGGACTGCACACTGGGAAAAATTCCATGAGGAAAAGGAGCAATGGCAATCAGCAGCCCCCACAGGCTGGGTTCCAGTGCCATCCTGAGCACAGCTGAGCCTGGAAAAGGGGACAGGGACAGCACTCCCAGCTGGCACAGTGTGTGCCAGGCTGGGGACAGGGTGGGAAAGGAAAAGAGAAAGGAAAAGAGAAAGGAAAAGAGAAAGGAAAAGAGAAAGGAAAAGAGAAAGGAAAAGAGAAAGGAAAAGAGAAAGGAAAAGAGAAAGGAAAAGAGAAAGGAAAAGAGAAAGGAAAAGAGAAAGGAAAAGAGAAAGGAAAAGAGAAAGGAAAAGAGAAAGGAAAAGAGAAAGGAAAAGAGAAAGGAAAAGAGAAAGGAAAAGAGAAAGGAAAAGAGAAAGGAAAAGAGAAAGGAAAAGAGAAAGGAAAAGAGAAAGGAAAAGAGAAAGGAAAAGAGAAAGGAAAAGAGAAAGGAAAAGAGAAAGGAAAAGAGAAAGGAAAAGAGAAAGGAAAAGAGAAAGGAAAAGAGAAAGGAAAAGAGAAAGGAAAAGAGAAAGGAAAAGAGAAAGGAAAAGAGAAAGGAAAAGAGAAAGGAAAAGAGAAAGGAAAAGAGAAAGGAAAAGAGAAAGGAAAAGAGAAAGGAAAAGAGAAAGGAAAAGAGAAAGGAAAAGAGAAAGGAAAAGAGAAAGGAAAAGAGAAAGGAAAAGAGAAAGGAAAAGAGAAAGGAAAAGAGAAAGGAAAAGAGAAAGGAAAAGAGAAAGGAAAAGAGAAAGGAAAAGAGAAAGGAAAAGAGAAAGGAAAAGAGAAAGGAAAAGAGAAAGGAAAGGAAAGGAAAGGAAAGGAAAGGAAAGGAAAGGAAAGGAAAGGAAAGGAAAGGAAAGGAAAGGAAAGGAAAGGAAAGGAAAGGAAAGGAAAGGAAAGGAAAGGAAAGGAAAGGAAAGGAAAGGAAAGGAAAGGAAAGGAAAGGGGAAAAGAGACACTTTCTGGGACACCTGCACTCCTAGTGCAGGGTGACACAATGACATTGCTGGAAGGAGAGGCCAGCTCCCAGGGGTGATCCCAGATCCCAGGGCTGATCCCAGCAGAGCAGCAGTGCCCAGAATACCTCTGCTCCTGCCTGGCTCTGCTGGGACAGGGCTATTCCTGGAGCACCCAGGGAGCTCCGTGCAGTGCTGGTGTTTCAGGGCTCTGTGCTGCCACCAAGACACAAATCCAGCATTTTCTCTGCCAAACAGTGCAGGAAACCATGTCCTGCTGTCCCTATATCCCTGCAGTCCCAGCTTTAGCAGGTTCTTCCTGGGAAGCTTTTCAAGCCAGGATTGCTCCTTGCACTGCTCTGCTCCAGTGCCAGCAAAAGCCCAGGGTGAGGCAGGTTTTGTTGGGAAGGATTTGGATTTCAGCTCTCAGGCAGCAGAGTCCCCTCTCTGCTCAGACCTGCTCCATCACTGGCACCAGGAGAATCCTTCAGGAAAAATCCTGAAGGTGGGCTGGAAACACCTCATGAAGAACAAAAGGAAGCAGGGATAATTTAAATTAACTGCTACCAAGAAAAAGGCAAAATAAACTGACATTTAGGCATGCTTGACACGAGAAAAATTCTAAGCAGCATCATTTTAACAGTTTTAAACCAAAACACAGGAGAAAGGGGTTTTGTGGTAGGGTGACCACGGGACTCCAGTGCTCCCAACAGGCACAGAACTCGGTGTGCAGCAGCTTTCTGAAGGGCTTGGGGAAACACAGCCAGCAAAATTCATCTCCTCATATACAGGAGGCATTCCAAGCTCTTTCCTGTCACTACTCAAAAGGAGAGGGAAATTTAAATGTGTAACACCTCCAAACCATGGCCCAGTTACCTTCAAGTTTCCCATTAAGAGACAAAATTAAAGCAAGGTCAAAGCACCTAAAAATATTCCTGCACTGAAAACTGGGATGTGTGAGGGGTGACCTGAACAAGGGCTCTGCAAGGTTTCTTTTTCTGGTTATGATTCCAATCCCTGTTTCCCTCTAGAGCTTGAAGATATCAAAGGAACCAGAAGGGGAAATGTGAGAGGATTTTCATGGATCACTCCAAGATGCAGCTGGGCTCAAAGGAGTGTCCAGTTTAATTAATTTTGGTAGAGAGGAGCAAGGCTGCAGCAGAGGTTTCCTGAGACAGGCAGGAATCAAGGATGAGGCTCTTGCCCAGAATACCTGGGGAGGATGAACAGGAAGGTGCAAAAGGAGCTGGAAGAATCCCTTGATGAGGGAAGGACAGAAAGGCCTCCCAGGAAAGGGAATTAAGAAGAACTTTCCAGCACCTGTTTCCTCTCCCCTTCTCCCAAGACCCCAGTAAGAGCAGCAGCACTGCAGAGTTCTCCAGGACTGCATTTCATTCTTTGGGTTTCTTTTCATCCTCAGGCCTGCAGAGCTCCACACCAGCACTGCAGGGATTCCCCTGGGTGGAAATGCAGCAACCAAAAATCCCCTTCCAGGGGGGAGGAGGGGCTGTCCTGGCCAGGCCTGGCAGCTCCAGGGCCAAGGAAAAGGGGGCACAAAGAGATCCCTGCTCCAAGGCCCCATTTCCCCAAAGCCAGCATCTGCTCAGAGCTCAGAGCTGCCCCCACACAGCACCCCCAGAGCTCTGGGGATCTGAGCAGGAGCAAAGCCTCCCCCAGAACTTCAGCAACAGCTGCTTGAGGGAAGCCAGCCTTGGAATGAATTCCCAGGAAAGGCCCCAGACACTGCCTTTAAACCCTGGCATTCCCAACTGCTCTTACACCACTGCCCTAGGGACTTTTTGCAGTCAATCCCAGGGTGGTTTGGGTGAAGGGACCTAAAGTCCACCCAGTGCCACCTGTGCCATGTGCAGGGACACTTCCCACTATCCCAGGCTGCTCCAGGGCCCATTGCAGGGAGGCTGGAGGGACTCGGGAGCAGCAGCACACGAAGGGAGGTGGCCCTGCATGGCCTGGGCTGCTCTGCCACAGGCTCTGGGGAAGCTGTTCACGAGCTGTCAGAAAATCCCTATTTTTGGAGCATGAGCACTCTGGCATTCAGCACCCTCCTTTCCCTGTGCATCAGCAGTGAGAGCTGCACCATAATTACAATCAGCAATTAAATCTGTGTCTAATTGCTTGAGCACCAGCACGACCCATGCAGGTAAATATTAAATTACAGATCTGCATGGGCAGCCCAGACAGTGCCACTGTCCCTCACATCTGCTTTAAGTGCAATCCCCATTTATTATCCCATTTGCCAGGAACAGCATCTGAGGAGTATTTAAGTGTAAATGACCTGTGGGAAGTGAGTAGGATTAGTTCTCCTTGCACTTCAATCACAGATATTGGCTTTTCTTCACCCAGAGTGAACTCCCCCTCCCTGCCAAGCTCTGCTGGTGGCCCTGCCTGGCAGAGCAGCAGCCAAGCCCCGAGGCAAACACTCCCAAAGGGCCTTCAGAGACCAGAGCTGGCACAGGTCTTGCTCCACTCCCAAAGTTACATTTCCCCTCTCCAGGAGTGGTTTGTCACCTAAAGCAGCCCAGAGGAGGCAGCAGGAACTTAACATTTTAATTAGGATAACATTAGGAGATTTAGTAATTTGAGCAAAAGGGCAGAATGGAAGAAAAAAATCCCCAAGGAAAGGAAAAGAAGGAAAATGAATCTGCTCCACCTGTGTACCCTGAACACCCAGCTAAGCTCCTCAGAGGCACAGGGTGCTGGAATTCCATCTCCCACAGACTGATGGATCCTCCCCCCTGGATCCCAGGGCCTGCCCATGCACCATCAATTCCCAAACTCAGCCCTCCCTGCAGCCCAGGGGTCACTGGGAATTCCCCAGCACTGCTCTGTGCTTCACCTACAGCAACACTCGTGCCAAACCTTGCCCATTTTGCAGCTTTTATCCCTAATTTCAGGCTCCCAGAGATGTCAGGAGGTGTTTTAGTGTCCACAAATCCCTGTGAGCTCTTTCCCTGAATGTGTGCCAGGCTTTCCCTTGAAATCAGAGCTGTTATCTATGATGATAAATTATTATTGATGATTATTAACCCAGGCCTAGCTCTGTATGATGAGGAGGCTTTTCCTCTTTTGTGAGGGAGCTGCTGGAGGCAGGCAGTGCCATTGCCATGGCCGGGGAAGGGGCAGGGGCACAGGGGCACAGGGGCACAGTGACACAGTGGGGCAGTGACACAGGCACAGGGGCACAGTGACACAGTGGGGCAGTGACACAGGCACAGGGGCACAGTGACACAGGGGCACAGTGACACAGGGGCACAGTGACACAGGGGCACAGTGGGGCAGTGACACAGGCACAGGGGCACAGTGACACAGGGGCACAGTGACACAGGCACAGGGGCACAGTGACACAGGGGCACAGTGACACAGGGGCACAGTGACACAGGGGCACAGTGGCACAGGGGCACAGTGACACAGGGGCACAGGCACAGGGGCACAGTGACACAGGGGCACAGTGACACAGGGGCACAGTGACACAGGGGCACAGTGACACAGGGGCACAGGCACAGGGGCACAGGCACAGGGGCACAGGCACAGGGGCACAGTGACACAGGCACAGGGGTACAGTGACACAGGGGCACAGTGACACAGGGGCACAGTGACACAGGGGCACAGTGACACAGGGGCACAGGGGCACAGTGACACAGGGGCACAGTGACACAGGGGCACAGTGACACAGGGGCACAGGCACACAGTGACACAGGGGCACAGGCACAGGGGCACAGTGACACAGGCACAGTGACACAGTGACAGCAGTACCTCTCACTTCGATGGTGGCGTTGGCCACGGGCGAGCCGGAGAACACGAACACACACAGGTACTCCCCGGACTCCTCTGCTCGGGCCTTCAGGATCCTGCAGCACAGGGCACACAGCACAGCTGGCTCACACCCACTGCAGCAACCCCTCCCACTGGCACCTCAATTAACACCTGGGAATTGCACACTGCACTGTTGGTGTAATATCGGCAGGCCCAGCGCCCCCCTCCCAGCATACACACTCCCCCCAAAAGCTCCTTGGCTTCCTTTTTTATTCATTTTATTTTAATCAAGCAAAAAGCCCCACAGAAGAACACAAATCCTGCAATAAAATAATTTAATTACGTGTGGAAACTGCTCAGACACGTGGAAAAAGCTGCTCACTTGTCTCTGAGTGCTGACAGCACTTACTCACCCAAGGCTCAAGTTATGAAGTCATTTCATTTCAGATAAGCAACTTTCCAATGGCAGAACAGTCCAATAACCACACTCTGACCCCTGCTGGCTTTAACCCGCTCCAGATGCTCAAAAGTGAGGAAAGGAAGGACAAGGTGGAATTGTGGCCAGCGTGACACTGGGGTCCAGTTACCATCAATCATTCAGGAGCTGCAAAGTGACACAGCTCCGGGTGTGACAGGCAGGCAGGAGCTCCCTCCAGCCAGGAGCAGACAGCCCGAGGCTGAGGAAGGGTTAGGACAGGTTCATCCCACTGCCAGCAATGGAAGAGGCTGGATTTTTAAGGGAAGCAGTTTAACCTCTGTATTATAGAGCTTTCTGGATGATAAAAGTACCCAGCTCTGAACTCCCAAACACCAAAACAAAGTGACTGAAAAAACAGGAACCCAGGAGTTTAAGGGAAATAAACGGAATACAAAAGATGAACCAATATAAAATATAAATAAATGGGGGAAGTAAATACTCTCTGTTAACCACAGCTGTGCTGATGCTGGAATTCCTGCATTTAAAATGTAACCACAGCACAGCTAAGGAACAGATCCAATGCAAAACTAAACAGCAGAGAGAGCCTCAACTCCAGCATCAGCAAAGCAGCCTAGGAATGGTCAGGAATCCAGGATCTACTCTGCAAATGGAAATCTGGGATTTCTGCAGCTGTCCCCTGGGATTGCTGGGATTCCTTGGGGACAAGGGGCACTGTTGTGACCTCCCACTTCACTCCTTCCTTCCCCAGCAGTAAAAACTGAAGCCAAGCCTAAATCTTCATTTGCAGAGGAATTTGGAAGGAAAAATCCATCCCAGTTTGGAAGAGATGCCAGAGGAGTCAGCTCAGCAGGGCCCTTCCTGGGCAATCATGTGCAATTCCCAGTAACCCTGAGCACCAGTGCCATGCTCCCTAAGGAAGCTCAGGCCCAGTGCTGAACACTGCACTGAGGAAGGGACAGGAGGTAATTGTGGCAGGAAATGAGCCTCAGTTTTTAATTGCCAAATTAATCATGTAATTCAAAGCAAGCTAAAGGGAAAAACGAAAGGAAAAATTTGGATAAATCATTATCAGGGTAAAAACCATAATGCTGTGGATGAGAGGCTGTATTGCTAAGGCCATGAAATCCTGGAACATTCAGAAAATAGTTGGGACCAAGTTGCCAGCAGGGGTTAAAACATCCCTAAAGTGCTCTTCAGTTTGGTTTAAGGTGGAACTGGAAATTGGATTTGCTGTCCATCAAGGGGGAAAATGGATGGGAAGAAAAAACAGTGCAAGAAAATCACAGAGGGAACAGACCCTGAGGGGATCCCAGCAACTCCAGCCAAGGTCTGTGGGATCATCCCACAGCAATGGGGTGACCAAAGCCTCACCTCAGGAACACCATCCCTCCCCAGGGCAGGCCTGGCCCAGCCCACTCCCCATTTCTCATTCCAGCTGGGATTTTGGCCTCCAGGAAGACGTGCAGCAACAGATCCCTCCTTAAGGAGATGGGCAGCACAAACCCCACACACTCCAGCGAAAAGCAAACCACGCTGCTGCGTGTCCAGGTGAACCTGAGAGAGGAGAGCTCTGGGGTTCACCCCCCTGGCTGTGGCAGGCACCCACCTGTACTCGGTGGTGTTGGAGAGTTTCCTGGTGCCCGGGATCTCCTCGCCGTTCTTCACCCAGTAGCTGGCGGCCAGGGGGCTGGGGCTGCTGGTCAGGTTGCACTGCAGCGTGACGGCCACGCCGACCACGTGCAGCACCACGTCCTCGCTGGCGTTGATCCTCGGCTCTGCAAGGCAGGGACAGCCCTCAGCAGCCACACCCCTGGCGACACCGCCCGCTACTCTACATGGCACAGGGGAGCCGAGGGGAGGGCACCACACGGGGAAGGAGGGAATGAGTGAGTGAATGGCACTGCGGGACACAGCGACAAAGCACAAACCGAGCAGCGCGGCAACGCCTCGGGCTCCGCTCCGGGCTGCACTAACAGAACGCTTTAATGGTTTATTGGGAATTCCCAGCACCACACACACATCCAGAGACTCCTGACACACTTTATGTTTGCCACAGCACACGCAGACAAAGTCCTGGGGCTGCACATGTTGCTCCTCCACAAGCTTCTTGCTGGCTGGAACTTCGTTCTTCTCCTTGAGGTTTCAAACAAAGCCTTTTAAAATATGAACAGCGCTCAAATTTAGGGTTCTCGGTAATGTTATGGATTTGTCCCTGCCCAAAGGCTGCTGTGTCCTTAAGTGCACCCAGGAGATTCCAAATGGCACAATTTCCCTGGTGTCTGGAATTGGAGAAAACCGCTGAGAGCAGCACTCAGAGCCTGATAGTGGAATGTAAGGAAACACAGCAGGGTAAAATCAGAGCTGCAACTGTTTTGTGTCTAAAGCAACCCCAAGCACAAACATTTATAAAGAACAAAACCAGCCCCAGTGATGAGCAGAGCTGGGAGTTCTGCACTTTGCTGGCTGCTTTGAGGCTGTTCCACTCCACAGCCTCACCTGGCAACACCAAATTCACATTTTTTAGGGCAAAGCCTTTCAGAAGTGTTAAAATCAGTGAGGCCACTGTCCTGCTGTTTGAGAACCACGCTGGCTTCAGCTCCTGCGGGTGCTGCTGCTCTCCAGCACACACAGCTGGCTGATTTTCAGCACAGTCACAGAAGCTGCTTCCCAAACTTGGCCACAAGACCTTGCTGCTGCAGGGCCCGTGCCTCACAGCAGGTGTGAAGCGTCCTGTGAAGAACCACCTCACACAGGATGGCAGGGTTTAAAAATGTCACAATTCTTGCTATTAGTCTTAAAAAAAAAAAAACAAACGGATTTTTAGTGTCAGCTCTGCCTGCAGGCCACCCCAGAGCCTGTGTGTGTAAATGCTGCTGTGTGCCCTGCCCGGGATGAATTCCTGACCAAGGAGCAGGGAATTCCAGAGGTGCAGCTCCAGCTGCTCCTTCCTCCCTCCCCTCTGGATGCAGGAGGCAGCAAACATCTCCCTGGTTTCTGCAAGTCATCCAAGGAGTTTGGATTCTGGAAACTCTGCCTTGTGGTAACAAGTTTGGGATATAAATTTATAATCCATGGAGCCTTTGGAATGCAGGTCATGAAACACAATGAGAGACTGGAAAATACCAATTGTGTCAGAACCATCCCAGCTTTCCACACAGGGAAGGAACATCCCTGTATCCCGTGCCATATCCTTACATTATTGCCCAGGGGAAAAAAATATGTATCCACTGATAACCTGGAGCATTCCAGGCCTGGATATTCTTTTTGAAAATCCTCCTTCCCCCAGCTCTCTAAGTCATTCTTTTACTGCAGAAACACTGCAGTTGCTGTTTGTATTATCACGTTTTTCACTCTGTTTCTGCCTCATTTCTCCCACACTGGGAATTTTCTCCTTTCAAGGATTGTTTGGGCCCAAAATTGTTGTGCTATTCCTGTATCATGCACCATTCCTGGCCTGCCCCGTGTGCTTTTCCACCCCCAAAGAGCTCATCTGCATTCCCACAAAAACACTGACAGAGCTCTGGGAATATTTTTGGGAGTGTGTCTGAAATAGTAACTCGGTGGCTGACCTGCAACCTTTTCAGTTTTAGTTTAGCAAAACCGAAGCCAGCTGTAAGTCTCATTTCCAGCTTCACCTGCATTTATGTCAACTTGATTTGGCTCTGAAAAAAAGCAAATTGATGGACTGGCCTCCTCATTTAATTCCAGGAGACAAACTGCAGTTGGAATACTGGGACAGCAGCAGCCAAAGCAGGATGCTCACCTAGAAAATCACTTTTTACACATCACTTGAAGTGCCCATTTTATGTAAGCTCAGCTTTTACAGTTAAAACCCAAGCAAAGCAACTAAAAAAAAAACCCAGTAAGTGAAATTCTGGTTCCAAATCCGGAATGAGGTGGAAGGCAGATGGTGGTTCCTGGGTGCCAGATTTTCAAAAGCAAGTTGATCTCTGCAGAGGCCAGGATGGAGCCTGTGCTCTGTGGGACTTTGGTGTCACAGCAGGGCAGCAGCCACTATCACATCAGCTGGAAATTCCAACTCCACTGAGCCAGACAATTCCCATTTCCAAGACAAACTGTGTTAAGGCACGTAAGGAAACAGCTGAGGCCATCTGGGCAGGCTCCACTTCCAGGGACACCTTGGAAACCTTGTCCTCATTTTCCTTCTCCTCCAGCAGGGTCAGGCAGGTGTTGATGTCCACGAGCTCCTTCTCCCCAGCACACAGGGCAAAAACATTCAGGGCTTGGATCCACATCTCCCCAGCACAGCAGAGCCCCAGAGCAGCACAAGGCACTTGGCAGGAAATGGCAGGGGAGGAGAGGCTGAGCTTCAGTCCCTGGAGCAGCTCAGTGCCAGGGGCCTGAGGGAGGAACACCCCCTTTCCATAGGGACACATCTCCCCAGGAGCTGCTCCCAAAGGCTGGCTCTGCACACAGCAGGGACACCCCCTTTCCATAGGGACACCCCCTTTCCATAGGGACACATCTCCCCAGGAGCTGCTCCCAAAGGCTGGCTCTGCACACAGCAGGGTTTTGTCCCCCAGAGTGGCTCTGCAGGGCTGGCAGGGCTCTCTCCCCAGCACACAGCACTCCCTAGCAGACACATTTCCAGGTTTGTCCCAGGGCAGGATCATTCCCAGCTGCTGCTGGAGGCCATGCAAGCATTGCAGTCCTTTGGGAGCCCAAAGGACACGGGAGGGGCGAGGGCTGGGCTGAGGCTGAGCAGTCCCAGCTCACCCAAACCCTGCAGTCACCCCACACCACCGGGGCCACCACCCATTTTAACACGTGCACCAATGCTGCTTCCATTTCCAGAGGGAAGGTCTCTGATCCAGCAGTGCCAGCAGCAGAACCAGGCTTTGGGGACAGCTCTGGGGGAGGGTTTTTCAAGGTGCCCAAATAAATAATCGAGATACAAATACAGAGTTGATATTTTGTACCCAGTAGGGCGTTAAAGCACAGAGCACAGCAGCAAAACCTCACTTTTGCTCTGCTCTTCTGTCAGCTGAGGACACTGAGAAACCACCCAAAACAAGTTCTCCTGTACCTGCACACTGCAGATTTAATTCCCTCTACCTGTAACTCAGCAGCCATTTCCTTAAGCAAGTGCAAGTCTTACATTTGGCCCAAAATTCTTCTCTACTGAATCTGACCACATGAACTCCCAAATCCACCTGGGGTGAAAAGCAAAGTGAAGGCAGGAAAGCCTTGTCACAACCAAGAACAAAAAGCAACTGTGGGCCAAGCACAGCCTCTGCTCTCAGATCACTCAGTCACTGAGCTCAAGCCTGAGTTCAGTACTGGGGAGGACATCCCCCCCTCCTCCCACAGGCTGGATTAGGAATGGCTGCATCTCCTCAGTGCTGCTGCATCAGAGAACTCCTTAGGAACATGCTGCTGGCCAGGAAGGAAAAGAAACACCACGACTTCATGGAAAAATCCAAACACCAAAGGTCACGTGGAACTGAAAGGGAAGGATTTATGTAACCAAAACCAGGTGAGGAGGCATTCCCAGAAATTCCAAGAGAACAGAAGAAATCAAAACAAAACGGTTAGAGTTGGGAAGAACATGAAAATCAAAGAGAAAGGCACTCGTGGAGAAAACCAGGGAGGCTGAAAACCTCCTACAAAACTAAAGGGAGGAGGGAACAAACACAAATCCAAGCTCTAACACACATCCCGAGGTTTTCCCGAGTGCTTTGGTCCTAAGGAGAAGAGACACGGGTGGCACACAGGGTCAGCACTAGAGGCCAGGAGCAGCCCGCGGGTCGGGAGGACAGCACAGGGTGGCAGAGGGTGGGACACGGGGACGGGGTCACCAGACTGCCTCTAGACACTACAGTGCCACTACTGGGGACCAGACTCACTCTGCAGGACGCTTATAGTAGCCTGGGCTCGAATCCACGTAATGGAGGGATTTTGCCTCAAGTCATTCCTCCTGGGATCGTTGCTGGCCCTGCACTCGTAAGTCCCAGAGTCTTCCAAGGTAAGGCGGGTTACTCTCAGCACACTCACCCCATTGGCCCCGTAGGCAGTGTTAATGGTGACACGGCGCTTCCGAGCGCCATCCCACAGCTGTTTGAAAGCCTCAGCCCGGTTGACTTCCGCATACCACCACTGGATCTCTGGAGTGGGGTTCCCAACCACATCACAGTACAGTTCAAAGGCGTCCCCCGTGAGCTTAGTTTCTGACATGGGCGACTTGACAAACCCGGCTGCAGGGAGGGGCAGCAGAAACGCAGTGACAGAGCGGCAGAAAACAACAGAGCTCACACACAACAAAGCAGCGGGGCAGAAAACACAGTTAGAGACATGGCATCGGCTGTGACACGGCTTGGGGACACCCATGGATCGGCTGTTACACGGCTTGGGGACACCCATGGATCGGCTGTGACACGGCTTGGGGACACCCATGGATCGGCTGTGACACGGCTTGGGGACACCCATGGCACCGGCAGTGACACAGCTTGGGGACACCCATGGCACCGGCAGTGACACAATTTGGGGACACTCACAGCACACAGAAGGGGTGCAGGGCCGGGGCTGCAGGGCAGCAATTCCCACTGTTCCCGCTGCTCCCCCTTTCCCTGGCAGCTGCCCCTGCCCACCCTCAGGCATCTCCAGGCCTTTCTGAGCCCTGGGAAGCTCGGGATGTGCCAGGGTGAAATGTTCCTGCTCAGGGATCTGCTCTCTGAGGGGATTCTTTACCTGACCCACCCACAGGGGCACAAGGGGTAAAATCCCAAACCTGTGCCAGCTGAGAGCTCTGCCCTGAGCTCCTTTCCCAACCATTTAGGACTTCCAGGGCAGGGAATTCCCCAAGATACAAGTGACCTCTCTTCCTGGAGGAGCTGATCACCCCAGCTCTGGGAAGGAGGGAATTTCAGTGAATGAACACTCAAAGGTTGTTTTGTTGGGAACCCACAGAGGAACCTCAGCAGTCCCCCCTCAATGTGGAGAGGCCACAATATCCAGATTCTGGATATCCTAAATCCTCCCATACTTACCCGCCTCAGCGCCCTGCTGGCAGCACACCCACACTAAATTGTCCTTCAATCCTATTTCCAAAGATATTTAGGAGAATAGCAGTGCCTCGACACCAAGCCCTCCCCCCAGGCCCCTCCTCAAAGTGCAGGATTAGGACACAGCTGGCCAGACAGATTATGCAGCAAAACCCATCCTGGTGCTGTTCCTGGGAGGAACAGTGTCACACCAGGAGGACTGTGCCATCCCTGTCCTCGAATTCCGGGATTATTTTAGGATGAGAGACAAATCAGTGAGGTTTAGAAATGGAAATATGGACTTGGAGCACTCATTAAAAACAGCATTTAATGCCCTGTTCCCTCACTTGGCCACAGAAAACAAAGAGCTGCACAATGACACGGGAAGGTGGCACTAGGGATGCATCCTAAAGGATCCTTTGGGCAGGAAAAGCCCCCAAGTGTCCCCAAAACACACCAAGTGTCCCTTGCTGGCACAGCCCTGCTGGAAGAGCAGCTGGCATGGAGCTGCAAGGAACTGCTGAAGGAACATTTGAAATTTTAAACAATTATCCTCAAATTCCTTGATTTACAAACTCATGGGATCAGGGACTCCCCAGCACAGAGGGGCTCAGCACCAAGAAACCCCCAGCAAATCCTGCAGGGCTGCAGGGGCAGGAAACCCCGGCTAGAGCAGCCACAATGGCCACAGCCCCTAATGGCCACAGCCCCCAGGGACCAATGGCCACAGCCCCCAGGGACCAATGGCCACAGCCACAGACCCCAATAACGAAGAGCCCCCAGTGACCAGCACTCCCTGACCCCAATGAATGAACAGCACTCCCTGACCCCAATGAATGAACAGCACTCCCTGGGATGATAAACAGCCTCCATGTATAAATTAACAAATATTTCAATTACCAAGGGCAGCTCTGGGTTAATACTTTGCATTTGTAGCCATTCACAAAAAGCAGCAGTGAGCGAGGTGATGCTGCCACAGGGCCACCGCCCGTGGTGACACCCAGCCAGGAGCTGCACAAGGGATCTGCCAGCACTGAGCAGGAAAGGAAGGCTTAAAAAACACCAAAAAAATGGGGGAAAAGGTGAATTATTCCAGAGGCTGCAGCACAAGGGAGCTGGGAAGAGAAGTGCTGCTGCCTCAGGGCCCTGCCCAGATTCCCAAATTCCCACATTCCATGGCTGTCCCAGCACGGAGTGGGTGACACTGGGCAGATCCCCCTTAGGCAGGAGACACCAGAGCCCGGCCTTGCCTTTCTTGGGCTTGTCCTGCACAGCTCACCCGGCTCAGCTCCTGCTCCTGAGACAGCAGCACCCAGCAAAATACCCACAGCCAGAGACACAGCCACAAACCCAGGGCTGGCCCCAGGGACCGTGCTCTGCTTAACCCTAAAGATTTGGGACCGTGTTTGGTATAACCCCAAAGATTTGGGACTGTGCTCTGTTAAACCCCAAAGATTTGGGACTAATCTGAAATCCCTTCTGGAAGTGGTTTATTTATTCAAGATTTGATCTCATGCACCAATTTTGTGTGGATGGAGTGGAGGAGAGATAAATGCCCTAAAAGCAGGAAAATGTTTCAGTCTGCACACAGAACTCCACTGGAATTCCAAGGGCTCCTCACATTCCCAAACTTTTCGTTAAAATTTGTGCTGGGGAAAGAAAATTAAATCCCCACTGAGAAAAAACAGGATTTTCAGAGCTCAGAAATTCTCATAAAATCTGCCAGGGTAAGAATACACAAGGCAGTGCCTGGCAGTTGTCCCTGAACTGCAGAAATTATTGTGCCATTGATTAAAATATCCTTTTGGAACTCAAATTTCATCAAGGTTTAAGCAAGGCAAAAGAATTCAGGAAAATGGCCCTAGAGGAGCACAGCAGGGAGAATTTTCATCTCCCCAGGTTAAGTCTGATGTAAAAAAAGGAGTTTAAAAATAAAAGTGTTGTGCATTAAAACCCAAGTCGAGGAAAGATGTTAAGCCAGGCTCAAAGATAAAAAAACCCAGGTTTAAAATGCACAAAGAATGAACAAATTAGGACCAAAATGAGGGGAAAACAAAGGATTTCCAAGGAAGTTTTCAACCCCAACCAACACAACTGTAACCAAGGAATCCCCAAAAAGCAGGCTGAGGCTGCTGCTCGACATGAATCTCACTTAATTCAAAGCAAAAAGCACAGTTCAAAGCTCAGAACTGAGAGTTTACAAGGCTAGAGTGCAAAAATAAACCTGATTTTCAGTCTGGAGCCACAATAAATAAAAGTGTAAGTGCTGTAGGACTGAATGATTTTGAGCTTGGCTGTCTTTACAGCAAAAACGCACCTGGAAAACCTTTCAGCACATCAAAAATTTGTATTTCACTGCTCTCAGGAAAGATCTGGAGCAGATTTTATATTTTTATATTTTACAGCATAATATCCAAATTATGCAGCCTGTTTTCTTAAATTCTACAAACAACAATGCAGATGGAAAAGGCAAGGCCCACCAAGAACTGCTCAGCTTTGCTGTGCTCTCACCTGAGCTGATTTTTGCTTTATTCCCACATTGAAAATTTGATGGGAATAGCCCAAAAAACGCCAGGCAGGAACTGCCCCCCTCAGCTAGGCTGTGTTAATGAGGTGCCTTGGCTAATTAACACCTTTTTCTTCTCTTGATTAAGCAACAAGAGTCCTGAGGGTGGGGAAATCTCACTGTCACAGTGTTGCATTTTGACTCCATTTGGGCTGGAAAAAGGAATTAATCCTGGTTAATGTTTTGTTCCTTGCCAATGCTCACATCCACTGAAAATCTTGGAAATCAGTTAAATACACAAAAAGTGACAGCTGGGAGAGGTGAAACACCTCAATTCCAGGAAGGCACTGAAGCATCCTGCCTATTCCCACCCATTTTCCACAGGATCGCTGCTTTGCCATTCTGTCATCACCAGGAAGCACAAAATTAGAAAATTGACGTTAATCCCATTAATTTTTGCCAGCTGCACAACAGCTTTAAGCCAGGCCTGAGGTGAGCTCAGAGCAATCCCTGGATTTAATTCCTGCACTCTCATCCTGCAGCTTTCCAGAGCAGGGAGAAGAGGTGAACACATCCCTGAGAGCATCATTTAAAATGCATGAGCTGTGCCAGGGCAGGAGCCTCATTCCACAGGCTGGGAAACCTGAGGATCCCTCCCTGCCAGGCCACAGGAGGGACTGAACATTCCCTGGATGCAGCTCAGCATCCCTCATTTCCCTGCACATCCCAAAGCCTCGGCCTGCAGGAGATTTAGGGGCAAATTAATTTCTGTGTTTCTGCTGTGGGGAATTGGGAGCATCCCGAGGGGAATGATTTCGGTGAGGACATCCAGGGAATGTGCCCAGGGACAATTCCTGGCATACAGGGATCAGTTCCTGGGGACAAATCAGGAATTCAGCCTAGAAAGGATTCCTGAATAGAACCAGGACACAGGGATCAGTTCCTGAGGATAAATCAGGAATTTGGGCTGGAAAGGTTTCCTGAATAGAGCCAGGACACAGGGATCAGTTCCTGGGCATAAATCAGGGAATTCAGGCTGGAAATCATTCCTGAAGGTTCTCTGGCCCCACAAACGCCTCAGAGAAGCCTGAGACCCTCCCACAAATCCAATTTCCCTGGAATAAAAAAAGCATGCTTGCCCTCACACTTCTGAAGCAGAACTGGTACTTTATGGCCACTTTTATGGGGTAAAACCTGATCTCAGCAGCCCCAATTCCTTGAGGAAGCACAGGCCCATGGAAACATCCCTGGAAGGAGAAGTCCCTGGTGTGGCAGAGCAAGCACAGCCACGCTTCCCCCAATTCCAGGGAATTTTTTCCCCCTCCTGGCTGGGTTCAGAACACACAATTCCTGGGATTGTAGGTGCCAATCCTCCTGCTGCTACCACCTGGAGGGTGCAGGTGAAAATTGATTCAAGGCTGGAATATCCCACAGGGAAGAATAAGCAGGACAGGGTTTATAAACTGGCTGCAGTCACCTTCTCAAGAGCAGGAATGGAGTTTTTTTTCCCCCAGTTTTCAGCCAGGAAGAACAAAGCTGTGGCAGTTCCCTGGTTCCACAGAGCAGCACAGCCCGAGGAGGGAGCTGTGACAGACCCCTGGCACAGCTGGAATGTCACTGTGGGCACGTGCCTGTCCCCAGGGGAGCTCTGTGTCCCTGTCACAGCTCCTGCTCCAATTTACAGCTCCCTCCCTCCCTCCCTCTCCAGCTCTGCTCTTGGAGCCCATCTGCTCCCAGGCCTTCAGCATGAACTAGAAAATTCCAGGGTTGTGCACCTTGGGAATTTAAAGGGATAGAGTTTATGGAAGTGCTGCTGTCTTTTTGGGACATCATTTTTATCTTGCTGCAGACTTGGTATCAAAAATATTCACTTCTACAGGAAGAACAGAAAATCTCTTCTTTACCTAAAACAAC
Organism: Sturnus vulgaris; assembly: GCF_052056855.1. Classification (NCBI taxonomy): domain Eukaryota; kingdom Metazoa; phylum Chordata; class Aves; order Passeriformes; family Sturnidae; genus Sturnus; species Sturnus vulgaris. The sequence continues at coordinate 2,013,076 of NC_142255.1, forward strand.
TGGATCAGCACTCTGGAATAAATAATAGATGGATAAAGATGGAGCAGAGCCAGCTCTGATCAACCTGTGAACCCAGATCCACAGCAAGCCCAGTGCCCTAAAAAGCACATTTTTCTCCCACATTTCAATGGAAATATTAAGGAATATCAGTGCAGAAGTGCTGGAGGAGCTGCCACAGGAGACACCAATTGTATTTCCTGGGTGGCACTTCCCTCATATGCTGTAAAAAAGCCAAATCCAGAGAAATTCCTGGGGCAATTCCACAATTTACATAACCCCTCTGAAACTATGGATGGCAAAGGCATTCCAGGGAAATGCCAGCTTGTTCCTTCAGGAATTCCATCCCCTGTAATCCCATGGGAAATGCAGCTTTGTGCTGTCAGGAAGCTGGGCTGAATCCCTCCCGAGGAGATTTCCTTCCACGGGGAATTTATTTGTCCCTCTTCTCACAGAGGTTTTGTTTTTTTTTTTCCAAGGATTAAACCCACCTCACACTCAGCAAAGGCAGGAATTGTTCACTGCTCTCCCTATTCCTGCTCCTCCCCAGCACATCCCTGGCAGGGAAAAAATCCACCGAGGCAGCAGTCACTGCTTTAATCTCTTTTTTTAAGGGAATACAGGAATATTAGTGTTGCAGCTAAGGGATATACAAGAATCTCTGCAAAGCAGAAAGAGCCAGGGCAGGGAGGCTCCTGGAAACTGCCAAAAAAAAAAAAAAAAATCCATGTTAACAACTAAAAAGCCTAAAATTCCCTGGAAAGCAGTGGGAAGGGATTCAGCTGCAGCACAGGAAGCAGAGTCTGAGCAGGCAGCAATTTCAATTTGCTCTCCCCACTTCGCAGCAACTGAAGCTGAAGATCTCAAAAAAAATTTAAAGACCATTAAATTTGTGTCTTGAAGACACTAAAAACACCTCAAATGTTGGTAATAAAAACGATCTTGTGTCAGATTAGCTCTTTAAAATCCTCAGCCTGGCTCTCTAACAGTGCAGAGCAAGGATTTTAAATAACCAAAGGTTTTCAGTGCTCCCCAGTTCTCCCCTGACCTTTCCTGATCCAACAAATGTGTGTTTGATGGGAGACTGATTCCATTGCTTTTTTCCCCCCTTTTATTCATTCTGCAGGAGCAGGAGCTGCTCCATCTCCTCGTGAGGGAGGGAAAGGACATTTTTATCCAGCGACTTTTCAAAAGAAATGCCCTTTGCTGAATTGTGGGTTATGTAACAGAGGCTGAGGAGAAGCCGTTTTTATTATGACAAAAATAATTCCTCTGTGAGCACAAGGGAATGGCATCAGCACATGGGATAACACATTTCCAGCACACTCTGCAGCCTAAATCACATGTAAAAACCTGGCCCTGCTGCAGGAGATGGGGTTAGAGATGCTGTAATTATTCCAAGTTGAGGCTCTCCAGAGTGGGAGAGAATTCCTGCCTGCTCAGTGCCACATCCAGCAGCAGGAGAATTCCAGGCAAGCAAGAAGGAAATGGATTAAAAAGCAGCAGAGATGCCACACTTTGTGGAGCAGATCTTCTCTGCTGTGCTCCTGGTTAAAAACTGCATTTTTAAGGATATTTTTCCCCCAAGTTTAGTTTTTCCCATTTCTCCCCGAAGCTCTGGGATGTGAAGCCAGGCTTCCAGCAGAGCCCAGCTCCTCCCTGCCTGAGGAGGTTTGATCTGCATGGCCTACTGACACTGCTGAGATTATGGGGCCAGAAATAACCTGTGCAGGGCAGCTCCTCCCTGCAGCATCCAACACCCCAGTTCTGAGCTGCAATTGCACTCCAGCACACATCGGTGCATCCTCATCCCAGGCAGCCATCACCTCCCTGTGCTGGGCACCCATCCTGCCTCACACCCCACACCATTTCTGTGCTGAAAAAGAACCCCCCAAAATGCCAGAGCAGCTTCCCTGCTGCTCCCAGAGCTTCCCCAGCAAAAGCAAAATCCAATTAAAGGCCAAGCAGATTTGGACTCTTCAAAGAGGCACCAGAAAAAAAAAACAACAAAACAAACAAAACACTGGGAGAAGCTTCCTTTGCTCAATGTAAATTAAAAGAATTAATTTCACCACCGTGGTACCAACATTAATTGTGTTTAATCACACTGCAGGGATTTGGTGGTGTTGGAGAGGAACAGAAACAGTGACCTAAACAAAATCTCATTTGAGCCACGTCCCCTAGGCCAAGTTAAAAGTTTCTATTTCTGTTTTATATCCAGTGTTAAAAGCTGTCCCCTCATAGGTGACAGGAGTGTCCCTTGTGCTCTCCAACCAGAGGCCACGCTCAGCTCTGCAGCAATTTTACAGCAGCTTTAAAAGATTTTTCTTAAAATACCTGAGAAAAGCCCAGCAAAAGCACTGGAGAATTTCTGCCACAGATAAACTGATCCAAGTGTGACAGGAATGTCACAACAGGGCAAACTTAGAGGGATTTTCTGCCAGCCCTCAGGCTTTTCCTGAACCAAAGGTGGTTTTTCCACTGCCATCCATGCAAATTCAGGTTTCCACAAAGCACCCAAAAATCTCGATTTAGCAGTTCCCCATCTCTGAGAGGCTCCATTTCACTTGGCAAAAGGAAATCCTTTGGGAATTCTAAACCCATTTTGTCAGGCCCCAAAGCAGGAGAGCCTCAGGGCAGTTTCCCTCCTGTGCTTTTGCCTCCATTCTCCCAATAATTCCCTTCCTGCAACCCAAACCCCACATTTCTTTTCTTTTTTAGATTTTTTTTCTTTTACTCCATATGGCTCAAGATTGGGGTCACCACTAAATATAGGAGCTTTGAGACCCCAAACACGCAGCTCAGAGCCTGGGGTGAGAACAGAAGCTGCTGCTGAGCACTTCAGCAAAGTGCTGAAAACCCTGTCAGATAAAAATGCAACTAATTAAAGCTGCAAGGAAACCATTAATACAATATCCCAGCCTCCTATCAGGTTCAGCACCCTCAAAACTGGGGAAAAGGGGGAACTGTCCTGGCTCTGTTTTGGTTTTGGAAGCAAAGAGCCAGGAGAAAAAGATTTAATCACAAATATCCTGTTAAAAGGAATGAAAATATTGAATTACCCTCGTGCCTGACAGCAAGAAGAAAAGCTCTCACAGCACCCAGGGGTTCCAGATGGGTGCTCCAGCATCACTCCCAACCCTTCTGCAGAAAGAACTGGCAGAAATGGGATAAAACAGAAATATTCCCAAAAAGACAAAAGCCAGAGGTGACCGTGATCAGCATTATAGGATGGGTGCCACATAAAATAATTAAGTTTCTAGGTTAGAGGGAATAAATGCACCAAATATCCTGTTCCTGACTGCAAACTGAAGGCCAAAGTGTGGAATCCTCACTGTATTTTTCACTCAGTGCAGCCTCAGAGCAACTGCACCACAGAACAGCTCTCCAAGCACAACTCCAAAGCTCCCTGGGACACACAGGGATTTTACTTTTATAAAGGTATTTTTTTACCTTTATTTGACCTTAAATAAACCCCAGCCCTTTCTGAGGGGATGGATCACACATCAGAAAAGAGGAGACTTGCATTTTTTTGCTTGCCAGCAGGAAAACACAGCAGAGCAGGCCCAGCTTCCCAATTCCCATCAAAACAAGGAAGAGCCCATCAGGAGAATCCCAAAGTGCAGGTGCAAAGGAGCTCTGAGTCACAACCCTGACATGGCTGGGAGCTCTGGGATTTGGGAAACACCTCCCAAGATTTGTTCCCCAATCTCCTGCAGTGCTCAGCTCCTGATTTCTGTGGCTGGCAGTGTGAGAGGAGGCAGCTGCAGGGCTCAAATCAAATCCAAATGAATAAACTTCCAGTTTATTCCCTGGAATCCTCGAGTGCAAACCCAGCTGTCTGGTTAGTGCAGACTGCACATCTTCAGCTGAAACTACAGAAACATTCTTTAACTCTGCTCAATCCAGCAGGCTGGCTTTGTAAATATTTACAACCAGTTGTTTTCTCCGTGGCATTTATTCCTGGATGACTTGGATGCTCCAAGGGTGGAGCAAGGCTGGGAGAAAAGAAGGATCCAGGGAGAGCTCAGAGCCCCTGCCAAGGCCTAAAGGGACTCCAGGAGAGCTGGAGAGGGACTGGGGACAAGGGATGGAGGGACAGGACACAGGGAATGGCTAAAAAGTGGAAAAGGGCAGGTTTAGGTTGAATATTGGGGAAAAATTCTCCCCTGTGAGGGTGGTGAGGCCGTGGGATGGAATTCCCAGGGAAGCTGTGGCTGCCCCTGGATCCCTGAAAGTGTCCCAGATGGGTCTGGAGCAGCCTGGGATAATGGAAGGTGTCCCTCCCAACACAAACCATCCTGGGATTTTATGAAAATGGGACTCAGCTGCTTGCAAGCTTTCAATTCCCTGGCACAGCTGCTTTAGGTGATGTCTCTGTACATCAGGAAACCTCAGCCAGTAATGACTCACCAAAGGATAACAAACAGGGATTTGCTGTGAAGACACGGAGAGCACCAGACCAAAAATAAGCTGCAAAAGTGCATTTTAGGGATTTTCTAATCCTTTGAGCATTCCTAACCCGCATGGATTTCACCAGGCTAACCGAGCAAGCAGCTGAACCCTGCCTCAGAGCTGCTTTTAAACCCCTCCAGCACCATTTAATTCACTCCAAACAGCCTGAAACGACAGCAATTCAAACACTTCCCCCATTTGCAGCCTAAACCTGAGGCAGGCTTTGCTGAAGCACCACAAAGCTTTCCCAACAAACCATGAGAAAAAAAAAAAAATAATAACCCCGGGAGTGCTCAGCCAAGCTGCTGCACGCTCAGGTTTAAAAATGCTCCGAGCATCTGTTTTTTTGCAAACTCCTGCTGTCCGCCCTCACGGAATTATTCCAGGCTGCCTCTCTCCCTCTTCTCCTCTCCCGTGTCTGCTGGGAGCTCTCTGCACTGCCAAAAGCCTGCCCAGCCTCTGAAACCCATTTTCTCAGCATTTCCAACACGCTCTGTGGCAGTTTTCCCAAGCTCCTGGAATTCCGTGTGTTTGCAGCCGTTTTTCCAGCTGAGGTTTGGGGTTGAGTGTGGTTTTTTGTTTTTTTTTTTTCTAGGCTGTGATATTTCCCTTTCTCTTGTTGTCCCATTCTATCAATGCACCGGTTATAAAATGCTGCATTTTAGGTTTCCAAATCAGTACCCCCCAAAATGTGAGGAGCTACACCTTGGTTTCATCCAGTCCACTGCTGTGGATTTTAAAACATGGAATGCAAAACTATGGGAATTAGAGCAAAAAAAAAATTTTTTTTTTTTTAATTCAAACCATTTTCCTCTAGAAAAATGTCTCACAGAGCTAATCTCCTCCAACACCAAAATAAAAAAAAAAATACCAAGCAGCACCAGGCATCAAACAAATGTTTAACCTGGAGCAAAAATAAATTGCCATGAAAATAAAATCACAGACAATTATCATTATTTGAATGATTGGATATCGGATTTGATAGAGCCTTGATAATTCCTGAGTTATGTTTTAACAGCCAAGTTCTCTCTTCCAGCTTTATAGAAGTGAGGATTCCTATTTGGGAATTAACTGGGAAAAAAAGTGGCTGTATTTATTCCCAAATCCTCCTGTTCTGAGGAGTTTGACTGAACACACAAAGCACATCCTCAAACACCCAAAGGGTCAGACCTGGAACCCCACACAGCCCCAATTCCAGCCTCCAGAAAGAATTATACTGGGAAATTAAAAAAAAAAATGGGAAATTGGGGTAAGGCAGACCCAAGCTGTGTTACCCCTCCTGCTTTAATCAAAACTAAACTTTAGAGCAGCTTGGCCACAGGAATTGTCCTGATTTTAGTAAAGCTTTAACACTGCCCTAGAGAAAAATAGCCCCAAAAATAAAATCTCAGCACTGGAGGCAGGTGCAGCACGTGTGTGAATTTCAGGAGGTGCAATAACGACAGAAACCATGAAATAAAATCCATGGTGGGCTACAGGGTCCCTGAGGCTGGGCTGGGAAGATAAAACAGGACTTGGGACAGCAGCAGGAGAAGGGGAAATCCTGCCTGGATCCCAGCTTCCAGCATGGGAGTTGGAGGAGGAGGAAGAGGAGGAGGAAGGAGAGAAGCACTGGTGGGGAAGAAAACAGAACTTTGAACATTCTCCTCGCTGCTCAGCCCACACTCAGGCTCCAAAAATGCTCTGGGAAACCATTGCTCACGTTTATCTGGGCACCATTAGAAGGCACAGCAGAATGGATGAGGCTCAGCAGTCAAAAAGAAGGATAAAAGCCAAGTTTTTCACTGGCTCCCTCAAGAAGAAATTCATTTTCAGAATTCAGGATTAACTCAGCTAATTTTCCTGATTTTATGATCACTTTTATATAGTTTCTGCCAACAGAAAATCCATATTCTGGTTTTAGCCAGCCAGTTCTTTCCTCATCCATGCAGAGAATGAACTGAACAAGCACCACCTGAATTAATTTGGTTTTATTCATGTTCAGCTTAGGACAACCCAATCAGGGTGAAGAACGGTGAAGAATTCTCTGCACTTTAGGGCAGAACTTGCCAGCTTGCTCCCACTCCAACTCTTGTGTCAGCATGCTAAAAAAACACTGCAGATTTCACAGGGGGCAGCAATTTTAGCCAATAAAATAACCTTTAAATCCCAGCCACTCTGGGGTGGAATTATCACTGCACTGAAGCCTTTGGTTTTCCAGCTGCTTGTTTTGAAATAAAGATACTTCAAAGGTGAAAGAGCAGTGGAAAAGTCATGTTTTCCTCCCCTCCACCAGGAGCTGCTGTCTGCTTTCAAGCATTAAAGCCATTTTCCAATAGCTGCCCTTAGAAAATGCAGGTTAAACACAGTTCCTCCTGACTGGCTTTCTCCAGCTCTTCCTCCTCATCTCTCCTCCAATTCCATCAGAACTCTGCTCTGGATATAAGCCACGAGCAGAAACTGATCATTTTTCCAGCAGAATATTCAGGAAAAGTTCAATTCCTGACACATTTCCCTGAGATCTTGAGGTGTTTATGCAAGAGCTTTCAAAATAAGCCACCCAAGTGTCAAAAACCTCCTTCCAGTTTTAGCAAGCTTAAATCCACAGGTGAGCCTGACTCCAAATATTCTGATTTGCATCAAGTCTGGAAAAATGACTGGGAATTCAGCAGTGATCTCCTGTCAGAGGTGGGGAAAAATTTTGCTTCCCAAAACTTCTTGAGATGGGAAAACTCCAGTGGGAATTTTCTGCTCCTCCAGGTGAGTGGTGACCTGCAGTTCCAACAGGTCATTCCTTCACCACCCTGAGCTCAGCAGCACTTGGACTATCACCTTTCATCACTCTGATGGTTCCACATCAATAAAAGATAACAAATTCCTGCCCTTTGAGATCCTCCCCTGCCCCTTCAAAGCACACACCCGTTTCAAAGGAGATCTGAAGGAATATCCACGGTCCAGGAAATGGCTGGACCTGTTCTGCACACCAAAGAGGAACTGTTCTGTTTCAGGAAGCTTCCCATGGGCCATTATTTGCTGAAAAAAAGCCCAGTTCCTCTGCAGCAGAGCCTTTACATTAAAATTGGGGCAGCAATAAATCTCAAGTCAGAAAGATCTCAACCCTTCACTCGGCTTGGGGTGCTCCACCCCTTCCCCAGCAGATTTTCATCCACCTGTGTGAGCTCCCACAGCGTTACAGAAACTCAGAGTCTCCCTCACCACTTAATTAAAAATAAAAAATTAATGAGCTTTCAGGACACACCAGAGGGCTGCAATCTCCTCTCATGCCAAGACCACTTTGGTCGGCTTCAAGCCCAGCATGGAAGTCACAACAAAGCTCTCCCCAAAATTCACTTCATCGCTGACCTCCAGACTCCTGACTGCTGCAAACGCCAAATGTTTGCACTGTCCCGCAGCCATCGGGGATTGTCATCCCAGCTGCTGGCACTTGACACCTCCCCTGCTCCATTTAACTGCTCCCTCCGCCCTAGCCCAAGGCTGGAATTTCCCTGAGAGCACAGAACTACATTTAACCCATAACTCAGCCCATCCAGCACCTTCCCGGGAGCCCAGGGAAGCGAGATCCCCAATTCCCACACAGCTCCAGCAGGGTCTTCCCAGACTCCACAAAGGAGTGCCTGCCTCACTCTGCAGAGAGCCCCCAGTCCTCATTCATAGCGCAGATGTCAAACTCTGGTTAACAGACACACGAGGCTCACTGCTGGTTTCACACTGCAAAATCTGCACGTGCTCAGGGAATAATTCTCACCTGGGATCTTTAGGACAGTATTTTTCCCATCTGGATCTCACCTATCACTGTGAAACACCCCGAGAGCCTCAATGCTGGCTTGGTGGAACGTGTCCCTGCCCATGGCATATGGTGGAATGGGATGGGCTGTAAGGTCCCTTCCAGCCCAAACCAGGCTGGGATTCCACAATCCTGGGATTTCAGGATTCCCCTGGAGCAAAGAATCAAGGACCTCGTGCTGCAAGGCAAAATTCACCTCAACAGCCAGAAAAACTCTAACATCGAATATTATCTGCAGAGCAAACAGCAAGGAGAGAGAAAGGAGGATGAAATGATTAAACTAGCGTGGAATTGGTGTATCAGCAAGGCAGCCCTTCCTCCTCCTGGGCAGACCCCCCGAAATCCGAGCTCCCCGTCCTTCCCAGCACTCCAGGCCCGAGCAGCCCTGACCGTGATGCTGCACAAGGAGCATCCATCTCCCGCTCCAGGGCCAGGCAGCCCTGCCCGGCCTGCCGGGAGCACACAGGCATTTTCCTGGGCGCTGCGGGATTTCCTTGGAGCAGGAGGCTCGGCTGGAGCAGCCTCTTGGCCCCGCTCCGCTCTGCCACTAATTGTCATGCACTTGGCTGCGAACTCGCCGGGGAGGAGGCAGCCGCGCTGGATTTAGCTCACGCTATCCTACAAGGAACGGAGAAGGCTTGGGGTGTGGTGGGTTGCTTGTTTCTTTTTTTTTCTTTCTTTCTTTTTTTTTTTTTAATTCCTTCTTTTACGCTCCTATCAGAAGGACCTCTCCAGTTGCTAAGGAACTACGGGCTTTATTGCATTATAAATGATTTAAGGCGGCCCGGCAGATGCAGGTTCAGTAGGCGGGAGGAGATGAGGAGATGTTCCATTTTACCGGCGGCACGAGGCGCCTCAGGAGGAGCCGGGGGGCCGAGCCTGTCTCCCCCCTCCCTTTCTCCTCCTTCCCCCCCTTTCCCCTTCCCCTGAGGGGCCCCCAAATCACGAGGGATTCCCCCCAAACCCGAGGTCGCCCCCCAACCCGCGGGGTTGCCCACAGCGCACCCGCCGCCATAGCAACGCGCCCCCCCCCCCCGCTCCCCCCGCCGCCGCCGCCCTCCCTCACCGTTCTGCGCCGCGGCGGGTCCCGGCAGCAGCGCGGCCGTCGCCAGCAGCAGCGAGAAGGCGGCGGGGAGCGGCCCGGAGCGCGGCATCTTCCTGAGGCAGGGGCAGGAGGAAGAGGAGGAGGAGGAAGGTGAGGAGGGTGAGGCGGCGGCGGGAGCGGCGGCGGCTCCGTCCGTCCTTCTCCGCCGACCTCCTACCGCAGCGCAGCGCCCGCTCTCGCGAGATCCGCCGGGGGCGGGGGGCGACGCCGCCGGGGAGGGGAGGGGGGGCGGTGTCAGGGCTCGCCTCGCCCGCCCCTCGCCGCCATGTTGGCCCCGTTCGGCCCGTTCTGCTCAGCGCTGCTGCGTCTTCTATGCCGGGGTTTCTCCTCCTTGCCGAGCTCCCGAGCTGGCGGCGGGACGGGGACGCCCCAGGCGGCGGGGAGCTCCCCCGTGCCCTTTCTGCCGTGCCCTCAGGGGCGCCGTGGCGGAGGCCGCCTGAGGCAGCCTATACTCGGGCGCAATGGCGGAGCCTGCCCGAGGGAACCGTCCCTTCGGGGGCCCGATGGCGGAGCCCGCCCGAGGGAACCGTCCCTTCAGATGCACCATGGAGGAACCCGCCTGAGGCAGCTTCCTGTCTGGGGTGTTGAGGGTGGGATGATGGAGTCCTTTGTCAGTGATATGTCCCCTCGGAGACACACCATGGCAGAGGCCGCCTGAGGAATCTGTTCCTTCAGGGGCACTGAAAGTGCCCATGGTTCAACCCTTCTTCAGGGATCTGAGGGACACCATGGTGGAGCTGATAGAATCTGTCTCCTCAGGGACACTGAGGCTGCCATGGTGGAGCTCTTCATCAGCGATTCGTCCCCTCAGGAACCCCATGGTGGAGCTCTGAGGAATCCATTCCCAAAGGGTCACTGAAGGTGTAATGGCAGAATCCCCTACGAGGGCACCTTCCCCTCAGGGCAGCATGGTGGAGCCCCTACTCAGGGACACCATGGCAGAACCTGGTTGAGGAATCCATCCCCTCAGGGGCACTGAGGGCACCGTGGCACTGAGCCATCTGTGGGATTCATCCCTGCAGCTGCTATGTTAAAGCCTGGCTGAGGCATCCTCCCCTCAGGGGCACTGAGGGCAAGATGACGGAGCCCTCCTGAGGGAACTGTACCCTCAGGGGCACTGAGGGCAAGATGGCAGAGCCCTCCTGAGGGAACTGTACCCTCAGGGCCGCCATGGCGTAGCCCCTCTGGCTGGGATGTGAGAAGCACCACACTCTTCCTCACTTCTGTTCTTTGTGGGCTTAAAACACTGGCAAAAATTGTTCCATCCATCACTTCTGTGCTTCCAGACAAAAGATTTTCAAGGGCCGTGTTGCTTTTGCACAAGTAGGCAATCGAGGCCACATGAAGCAAAGGTGTTTGCCCTGTGTTAGCAGTGGAATTGTGGGCAAAGAGCACAATAACTCTCTCCTGGATGACTGGACAAGCCCAGCATGCTGCAAATCGGCTGTTGGTGAGCTTTGGGTGGCTTTTTTCTATTTTCCTGTCATAAATCACAGACACCAGGTCAGATCTGCAGCTTGCTTTTGCTTTGTTCTGTGCCCGTGAGCCCAGCTGATGGTGGGGAGATAGGAGGCTTGTAGGAGATCATGGGACAGACCAGCAGAGAAGGAGACTGGGGGAGAAAAGAGTAGAAAATCCTCGAAATCAGATTTTTAGCTTTCTGCAGAGCCCTGTGTCACCAGCGTGCCCAGGGCGGGGTGGGCTGGGCAATAATGGGTGGTGACATCCCAAACTGTTCTGGTTTCTTGACTTTGTCTCCTTCCTCCTTCACCCTGCCCAGGTAGGTCTCAGCTGATCATCGGCAAACAGACTGCACGTCCTTTTATTGCTGCTGTGACTCAGTGAAAGCAAGGATCAGGCACACCTTTTCCATGAAAACCCTGCTGAAATCCCTGCCTGAGCGCTTCAGGACTTGGATGAGGATGGCAGGGGTGAGGTCACGCGTGAGGAGCAGCAGATTCCGGCCCTGTGCTGGTGCTCCACGTCATCCTGGCTGCCCCTGGCTCCCCAGGGATGCCAGGTTTGATGTGCCTCAGAGATTCCACTGCGCTGGAGAATTTCCATGGTGCATTTCCATGACTCACTGTTGGTGCCAGCTGATTCATCTGTGTGACACTACTCTGCTTTTTCTCACCGTGCTGTGGAAACATCCTCTTTTATTCCCCGTGTGGAACAATCCTGACAGCAGCCCTTGCAAACCGGACAAAAAGGGGAACAAAGATGCAGAAATCCCAGTTTTACAGGGCACTGCCCCTCGTGCCATTCTTCGCACGCTGTTTTCCCAGGATTTTGCTGTCACTCTGCTCCTTGCAGACACCCACTCGCTATTAGGCCTTACCTCCACTGCCTGTTTTCCAAGTTTGGAAGGAGTGAGCGCTGGGAGCAGGCTCTGGATCTGCTCAGTAATCCTTTGCTCCGTAACCATGGCAGCTCAGGGTGACTCACGCTGCCAGAGGCCCGCACCCAACTTAGCAGGAGGAATTTTTTCCCCTCTCTGTCACCAGCTGGGTTTTGCCGGAGTTTCTGTCTGCAGTTGCATAACTCAGCTGTCACTTGTGTTCCTCTGGTTCTGCCTTGGGGACGCTGCTCTGCTCTCACCTGGAGCTTCCCTGGAAGGTCTCCAGTGCAGGTCGTTTCCCAGGCAGGGAAGGAAGGCTCTGCATGGAACTGATCCGTGGATCTGTGATCATATAGCACAGGAAACCAGAGCAAAAAGTCCCCATGACCAGGAGATGTCCTCATGGGTCTGATCCTAAGTCTCATGGAGCACAGAGTTCCTCCAAATCCCTTAAATTTATACCAAAGTATTCAGGTAGCCAGCCTCGTAAACTGTGGTAAAAAAACCCTCTTGTTGTTCCATGGATGAGGGAATCCTCTTGCAGCTGGAGTTCTGCAGGAAAAGGGGATTTGGCAGCCCTAGATCCACCACGGTGGCTTGGCAGTGAGGAAAACCCTGGTATTCCAGCAGATCGAGTCTGAGCAGGGTGATGTGTTTGGCTGCTGTGGGGATGGTGATTCCTGGCTTCAGGAATGCCAGGGAAAACCCAGGTATGTCAAAATTTTCCAATCCCTGCGTTTTCCCTTAAATCAAGACCATATTTTCACTTAGGGAGGGGGGATGGTATCTCAGTTTTGATTATTCTCTGCTTATTCCTTCTGAACGAGGAAGACAGAAAATCTTGGAAGCCAGACAAGCAAAGAGGAAGCAAAAAAAAACCCTGTAATCAGCAGGAAATTCAGGAGAGTTTCAGTTCTCAGGGAGCAGCAAAGAGGCATCATCCTTATTTTGTGGGGGAATTTTGAGCTTGTCTTCTTGCAACTGTGAGTGTTTGAGAGATCCCTGTTGTTTTGATGTGTTTTGTGATGTGCTTTGAAAGCTTTCACAGAGCGAGTTGGGATGGAAAGGATTTCAAGGCTCATCCAGTGCCACCCCCTGCCATGGGCAGAGACCCTTCCACTGTCCCAGTTTGCTCCAAGCCCCGTTCAGCCTGGCCTGGGACATTTCAGGGATCCAGGGGCAGCCACAGTTGCTCTGGGAATTCCATCCAGGGTCTCCCCACCCTCACAGGGAAGATTTTCTTTGCTTTGCCTCACTCAGACTCACGTTCTTTTGAATGTGTTCTGGGCCAGGGCAGGGCAGAGCACAAAAGAGAGTCCCGAGAGCACAAAACTCCTCTTCTTCAGCTGCTCTCAGGCTGAGAAACCCTGGATAACATCAGATAATGCTCCGAGGGCCGCTTGCCAGGAAAACAGCGATCCCAAAAGGTAACTCCGACCTGATTAATGGGTATTCATCTCCCCAAAGGCACAATGGCAGCTGGAGAACGACATTAACCCCATCAGATAACATCGGGGTGAGGCACCACAGAGGCTCCGTGCCTCGTTCACACCCTGCTGCACAGGTGACCCCTGCAGTTTTCATCCTAAACAGCCAGGAAAAAAATAAACTGAACAAAACCCTCATGCTCTGAGAAATGAGAGAAGGGAGAGCTTGTAAAATCACACACTGACATGCTCTGAGGGAAAAGAGTCAAAGGCAAACCTGCTAAAAAAAAAACAACAAAAAAAACCATCTCAGGGTAGTCATAAAAAAATAAATCTAGAAGTCATTTTTTCCTCAGCAGAAAGCTGAGTTGACACTTCCCAATCCCATGGGGAATGGCAGCTGGGCTTTTGGCAGCCAGCTGCCCTCCTCCCTGTGCTCACTGCTCCTGCCGGCTGTGGTCACACTGGAGTCACGCCGTGGTTTCCTCTCGGAGCAGAAATGGCTTTCCATGCAAAACAAACGCCTTGACACGAAGGGCGATTTGGGGCAGGGTGGTTTGGAATGCAAACACGAAGTCCGGGGGGAATCTCAGCGGGGCTGAGATCAGCTCTGTTATGACAGAAAGCTGAAGTTTGCCTGACCTTGTTTTCTGCAGGGAAGGAGCAAGAGGGACACGAGTCAAACTGCTTTCCCCCCTCCCTCCTCTCTGATCCAGCCCAAAATTGTTTGTCTCCATTGCAAATTCTTCATCCAGCTCAGCCACACTGTGAAGTTTTTCTCCACTCAATTTTTTAGGAAATGGGGGTCCAATAACTCAGCCATTCCCTGAGAAGGGAGAGAAGGGATAACTTTTGTTGGGAGCAGCTCCATCCAGCCACAGAAAAACAAGCTTTGCTGCACCCCAGCTTGCTCCTGGGTGCCGGTGAGGGTGTCTGGGAACGCACAGGGGAAAGCTTGGAACATCTGGAGGAATTTTCAGGATGTGGCTGATCCGGCAGGAGCAGACGGCAGGTGGCAGCCCTGGATTAGCACAGGGCTGGGCACTGCCTGCAGCTGGGCTCCGTCTTCCTCTCCTTCCTCCCTGAGGAGAAGAGCAGGGATTGGGGCTCCTGTGGTGGCTGCAGGGACGGCCCCGTGTCCTGGGGTGCTCCCCACGGGACACTCGGGCTGTTCCCGGGGTATTTTAGTAGCCTGGGGTGTGGCTTTGGACACGGGGTGCCCTTGTGGGGCAGCAAGGAGGGCTCTTATCCCACAGGGATGGGAAGGAAAGGGAACAACGACATGGCTGGCAGGCAAGGAGAGCAGCCAGGAGTCCCCACATCCTACACAAGATAGGCTGGAAATACCAATCCTAACTCAGGATCAGTCCCAGCGAGGGCACCTAGGGCTGGACAGAGCCAGGAGAAGCCTGGGGCACAAACCAGCCCTGAGCTCAAGCTAGGAAGTCAATTCAGATCCCTGGGGCACAGAGGTGCAGGGACAGCTGGGGCTAAAATAGAGACCAACAGGAGCTCAGACCTGTTTTGACACCAGCCCTGGGCTGAGCTTAAAAGGGTTCCCAAGCCTGTGGGTGGGAATGCCACCCCACGTGGGGCTGCCAGGGCTTCAGTACCCCAGGACTTGTCACTCAGCACCGTTTGCCCAAGAGGCAGAAGAGCTGGGGCATCCCTGTTGGTTACATCCAGGGACACCTCAGGGAGCTATTTTCCCTCAGAATTCCCTCAGGGATATATTTGGCCATGCCAACCTGCATGTCTGGGCACTTGGTTTGTTCAGCCTGGAGAAAGGGAAGCTGAGGGGACACTTCCCTGTGCTCTTCCACACCTTCCTGAGGGGCAGTGGGGGGGGCAGGAACCCAACTCTTCCCTCTCCTGAGCAGGGACAGGCCCCAGGGAATGGCTGGAGCTGTGTCAGGGAGGCTCAGGTGGGACACCAGGGAAAGGTTCTTCCCCAGAGGGTGCTGGGCACTGCCCAGGCTCCCCAGGGAATGGGCACAGCCCCGAGGCTGTCAAGGACAGGGTGGGATTTTTGGGGTGTCTGTGCAGGGCCAGGGCTTGGACTGATGATCCCAATGGGTCCCTTCCCATCAGCCTATTTTGTGATTCCATGATTCCCTTGTGGCTCGTGGCTCTGGTCCCACACGACGTGGGGTCACTCTGGGGTGCCCAGGGCTGGTTTGGGGGCTGGGGACAGGTCCCTGCCCAAACTGGCTCCATCGATGGGAGCTGTGCTGTCATGGCCATCACTGAGCACCTCCTGTCCCCTGTCCCACACAGTGCCTGTCCCTAAGGAGTCACTGTTTGGGGACAGGGACAGGTCCCTGCTGCAGCCATCGATGGGAGCTGTGCTATCATGGCCATCATCGATGGAGCCAGCCCAGGCGCCCGGGGGGGGGGAAGGCAGCCAGGCAGAAAGGCCGATAATCCATCTGCCTAAAGAGCAGTGATTAACATGAAATGAAGACAATGAGCTGCGATCGGTGTGGCAGTGACAGAGGGGACAGCCAGGAGGTCACTATCGAGCTGGCAGCTCGGGGACCGAGCTTTGCTGCTTCTCGCATCTCTTGTGGGGGGTGTTTATTTTCATCATCCTTCAGCAGCTCAATCCAAATGAAAGCTATCAGTTGGCCTTGGAAATGAGAAATATCATTTTCCTAGTCCTGCGTGCTGCAGGTTGCATTAGCCAGGGGTGGTTCTCATCTTAATGGCTCGCTCTGATCAGCATTCTCTGCTGCCCTGGGGCACATTCACTTCAGCCAGTGATGGAATAAAAGTGATTTAATGAAACCCACAGCTCCCTCCTCCTGTGGGAGTGTGACACCTAAAATAAACCCCAGTGATGAGAAAGAACTGGGCCCAGGCAGGGTGGCACTGATAGATTTTAATTTTAATTTTAAATTTTAATTTTTTTTTGAGCAGCTTTACCTGGGACCCCTCCTCACCCACCCTGTGTTGTTGCTCCACGTAAGCCCAGCCCCAGGGAGCTGCTCTTAGTTTGAGTTGGACTGTGCTAAATCTGGTCTAGTTTGGACTTCCAGACCAGGAAAGGGCCATTTTCATCCTGTTGGGATCTGGAAGCACACAGATGGGGTGCAAACTATCACAGGATTGAGGTGTGATGCACAACCCAGATCCAAAAACCTTCTCCCACTGGCTGGGGGTTACCAAAACCCCAGAGTCATCTAGGCCAGTCCAAAATCATTGTTATAATCCCCAAAAGTGGAGTCAGGGCTGGGGCTGTGCTGCTTAGTGCCACATCTTGGGGTGTCCTGTGCAGGGCCAGCAGCTGGGCTTTGCTGATCCTCCCAGCTCGGGACATTCCACGGTTCTGTGCCCCTCTAAGGCCTGGGAATGGGCAAAATCAGCAGAATTGGGCATTTTAGGCTCTGTGTGTATTGGGGACAATGTTTGGCTTTCAGAAACAGGCTGAGGAAATTGCAGTGGAGAGAGTTGGGAGGAGCTGGATGCACAGGGTAAAAGAAAAGCAATTGATGGAAAGAAGGGTTTTTTTATCAACAGGAGAAAATGAGCAAGAGTGAGTGACCAGACTGGGCTGAATATCCCAACTATTTCACCTCCTAAAGCTCAGAGGAGTGACAGGAGGGGAGGTTTAATTGATGGCAGACATTAAAGCTGGTGCTGAATTCTCCAGCCTGGCCAGGAGAGACTTTTATAGCAGGGAACACAGGAGCATTGTGAAAAATGACTGTGATTCTTTGGGCATTTCTGGGTTAGATTGCAGCAAAATTGCAGCAAAAAAAAGCAATTTTGCTTTAATCAACTCTCTAACAAAGCCCCAACATAGTGAAGAGCAGAAGGCATCAGAAGATAGGAAATTGTCAGCCTTGCTGGAGCTGAAAGATAAGATTGTACTCCCTCCAGCTACACTAAGAAAAGATAAATTATCCATGGGGGCGATTCAGAGAGAAAATAATGTACAATTAAAGTTGTTTGAATTGCAGTTTTAGGGAAGCACGAGCTCAGGAATGAAATAGCCTCGGTGGAAAGGCTGAAACTTCCTTCCCATGTGCTTCTAGAAAGCAGAACTAGGGGAGGGAAAAAATAATCAATTTTGTGGAAAAAATGATAAATTGGGCAGGGCAGCCCTAAGGAAAAGCAAAGGATTGACTCTGTAAGGGACTCTGGAGGGAGATGCTGGGCCTGGGGCTGTGAGCTGGGGAAGAGAAGCAGCTCTGGGCTTGCCAGGAGCGAGAGGCAGGGCTGGGAAAAGCTGGAGAGTGGCAGCAGGACTGGAAATCTCCATCCCTGCGGGTCCCTGCAGCAGCTTTGCCTCTCCAAAGCCGGGGGTGGGTGTGGAGCTGGGCTGGGCTGTGCAGCTGCACCACGAGCAGCTCTCACCCTCTGTCCCCATCCCGGGGCTCCAGCTCTCCCTGCTGCTCCCTGACATCACGGGAATGGCTCCAAACTTGGGGAAAACCCTGCTGGTGCTCAGGGGAAGCGGGTGGGTGCAGAGGTTACTTCAGGCTTTGCTGACATCTGCCCTTCTCTGGGCTCTGCTTGAGCAAACAAGCACGGTGTAAAGGTTAAAAAAGGCTCTGAGTTTCCACGGACAGCTGTCCTGCATGGCCCTGTGCTCCTCAGGGGACCTGTGGCTCACCCCCAGGCTGGTCCCTGCCCCAGGAGCAGATGGTGAGTGGGAATCTCCTGAGAGCTGGAAAGGCTGAGCTGGAACAGACACCAGACAGAGCAAAAGGGATAAAATAGGAATTTATTGAAAGGATTCACCTTGGGCAGTGCAAGAGCCCGGCTGGGGCTACACCCAAATCAAATCCCAGATAGATCCTGGTCACGAGTTTTACACTTTTATAAGTTTTGGTTCATCTGCACATTGGGGTCAATGATCCACCCACAGCCCCAGGCTATGAAGTCTCAGCCCCCCTGCCTTGCCCCCTTTCCCTCACCGTTGTTTCTGCTTTTTGGGTACCAATTGTCCTTGATTCTATGGTTAGAAAGGAATTGTTTTGTCCGACTCCCCTGTGAAGAGAACTAACACCTAATATAAAGTTTCAGAATTACACACTAAGCAGCAGAGATTCTGAAAATTATAAAAGCTAAACCCCAAGGCATCAGGAGAAGCTGGAGCCTGCTGTGCCACCAGATCTCATCCAGAGCTGCCGGCTGCTCTGAGCATCCCACCAGCCACCTGCTGAGGGGCAGCTCTGGCAGAGGGCGTGGGCAGGGCTGGCAGGGGCAGCGCTGGAAGGTGGCACCTTGGGCACCGTGCCCTTGCCACATTGCCACGGGACAGCTGAGCTGAGGAGCTGAGAGCAGCAGCCACAGACGGGCTCCTGCAGCTGCCACATTCCCCATTCCGCTCTGGCAGCTGCCTCGGAGGAAAGGGGAACGAGGAGGAGGAGGAGGATGGTGGGGCTGAGGTGAAGGAACCACTTTGGGAAGGGCTTTTCTAGGAAAAAAGTTCCGTGCTGTGCACCACAGGGTGGGCTCCAAAAATATATGAGGCTGGAAATGTGGTGTGCTCACAGCCAGCTGCTCCAGCAGCAGCAGCGTGGGGGTTATTCCATCTCCAGGCTTCCTTCCCGTTGGATCAGCCCTTTGCCACCGCTGGAGCAACTGGGACAGCCATGGCACGGGTGGTGGCTGCTGTCAGGAAAATTAATCCACCAACACCAGAGGTTTATGGCCAAAAAGGAGACAGAGGAGTCCTGTAACTTTATTGGAATAAAGGGAGACGCCATGGGGCATTCCCCTCGGGTCTCTTGTACTTTTGGAGGATGCAGCCTCCCTTTTTATCCCAATTTATTTCCCTCTCTCTTTCCCCACTGGCTGAGGTACATGAGAGGTGCAGACTTCCCGGAGCTCCTGATACCTGAGATTCCCCTCTAATGTACAACCCTCCCTTTTAATTTTTAATTCTTATGGCATTCAGAGTTTTTCCCCATTGCTTCTTTCACCTTCCAATACCCAATTTCATTTCTCAGCAAACCTACAGTTTGTCTGTAAAGGCAAATCTCTTTTTTCCATTCACAAATCAGTGTGTCTGTGTGTCCCTGTGTCTGTGTGTCTATGTGTCAGTGTGTCCGTGTGTCCCTGTGTCCGTGTGTCCGTGTGTC
Source organism: Sturnus vulgaris (assembly GCF_052056855.1). Taxonomy (NCBI): domain Eukaryota; kingdom Metazoa; phylum Chordata; class Aves; order Passeriformes; family Sturnidae; genus Sturnus; species Sturnus vulgaris. The sequence continues at coordinate 2,032,274 of NC_142255.1, forward strand.
CATGTGTCTGTGTGTCCATGTGTGTCTGTGCGTCCATGTGCCCCTGTGTCCATGCGTCCATGTGTCAGTGTGTCCGTGTGTCCATGTATCCATGTGTCAGTGTGTCCGTGTGTGTGTGTGTGTCAGTGTGTCCCTGTGTCCGTGTGTGTGTGTGTCCGTGTGTCCGTGTGTCCCTGTGTCCCTGTGTCAGTGTGTCCATGTGTCCGTGTGTCCGTGTGTCCGTGTGTCCCTGTGTCAGTGTGTCCATGTGTCCGTGTGTCCGTGTGTCAGTGTGTCCCTGTGTCCCTGTGTCCCTGTGTCCGTGTGTCCGTGTGTCAGTGTGTCCCTGTGTCCGTGTGTCCGTGTGTCCCTGTGTCCGTGTGTCCGTGTGTCAGTGTGTCCCTGTGTCCGTGTGTCAGTGTGTCCCTGTGTCCGTGTGTCCGTGTGTCCCTGTGTCCGTGTGTCAGTGTGTCCGTGTGTCAGTGTGTCCGTGTGTCCCTGTGTCCGTGTGTCCCTGTGTCCGTGTGTCAGTGTGTCCGTGTGTCAGTGTGTCCGTGTGTCCCTGTGTCCGTGTGTCCGTGTGTCCGTGTGCGCAGGCTGTGCCTCTGCAATCACTCACTGCTCACACAGAGCTGTGCCAGGCCCTGTGTGATGCTGGTGTCACCTCCCGGGCAGGAGCTGAGCTCCAGAGGATTTTGGGATACACCAGGGATGGCTCAGCCGCTGGGATCACGGAATCCCACAGCAGAGGGTGGGAAGGGACCCTGCACCCATCCTTACACCCTGCCTTGTTTAAGGTCCCCTCCCACTCCCTCTGTGCCAGGGTGCTCCAAGCCCGACCCAGCCCGGCCTTGGCACTGCCAGGGAAGCCACAGCTGCTCTGGGCAGTCCTGCTCTAAGGTTTGGCCAACTTCAGGTAACCTGCAGGTAAATGAAGGTGTAGGGTGAAGCCTTCAGGTAAAGCCTGTGCAGCTTTGTGGTGTTTGTGCCCACAGGCAGGGAGCAGCCCGGACCCTGCACTCCTCACCTTGTACCCGTGGTCCCTGAGGCCCTGGGCAGGGCTTGTGTGGACACACACATTCACAGAGCCGGGGAATCACAGCTTGGAAATTCCTTTTCAGGCCTGGATTTCTCCTGACTCTCAGCTCCATTCCCAGGTTGACAAGCTGACTGCAGCTTCAGTTAGGGAGGAGTCTCCCAGGGTGACAACATGGTGACAAACAGAGTGGAATTCATCACCAACATTAACCCCTGGTGTCTTTCCCGTGGGACACATCCTGAGGTGCTGTCCCAAGGATGTTTTTCCCAATTGTCCAATGAGCTCCTGTCCTGTCCTGGCTGCACTAACACACTTTAAATCGGGGCTGTCCTTTCAATAAAGTTGGCCTTTTTTCCCTAAAGAAATCCGTGTGTGTCACTGGTGGGGTTTTGGGGTCCCTTTGGGATCCCTGAGGCTGCTTCTGCAGCCCTCAGTGACAGAGCACGTTCCCCAGCCTTGCCCAGATGGAATTTTGGCTCATGATGAGCTCTCAGACCAGTGGGGTGAAGAGACCAGCACATGCAGAAAGGCACAAATCCATGGTTTATTCTATGAAGGCATCTGATCTAGCATATACCCACGGCTATTGTTTTACAGGGGTTTTTATCTCTTTTGAGGGTTGTACAATTTGCACCAATTACCAATGGAATTCTACTTTCTAACCAATCCCTGAGGGATTTTACATTCAAAGCTGGCCTATGGATACTAAAAGAGAATGAACCACTAATATTGAAGTTAGATAAGAGGGTCTTCCAAAGGGGTGAAGCTAAATTCCTTTTGTATTCATCATTTCACAAGCCATCTCTTATCTCTAAGCCATGATTTTCCAAGGAGCTTGTTCTGGTGATGCAGGGAACCTTTCTTCTGTGTTTTCTGCTCTCTCCACACGTGTGTGTCGCTGTCCTTTCTCTCTCTTTACAGCACAGTAACCACAGGCTTGTCCCTCACTGGTGACAGCTCTTTTGAAGTTCCACACGGCTGGCCCGTGTCACCTGGGGACGTGCTGACCCCCTTGGGCACTGCCCAGCTGTTTGTCCTGCCTGGCTGCTCTGCTCCCCCCGAGAAGGAGTTTGTTTGTTGTAGCAGCAACCTGGGGTTTGTAGTTTATTGAAGACAAGACCTCAAGGAAAGGTTTTTGAGATAACAGCTCTTTTTTTTCCCTGAGCCCTGTCGGGATGAAAGCCGAGCTGGAAGCGATCTTGCAGAGGTGCTGCTGGGCAAAAAAAAAACAACCCTGGTGACTTTTCTCTGATAAGAAAAATACCTGGCTGATATTTACAGATAGCTGGGCTGCTTTGAGCTGAATTAATTTCCTGGGAGAGCAAAATGCTGCACGTGCTTTGGGACTGAAGCAGGAAGCTCTGGCTGTTGCCTGCTGCTCTGGGAATTTCTCTGGCCCCAGGTTTGCCAGGTGCAATGCTCCTGCTGCCTTCCAGGGGATGAGGGGGGACACTGTGAAGACACAGCATAGAGGGGTGCTGCCTTTGAGGGATAAGGTCTTATATTTCTTAAATTTGGGGGGAAAAATCCAAATTTTTGCCTTCTCTCTGCTGTCCTTGCTGGATGTGGGGTGCTGGTGGCAGCAAAGCTGGAGGGGAGGATGTGGGAAGGAAGCAGGAGGAGAGGAGAAGGAAAAAGGGCTCATTTTCCATGCCTGGGGGAGGGGAAGGGCTCTCCAAGGGCCTGGAGCACAGCTGGCTCCTCATCCCCTCGTGCCTCACAGAATAGAGGAGCTTTTCATGCTGCAGGCTGTGCAAAAAGCTCTGTGCAGGGGGCACAGTCCTCTGGCTGTCCCTGAGGAGGGGACAATGACGTGGTTTGGGGTGTGGGCACCAGACACACATCCCCAGAGCCCAGGCTGGGATAAAACCCCATGGGAATGGCTGATCCCACTGTTACAAATACATATTATGATATTGGCTTTTTTTGCAAATATTAGGGGAGATACTACATGTGTGGTGTTGAAATGTTTTTTAAGATATAATTTTCTTTAGGAAATGTAATCTAACAAAGTGTCTTTGTAGTAAGTGAACTGCCTGCTTGGTTGGATAATACCCAATAAAGACACCTACTACAATACACCAGTTTACCAGCACAGACCATCTGTAAAAATGGAAGATCACGGCCCAAATTAAGACTGATAAGACAAATAAATTAAAACCACAAGCAAAAAAATACACACATGCTCTAAAAAGACAAACTCCAGGAGTGGCCATGTAAAACAGTTTCTAGAATATGGAAAATAGTTTCTAGAAAAGTTTGAAAATGACAGGTCTATGAATATGCAAGGAGCTGATGAATTTAAGGGGTGTTTCCAAAACAGCAAATGTGCTCTTGGCTGAATGCCAAGCACCCGACCATTATAACCTTTTGCTTTATTGTTTGTCTCTTGTCTTTTACTAAACCTTTTCAAATCTGGGGCAGGAAAAGTTTAAAAAATTTTAAAAATGGGGCAGGAAAGTAAACCTCGTTTATCACACCACCCAGCAGCTCACTGGAGCTGGGGGAGGCATCCAGGCCAAGGGCTGCTCCCAGCACTGCTGCAAATTTAAAAATTTTAAATTTTAATTACATTTATTTTAAAAAATAACCACCTCTGGGCCGGGGAGGCTGTGTGGGGCTGGGCACAGCTGGGCACAGCTGGCAGGAGCACACACACGGCTTGGGAAGGCTCTCCCAAGCTTTTTCTGGGAATGCAGGCCCTGTGTTGAGGGTGACCCTGAGCTCACCCTCCCTCACTGCCCCTTGCAGGCCCCTCAGGGCAAATTTTGGGTAAAATTCATTAAAGATGGTTGCACTGTCCCTGTCCCCACTTCCCTCTGTGCATATTCCCAGTTCTTCCCTTGCACCAGAGCTCTCCAGTGGGAATCCGGGGAGCTGACCCCAATAAATTGTTAATATTTCAATTAATTCAGTGGGATTAGTTCATGTGCATTGTGGGAGCATTCCAGATTTCTGGCACTTCTGGTTTTTGCCATGCTGAGTCAGCAGGACTGGGCTTACCCCGAGGCAGCCTCAGCAAAAACAGACCCAGGTTGGGGTTGTGGGGCTGTTTTCTGCTGGCATCATCTCCCTGCTCTGCCCCGTGGTCCAAAAGCCTCCAAAGCCCCTTCCTGCTGCTCCACATCCTTTGGCTTTGGCACTGGGATGTTCCTGGTGATCCCAGGAGGAGCCAGAGCTGGTTTCTGGAATTTTCCACGTGCCCAAGGCTCCTGCAGTGGCCAATGCTGGTGGGACCATGTGAATCCAGCTTCCAAAGGGCTCCAGAGGGATGATCAGGATGGAACAGGTCACTGTCCCCATCCCTGGCAGTGTCCCAGGCCAGGCTGGACGGGGCTTGGAGCACTCTGGGATTGTGGAAAGTATCCCTGTCCTTGGCAGGGGTGGCACTGGATGGGCCTTAAGATCCTTCCCAACCCAAACCCTGCTGGGATTCCATGATCTCAGCAGGTCTGGGGATGGAAGGTGGGATTTACTCTCCAACCCCTGCCTTGCACTGGATCAGTCCTGAGCGTGCTGGGTGCCCCCATGCTGGCAGGAAATTTGGGAATGAGCCTCCTGGGCACCACACCTCTGATTCCCACATCTCCAAACGCTGGGAAGTGAAGCTGTGCAGCATTTCCATGGTGATAATGGCCAGGAGAAACAGCCCTGATTCCCAGAGCTGACCCTGGAGCCCTCCTTGGGAGCCTCTGGATGTGTCCCAGCACATCCTCCTGATTGAATCCTGCAAATTGCAGCCCCTTGCTTCACCTTTCTGTGGTTTTTTGGGTCATTATTATGCACGTTTCTTCTCCTCATACACCTGGGTTACTGCAGGGTTGGAGGAAGGAAAAGAAGCCAAAAAGAATCACTTGGGATGGAAACATCTCCAGCTGAAATTCCCCCCTGGAAGCCCTTTCATTGTTAATTACAAGCAGACCCACGAGCAGCACGGATTTTAATTCTGAGCGTCTTCTGGTGTTAAAAACCTGCCTTTGTTTCCAAGCTTCTTCGTTTTTCCTGTTGTGTTTTTTTTTTTAATTATTTTTTGTGCTTCTGTTTAACACTCAGACAGCTCCAGGCACTCAGATTTCCCTTTGTGCCTTCAAACACCACCAGGAGCAGAGCAGCACTTGTGGCTGAGAAATCAAAGCTGCCTGTACCAGCTAGACTGGTGGGAGAAGAGACAAAGGCAGGATGCTGGGATGGTGGGAAGCACTTTTTGGGGGGATTTTTCTTGGATTCCACCTGTGCTTTTGGGCTGCTGAGGTTTGAGAGGCTGGTGGAGTTGTTGTGCCAGCCGTGTGCCAGGCTCCTCCTCAGCAGCGTGGGCAGTGGGTGAGGGAGGGAATTCTGCCCTGCTCAGGTGAGACCCCACCTGCAGAGCTGCTGGAAAGAATCCTGAGGAGGCCACAGAGATGCTCTGAGAGTGGAGCCCCTCTGGAGCCAGGCTGGGAGAGCTGGGGGTGCTCCCCTGGAGAAGAGAAGGCTCCAGGGAAACCTCAGAGCCCCTGCCAGGGCCTAAAGGGGCTCCAGGAGAGCTGGAGAGGGACTGGGGACAAGGGATGGAGGGACAGGATACAGGGAATGGCTTCCACTGCCAGAGGGCAGGGATGGATGGGATATTGGGATGGAATTCCTGGCTGGGAGGCTGGGATGGAATTCCCAGAGCAGCTGGATCCCTGCAAGTGTCCCAGGCCAGGCTGGACACTGGGGCTTGGAGCACCCTGGGATAGTGGAAGGTGTCCCTGCCCATGGCAGGAGCTGGGATGAGACAATCCTGAAGGTCCCTTCCTAGAAACCCTCTGGATTTTCAGGGCATGTCCGGGAATGGAGCACAGGGCTCCCCATTTAGTCTCTTTTGAAGCAGGTTGGCCTCACCCTGTCCTGTCCCTGCTGCTGTCACCACGGGTGCCCAGGTCACAGCACCAGCCTTTCAGCAGCTCCCTCACTGCAAAATCCTCCCTTGCCTGCCAGGGGAAAAAAAAAAAAAAACATGGAAGGGTTTAAATATAGCACGTCTGGGGTTATTTTAACTCGCCTTTTAATTTTCAGCTCTCCAGCTTTGGGTGTTGCAGCTTTCCTCTGTAATTAAAAGGGTGAGGAGCTTCCTCTGCTCTGCAGCAAAGAAAGGCCCAAACCACCCTCGTGGGTGTCCCCTTCCAGTGCCATGGCTCCCAAACTTTTGGGGTTTTCCCCGTGTTCCCAGCAGTGCTTTCTGCCCAGCACGGTGTGGGACAGCTGGTGTGGGGAAATCATTAACCAGGATTTTCCTGGGCTCCACCTGGCAAATTCCAGCTGCCTTTTGTCCTCCCCAGAGGAGATGGCTCAGCCTTCCTGCCTGGTTCCATGCACCTCATCCCGAATCTGAGATCTCCAAAATCTCTGGTTCTGTGCACCCCAATCCCCTGGGGCTGCATGTCCCAGCTTTGAGGGCTTCACCTGGCTCCATGCACCCCGTTTCCCCAGCGCTGTGCACCCCAGCATTCCCTGCCTCCATGTACCCCAATCCTCTGGACTGCTGTGTCCTGGTCCCCAGGCTCCATCAGCCCAATATCCCCCAGCCTGCTGTACTTTGGTCCCCTGGCTCCCTGCACCCCCATGCCCTGGGTGAGGCTGTACCCCAGTGCCATGGCTCAGTGGACCCCAATGCCCTCAGTGCACCCCAATCCCCCAGCTCTGTGCCCCCCAATGCCTTGACCCAGGCTGTACCCCAACCCTCAGGCTCCAGACACCCCCAATCCCTCGGGCCGGGTGCTCCCCAATCCCCCAGCCCTGTGCACCCCAATCCCCCGGCCAGTGGCTCCCAGTCCCCAAGTCCCACCTCCCCAATCCCCCAGGCTCCCCAACCCCCTGCCTCAGTGCTCCCCAATCCCCTGGGCACCCCAATCCCTGGCCCACTGCTCTACAATCTCCCTGCTCAGTGCTCCCCAAACTTCAGCTCCAGGCTCCCCATTCCCATTCCCAGGTTCCCCAATCCTCTTGCTCCTCAGTCCCAATTCCTGGTTTCCCCAATGCCCTCATTCCCCTCTCCCAGCTCCCCAGTCCCCAATCCCGGTCTCCTCATTCCCAATCCCCATTCCCGGTGTCCCCATTCCCCATTCCCACTCTCTCCATTCCCGGTGTCCCCATTCCCGCTCTCCCCAGTCCCCTCGCTCCCCAGTCTCGTTCTGCCCATTCCCCATTCCCACTCTCCCTAATCCCCGTTCCCGTTCTCCCCAATCCCCATTCCCGGTGTCCCCAGTCCCCATTCCCGTTCTCCCCAATCTCTAATCCCGGTCTCCCCATTCCCGGTGTCCGCATTCCCCGCTCTCCCCAGTCCCCTCGCTCCCCAATCTTGTTCTGCCCATTCCCTATTCCCCATTCCCCAATCCCGGTCTCCCCATTCTCAATTCCCCATTCCTGTTCTCCCTAATCCCCGTTCCCGGTCTCCTTAATCCCCATGCCCGGTGTCCCCAGTCCCCATCCACGCTTTCCCCTTTCCCGGTGTCCCCATGCCCGCTTTCCCCATTCCCCAGTCCCCATTTCCGCTCTCCCCATCCCCGCTTTCCCCATTCCCCGGTGTCCCCATTCCCGCTCTCTCCAGTCCCCTCGCTCCCCAATCTTGTTCTGCCCATTCCCTATTCCCCATTCCCCAATCCCGGTCTCCCCATTCTCAATTCCCCATTCCTATTCTCCGTAATCCCCGTTCCCGGTCTCCCTAATCCCCATTCCCGGTGTCCCCTCTCCCCATCCCCGCTCTCCCCATCCCCGCTCTCCCCATCCCCGCTCTCCCCATCCCCGCTCTCCCATTCCCGCTCTCCCATTCCCGCTCTCCTGGCTCCCCTCTCCCGGCTCCAGGCTCCTCCCGCGCCGTTCCCGGCAGGAAGCAGCCGCAGCCAATCGTGCCGGGGCCGCCGCCCGCTGCCCTCGCTGCCTGCTCCGCGGGCCCGGTGAGTGCCGGGGCGGCCCCGGGGGCGGCCCGGGGGGCTCGGGGGGTGCGGGCTGGGGCCGGTAACGGGGCGGCCCCGCCGCTCCCCCGCCGCTGGAGCCGCCCCGCTGCCCCTGCCCCTCCCGCGGGCCGCGGCTGGGCGCCGGGCGGGGTTCCGGGACGGACGGAGGGAGAAAGGAAGGGAGGGAAGAATGGAGTGGAATGGAATGAATGGGGGTCCCCCGAGCCGGGGCAGGAGCCCCGAGGGGCTTGGGGGGCTGCGGGGGTGCCCCGGCCCGGTGCGGAGCGGTCCCGGGGAGAGGCGGGGACCCGGCGCCGGGGTGGGTGCAGGGGAGGTGGCACCCCGGGATGCTTGGGAATCCGATGGGAAACGCCCTCTTGGGTATCCAGGGCTGAACGAGCCCCGCGCGTGGGACACGGTCCCGAGGGGAAGCGCTGGTTCCCCTTTTCCCCGTTCCCAAACAAGGGATAACCCACCCGCCCTTCCTCCGGGCCATCCTGAATCCCAGTCCCTTCCTCCCGGCAAGGATCACCACGAATCCTTGTCCCTTCCATCTGTCAGGTATTGCACCCCAAATCCTCGTCCCTTCCTCCTTCCCAGTATTGCACCCCAAATCCTTATTCCTTCCCATTATTGCACCCCAAATCCTCATCTTTTCCTCCTTCCCATTATTGCACCCCAAATCCTCATCCTTTCCTCCTTCCCAGTATTGCACCCCAAATCCCAATCCCTTCCCAGTATTGCACCCCAAATCCTCATCCCTTCCCATAATTGCACCCCAAATCCTCGTCCCTTCCTCCTTCCCATTATTGCACCCCAAATCCTCATCTTTTCCTCCTTCCCATTATTGCACCCCAAATCCTCCTCCCTTCATTCTTCCCAGTATTGCACCCCAAATCCTCATCCCTTCCCATAATTGCACCCCAAATCCTCGTCCCTTCCTCCTTCCCATTATTGCACCCCAAATCCTCATCCTTTCCTCATTCCCAGTATTGCACCCCAAATCCTCGTCCCTTCTTCCTGCCAGGTGTCGCCCTGAATCTTCGTCCCTTCCTAACCCCAAACACCACAGACCGAATCCCCGATGGGATTTGGGGGCTGTGTCCCATCTTTCCACACCCTATCCCCACAGAGTCCCAAGTGAGGGATTGCTGCTGCACGCCCAGAAGTTGAGCGGGAACTAAAAATAGTCCCGAGCAGAGCCGGACTCTTGGCTCGAGGGGAGGGACAGAGGCGGGGCTGACCCAGGCACCCCAAAAACTGGGATCGAGCTGGACTGGGAGACAAGGACTTCTCCCTGCATCTGGAGGTGTTTCCTTGACACCTCAGGGTGATAAACTGGCAGTGGATAATTTGGGGATTATAAAACAATAGGGAACGGGTGACGTATGGTTCCCGGAGGATTAATTATTCTTGGGTTTCTGGAGGGTTCAGCCATCCCTGGCACTTCCCAGGGAAGTTTTTGGGGGATTCCTTATATCCCAGCTTGAGCTCAGGTCTTTTGTGCTTGGGGAAACTGGGTCACGGCACGGTGACACTCCCGCCTGCAGCAGGAGGGTTGGGGACACGGGTGTCCCCTTCCCGTGACACCCCTGAGCTGGCCTGGCAGGAACTGAAGGTCACCAAACCTGGAAAAGAGGATTTGTTTAACATGCTCAAGGAAAGGGAAGGATTCCAAGGGGGATGAGTCAGGGTTTCCCCTCTCCTGGGTAGTGATGCCCCATTGCTCTTTCCCACCTTTCTCCTTCCCAGCAGCCTGGGACGTGTCCGGTTGGGAAAAGTTAAGGATAGGGGTAAGAGAAAAAACCTGGATAATTCGTTTTACCTCATGCTTTGGAGGGAAGGAGAGGGGAAGCTCTCTTAGGACTCTTGGGGTAGAAATGGGCTTCAGTTTCTCCCATTCCCTGTGCCTCAGTTTCCCCTTTGTGTCTTGGTTCCCCTCCTTGTGTCTTAGTTTCTTGTGCCTCAGTTTCCCTCTAAACTTCAGTTTCCCCCATAAGTCAGTTCCCCCTTTGTGCTCCTTTGTGCCTTTTTCCCCCATTCCCTGTGCTCCAGTTTCTCCCTTGTGCCTCAGTTTCCCCCATTCCTTGTGCATCAGTTTTCCCCACTTGTGCCTCAGTTTCCCCCATTCCCTGTGCCTCAGTTTTCTCTTCTGCCTCAGTTTCCCTCTATACTTCACTTTTCCCATACCTCAGCTTCCCCTTGTGCCTCAGTTTCCCCATTCCCCGTGCCTCAGTTTTCCCCATTCCCTGTCCCTCAGTTTCCCCATTCCCTGTGCCCGTTTCCCCCTTTGTGCCTGAGTTTTCCCCCATTCCTGTGTCCTCGTTTCCCCCATTCCCTGTACCCGTTTTCCCCTTGTGCCCCAGTTTCTCCTTTGTGCCTCACTTTCCCCATTCCCTGTGCCCCCATTTCCCTTTCCTGCCCCAATTTTCCTCATTTCCTGTGCCTCAGTTTCCCCCATTCCCTGTATCCTTTTCACCCCTTGTGTCCCAGTTTCCCTTTGTGCCTGAGTTTCCCCCATGGGAGCTGAGCTGAGCCGCCCTTTGGCGCTGCCGTTTTCCCAGTTAAAGGGGATTTAGGGAATGCGGCCGTTCCCGCTGCACCCCAGGAACGCCGTGCCGTGACCCCACAGATGTGGCAATGCCAGTGCCAGGGGACAGGGAGGGGACACAGCGGGACCCTGGGATGGGCTGGGACAGGGACAGGACACAGCGGGTCCCTGGGATGTACAGGGACAGGGATAGGGAGAGGGACAGGGATAGGACACAGTGGGACCCTGGGATGTGCTGAGACAGGGAGGGGACAGGGAGGGGACACAGCGGATCCCTGTGATGTGCAGGGACAGGGACAGGACACAGCGGATCCCTGGGATGTGCTGGGACAGGGAGGGGACAGGGAGGGGACACAGCGGGACCCTGGGATGTGCAGGGACAGGGAGGGGACACAGCGGGACCCTGGGATATGCTGGGATAGGGAGGGGACACAGCGGGTCCCTGTGATGGGCTGGGATAGGGAGGGGACAGAGCGGGTCCCTGTGATGGGCTGGGACACGGAGGGGACAGGGAGGGGACACGCAGTGTTGCCGCTGTCCCGAGCTCATTCCAGCCGCGAGAGGAGCGCAGGTCACGCGGATTTTCGGGAATCCAGCGCCGCCGCCAGCGGGACCGGGCACTTTGCCTTCACCTTCCCCACATCCAGCTCCGGTTTAATTCCCCCTTTTCCGGGACAGTCCCATCCCGGAGATTTTCCTGCCGCGGGCAGGGATGAGCCTCGCTCCCCTGGAGCCGCTGCCGGAGCTGGGAACCCTCAACCCTTTCCCTTTGAGCCGCTCCCGTTGCGTTTGGAGCGAAATTCCAGAGCCAGGGAGCGAGCTGCTCTTGGAGCACGGGGGTGGAACGGCCCGGCGCTGCAGGGAGAAGCTGGGAAAGACAGGAACAAAAGGGAAGGGAAGGGAAGGGAAGGAAGAGGCTCACGTGGCTTCCCCAGGGCACGGCCACCGCCTCCGGAGCTGCCGCCGGCTCCGTCGGGTCGGGCCGGGAATGCAGCGATCCCCCGGCCCGTGCCAGGCTGGAGCCGAACCCCTTCCCATGGTTTCTGGCGGGGTGGGTGCTCCCTGGGAATGGCTGCCATGGGATCCCTTCCCTCGCTCGGTGTCCCTCCTTCCCAGCACCATCCCAGCGTTTCCTTGTGTTTTTCCCTCAGCTCGGGGTTCTCAGGGAGGAGCCTTCCCGCGAGGATTCCCGGGGCCGTGCCCGCTCCCGTTTCCTCATCCCGACTTTTCCCGTGCCGAGGATGCTCTTCCCACTGCTCATCCTGGTGCTCGGCCCGGCAGGTGAGTGGGGCTGGGGGGGCTGGACATGTCCCCAGTGCCACCCGTGTCCCGACACAGCTGTGCCCCGGGGTGGCAGCGTCCCACCTGGGTTCGTGCTCCGTGGGTGACAGCCCGGGGCCAGGCCGGCTGCCAGTGCTCTTTTCCTCCCTGTCTGCCCGTCCCAGCACGGGATCTTCCCAAAAATTCCCTGTCCCAACCCTGCCCTCATCCCCATGCGGGAAGTATTACAAGGGATGGGGCTGGAGTCTTTCCATAGCACTGGGATGGGGCTGGAATCTGCCATGGAAGTGGGGTGGGACTGGAGTCATGCCATGGCACTGGGATAAGCTGGAATCATTCCATGGCACTGGGATGAGGCTGGAATCATTCCATGGCACTGGGATGAGGCTGGAATCATTCCATGGCACTGGGATGAGCTGGAATCATTGCATGGCACTGGGATAAGTTGAAATCATTCCATGGCACTGGGATGGGGCTGGAATAATTCCATGGCACTGGGATGTGGCTGGATTTGTTGGAATCATGCCATAGCACTGGGATGAGTTGGAATTGTTGGAATCATTCCATGGCACTGGAATGTGGCTGGAGTCATGCCATGGCACTGGGATGGGACTAGAATCACTGGAATCATTCCATGGCACTGGGATGAGTTGGAATCATTCCATGGCAGTGAGATGGGACTGGAGTCATGCCATAGCACTGGGATAAGTTGGAATCATTCACAGCACTGGGATGTTGCTGGAATCATTGCATGGCACTGGGATGAGTTGGAATTGTGCCATGGCACTGGGATGGGGCTGGAATCATTGGAATCATTCCATGGCACTGGAATGTGGCTGAAATCATTGCATGGCACTGGTATGATTTGGAATCATTGCATGGCACTGGGATGGGACTGGAATCATTGGAGTCATTCCATGGCACTGGGATGGGGCTGGAATCATTCCATGGCACTGGCATAAGTTGGAATCATTCCATAGCACTGGAATGTGGCTGGAATAATTGTAATAATTCCATGGCACTGGGATAAACTGGAATAATTGCATGGCACTGGGATGAGTTGGAATCATTCCATGGCACTGGGATGAGCTGGAATCATTCCAAGGCAGTGGGATGAGTTGGAATCGTGCTGTGCCACTCCTGTTGGCACTGTGCTGGAGCACTGATGCCACCTAGAGCCTGCCAGCCTGGCCAGTGCTGGGTCCTCCTGGGCACCGTGTCCCCACCGCTGCCACCCGCTGTCCTGTCTCCTTGGGGACAATCCAGGCTCTGTGTCCCGGTGCAGGTTTGGGTGCCCGTGGCTGCTCCTGGCAGCTCCTGGCAGCTGCAGGTGCCCCAGTTTGGTGCTGGCTGTGGGACTGTTCCCCTTCCAGCAGGATGGCATAGCTGGGGACAGTCCTGAGATGCCACCTGCCCACGAGTCCCTCTCATGGGCATCCCTCAATTTCCTTGGACTCTCTCCAGTTGGAAAATTCAGGAGGTGCTCCTGGATGTGTCCCAGCTCGTCCTCACTCCCTCCCACAGGTGCCATGGAGATCCAGGTGCCGGAGGAGCCCGTGGTGGCCCTGTTCGGCCACGATGCCACCCTGCACTGCTCCTTCTCTCCCGATGCCAACTTCAGCGTGGCCGAGCTGAGCCTCATCTGGCAGCTGACCGACACCAAGAGCCTGGTGCACGGCTTCTCCGGGGGCCACGACCGGCTGCAGGACCAGGGCCGGGGCTACACCAACCGCACGTCCCTGTTCTATGACCAGCTGGCCCTGGGCAACGTGTCCCTGCTGCTGCGGCGAGTGCGCATCCAGGACGAGGGCAGCTTCACCTGCTTCGTGCGCGTGCGCGACTACGACAGCGCCGCCGTCGTGCTGCAGGTGGCAGGTGAGGAGGGGGCTGCAGCCTGGACAGGCTTGCTGAGGGTCCCTAAAGGTGAGACCAGGGGTCTGCAGTGTGATCAGCCTTGCCGGGGGTCCCTGGAGGTGTCAGGTTGTCGCTACCGTGCTGGAGAAAGCCGTGAGAGCAGCACGGACCTCCTTGGGGAAAGGAAGGCATTCATTGAGAACACGGTGCATATTTCTAGGGTGTTCTGCTGAGCTAAGACAAGACAGTGGCTCATTGGATAATTGGGAAAACACCTCTGGGACTGTCCTTCAGGATGGGTCCCACGGTCACCACCAGGTGTTAATTTATGTTATTAATCCATTCTATTTTGACAAAACAAACGTCCTGGGGAAAAACCTTCCTGCTGGAGCTGAGCACGTTATCAGCTTGGGAAAGGAGCTGAGAGAACAGGAGAGACTTCAGCCTGGGAATGATTTCCCTGGCTGTGATCCTCCTAGACCTCTAACAGTGTGTCCACAGCACGAGAGAGGAGGGGTCTGCAGGGTGGCCAGGCTTGGTGGGGGTCCCTCCTGACACTGGGGATCAATGGCTGCACCTCCCCAAAATAATCCCTGGGGAGTAGAGTGTGATCCGTGCCCTGAGAGGGTCTCAGCCAAGGGGCCACCTCAACCAGCAGTGACCCTGAGCTGGGGTTTATGAGCTGGGTGAGCCCATCCTGGGGCTGGCAGTGACCCCGAGGATGGGTTTATCCCCTGCTGGGGCTGGCAGTGACCCCGAGGATGGGTTTATCCCCTGCTGGGGCTCACCCAGCTCCCCATTCCAGCCCTCACACCATCCCCCCCTTGTCCCCACAGCTCCCTACTCCAAGCCCAGCGTGCACCTGGAGCCCAGCAAGGACCTGAAGCCGGGTGACGTGGCCGTGGTGACATGCCACGCCTCCCGCGGGTACCCGCAGGCCAGCGTGCTGTGGCAGGACAGCCGGGGTGCCAACCTGACCTCCAATGTCACCACGTCCCAGGTGGCCAACGAGGAGGGGCTGTTCGAGGTGCACAGCGTCCTGCGAGTGCTGGTGGAGCCCAGCGTCACCTACTCGTGCCTGGTGCTCAACGCCGTGCTGCAGCAGCATGGCCACGCCTCTGTCACCATCACGGGTGAGCCCTGGGGCTGGGGAGGTGGCCGTGGTGGCACTGGCACCCAGAGCAACCCAGGAGGGGCTGGGAGAGGTGGCCGTGGTGGCACTGGCACCCAAAGCCATCCAGGAGGGGCTGGGGGAGGTGGCCGTGGTGACACTGGCACCCAAAGCTATCCAGGAGGGGCTGGGGGAGGTGGCTGTGGTGGCACTGGCACCCAAAGCCACCCAGGGTGACCTTTAGGTCCTCCATGGTGACATTCCCCTGACGTGGCAATTCCTGGGGCCTGGGTCATGATCCATCCTGGATATGGGATCACCCTCAGTGTTGGATCATCCTGGGTATTTGGGATCACCTTGGGTGTTTGATCACCCTGGATATGGGGTCATCCTAGATATGGGATTAGTCACCCTGGATG
Organism: Sturnus vulgaris; assembly: GCF_052056855.1. Lineage (NCBI taxonomy): Eukaryota > Metazoa > Chordata > Aves > Passeriformes > Sturnidae > Sturnus > Sturnus vulgaris. The sequence continues at coordinate 2,047,422 of NC_142255.1, forward strand.
TGGGATTGGCCACCCTGGATGTGGGGTCACCCTGGATTCTGAACCATCCTGGATATGGGGTCACCCTGGATCATCCTGGGTGTTGGAATCACCCTGGGTGTTTGATCACCCTGGATATGGGGTCATCCTGGATGTGGGATTGGTCACCCTGGATATGGGGTCACCCTCGATGTGGGGTCACCCTGGATTCTGAAGCATCCTGGATGTGGGGTAGCCCTGGATGTGGGGTCACTCTGGATATTGACCCATCCTGGATGTGGATATTGAACTATGCTGGATATGGGGTCACTCTGGATATGGGGTCACCCTGGATTTTGACCCATCCCGGATGTGGGGTCACCTGAATGTGGGGTCACCCTGGATATGGGGTCACTCTGGATGTGGGGTTACCCTGGATGTGGGGTCACCTGGATATGGGGTCACCCCGGATTTTGACCCATCCCGGATGTGGGGTCCCCCCAGCTCCCAGCACAGCCCAGGTGCTGATCCAGGCGCTTTTCCCTCCCTCCCCGCAAGGCCAGCCCCTGGCATTCCCGGCGGTGGCCCTGTGGGTGACAGTGGCCCTGGCCGTGTGCGTGGTGGTGCTGCTCGGTGTCCTGGCCTTCGTGTGCCACCAGAAAATCCGGGAGAGCTGCCGGGAGGATGAGGAGCGCACAGGTAAATCCAGGGAAGGGCTGGGAAGGGGATGGGTGTGGCTGAGGGACACTGGGGGAGTGGCACTGTGACTCCTGTCCCCTTTTTCCTGCTCCTGGTTCCCACAGCCAGCACATCTCCGGTGCCTCTGGAAAGAGCTCCAGGCTCCTTTCCCACATCCTGCTCCCATTTGGGCTGTATTTCACATTTTTACAGGGAGGTGTTTGCACCAGAGGGGGATTAATTCCCAAAAAAGCTCCCAGAAGGGCTGGGGAAGTAACTCTGCCACCCTTGGAAATGACCTTTTTTCCATGGATTTTGCTCCCAGTTTCCCACTGCTGCCTGTACACCCTCGGGAATCACCTTTTTTCCATGGATTTTGCTCACCAGGAGCCTCTTCCCACCAGCCTGGGAAGCAGGGACAGCGATTTTTCCTGCTGGGAATGGCAGCAGGAGGTGGGAAGCTCCCAGGATCTTGTTGGAGGGAGGGAAGGGCTGTGGGAGCATCCCAAAGTTTGGGGGATCCAGGGATCTGTGCTAAAAACACGGAGGTCCCTCAGAGCTGTGGCTTCTCCTGCTGGGATTTTCAGGAATGTGCTGCCCTGGCTGGGGGGGACACTCCTGTGGAAAGCCCAGGATGCTCCAAGGGGCACCCACAGAATCCCAGGAATGGGGTTTGGTGAGGGTTTCCCACCTCTGGATCATTGTTTTCCAGGGCCAGAGGAACGGGATGAGGAGGGGGAGGAGCCCAAGACAGGTGGGTGCCCGATCCTGGTTTGGGGTGGTGCTCTGGGTGCTCGGCCCCTTCAGTATTCCCAATTTTTCTGACACCTCTGACCTGGCAGATCCCGGATAAAACTCCCCATTCCTTAATAAAATCTCCCAGTTCCCATATAAAACCTCCCAATTCCTTAATAAGCCTCCCCATTCCTTAATTAAATCTCCCAGTTCCCAAATAAAACCTCCCAATTCCTTCATAAAATGACAGAATTCCATAATAAAACCTCCCAATTCCTTCATTTTCCAGTATCCAGCAGGTCCATGATGTTCCTAGGGATTCCCTTTATCCACTGAACATGTTCCACAGGAGCAAACCCTTGGAATTCTGTGGGGAAATTGGAAATGGGCGCAGCTCTTGGGGTTTATTCCCCAAAAAGTGGGATTTTGGAGCCATTTCCTTTGGGAAGGGGATGGGATTAACCCTTGGGAAGGGGATGGGATTGACCAAGGGATATTTTTCCCTTTCCCCAGCTCTGCAGCTGCTGGAAAACGTGGAGAGCAGAGAGGGTGAGTGGATGTTTCTGGCAAATCCGGGGTAATTCCCGGGTCCCTTGTGACGTTTTCTCCCTGAAATCCACACGGGAAACATTTATCGGGTTTTGGGGGGGATTTTCCCATCCCTATTTCCATTTTTCCCGGGTTTTCCATCAGCATTTCCCAAATTATGGATTCCCAGCTCCCGTTTCCAGCCTGGTTTGGGCTGTGCTGGCTTCTCCCAGCATCCAGCAGCTCCTGCATCCCTCATCCCTCCCTTTCCCGGCCACTCTGGGATTGGAAAAAGCAAAAAGCCTCCTGACACCCAACCCTGGAAGGAATTTGGGGTTTTTTAGGTGTTTCCATGGATTTGTTGGGGTTGGTGCTGCCATTCCAGGGAGCCCACAGAACTCCCAGCAGCATCCTGGTGCTGAATTCCAGCTGGAATTCCATGGGAATTGACACCTCAGCTCCTGGTGGTGCCTTTCCCTTTTCTCCCAGCCTCCAGCCCCCTCCCATCCCAGCCTGGAAAAGGCTCCAGAGTTTTCCAAACCTGCTCAATCCCGGCTCCTTCCAGTCCCCAAATCCTGATGTTTCCACTTATTCCCTCCCTCACCATCGGATCAGAGCTTGGCCTCTGCTGCTGCTGAATCCCTGCTGATTTTACTATGGGGAATTGCCACTTCCTACTTTTATTGTTGGGAATTAACCCTTCCCAATTATTTTATGTCCTCGGGAATTACCCTTCTTTCCCTCACTTCCCAACCCTGTGGCTTCTCATTCCCGGTGCGAATCCCACTTTTCCAGCAGAAACAAGGCTGGAATATCAACATCTGGAATTTCCAGCCAGGAGTGGGGATGAAGGGATAAAACCACGCCTGGGAGTGAATCCCAGGGTCTGGAGCAGCCTGGAGAGGGGGGAGCCCGTTTTTCCTGAGAGCGGCTGCGGCCCCAATAATTCATTAATTCATTAATTCATTAATTCATTAATTCATTAATTCATTAATTCATTAATTCATTAATTCATTAATTCATTAATTCATTAATTCATTAATCCCAGCCTGGGGTTTCTCTTTTGCTGGGCCTGGCGGTCACGGTGTTTTTCCTCTCCGTTCCCTTTCCCTCTCCCAGGTCAGGAGCAGGAGATCGATTGACGGCAGCGGGGCCCCCCCGGAGCCCCAGCCCCGCCTGGATGTCCCCGAGCGGGGACAACCCCGGGGTGCCCCGGCAGGGAGGACCCGGAGCTGCTGCCCCCAATCCCAATCCCATTCCCATTCCCTGCCTCCCTTCCAGGCCCGGCCCGTCCTTCCCAGGGAAACACGGGGTGAGGATCTGTCCCTGTGCTTCCGTGTCCCTCTGTTTGTCCCCGTGTGGGGACATCCCGCTCTTCCCTGCTCCGGGTGCTGCCCAGGGTGCCTTTCCCTGCCTTCCTGAGCCTGGAGCCTCGGGAATGCCGAGGGGGGATCCGGGATTGGGGCTGGCATCTCCTGCTGGATGTGGGGACGCTCCTTGTCCCATGTGCCACACGCGTGTCCCTCCGCTCTCCTTCTGGCCTTAAACTCTGCTGGGTCCTGGCTGGCTTTGTCCCACCGGGAACGATCCCAGGGCATTTTTGGGAAGGGAGGGCCACGGGGGCACCCGCTGGCCGGGTGCTGTGGGGACAGCTCTGGGGACATCCCCAGCTCGTTATTCCCCTGGGATTGGGGGATGTCCCGGGGTCCCCCCAGTGCTGTCGGGGACACGGGTACACCCCAAGTGCTGCTGGAATGTCCCTGTCCCACTGCTGCTCCCGCTCCGGAGTGGGGGAAGTCCCCAAGGGCTCCTTGGGTCGAGTCCTTCTTGAAAACCCGGGATCTGGAGGGTTTCTCGTGCCTTGACAAATAAATTCGGGACCGTGTCGGTCGATCCTTCCCGGCTCCGTGTGCTCTCCGGGACGGGTCGGGATTCCTGGAGGAAAAGCTTTCAGTGCCTGGTGCAGCCCTGTCCCGACCCAGCCTCCGGCACCGGGGACCAACCCAGGCAGGGCCGGGGCCATCCCTGTCCCTCATCCCTGGGCACATCCTGCAGGAAAATCCCGCAGGGAAGACCGAGCTGGCTCCTGAATTCCATCTCACTGCCGAGATGGAGTGGGAATTCCCGGGGGATCCTTCCTGGGGTTCTTCCTGATATCCCCTATGGCGGATGATTTTTGGTTGTCCTTCCCTGAGCTCTGCATCCTGATGGGAGAACATTCCCAAAATCCAGCCCGGGAGAAGCGTGCTGGCCTCTGGCTGGGATCAAGATGCATCCATGCTGGGATTTGATCTCTGGCCAGAGTGAAGGGCAGCTCCATCCTTCCTGAGGATCTCCTTCCTGGCCGGAATGGGATCGGGTCTCCTCCCATCCCAGACATCCCTGAGCCGGTGCCTCCAGCTCCCCCAAATCTGCTTTTCCAGAGGCTTCTGCTGCCGGCTTGCAGCCCTGGCCCCGATCCCACCCCCGGGAGAGGGAGATTCATGGATCATGGGATCAATCCCGCTTTTCTGGGTGGTGGCCACCGCCATGGGGTGGCCCTGGGGACGCGCCTTGGGGACAGCGGCACACACAGGAGGTGTCGGTGCCTGTGCTCCCCATTGCTGCGCAGAGGGGACTGCAGGGAGGGCCCCAGGCCGGGCTGGGCAGCACAAAGGGAGCTGAGCTCAGGGCCTGCCTGGGCTGGTGGGGGCGGCCTCAGCCAATCCCTGACAGCCAATCCCTGAGAGTCAATCCCTGACAGCCAATCCCTGACCGCCAATCCCATACAGCCAATCCCTGACAGCCAATCCCTGAGAGCCAATCCCACACAGCCAATCCCTGAGAGCCAATCCCTCACAGCCAATCCCCGACAGCCAATCCCAGATAGCCAATCCCTGACCGCCAATCCCATACAGCCAATCCCTGACAGCCAATCCCTGACAGCCAATCCTTGACAGCCAATCCCTGACAGCCAATCCCTGACAGCCAATCCCATACAGCCAATCCCTCACAGCCAATCCCACACAGCCAATCCCTGACAGCCAATCCCTGACAGCCAATCCCTCACAGCCAATCCCATACAGCCAATCCCTCACAGCCAATCCTTGACAGCCAATCCCGCACAGCCAATCCCACACAGCCAATCCCTCACAGCCAATCCCACACAGCCAATCCCAGATAGCCAATCCCCTACAGCCAATCCCTCGCAGCCAATCCCCTACAGCCAATCCCTCGCAGCCAATCCCATACAGCCAATCCCTCACAGCCAATCCCTTACATTATTCCCAAAAAATCCAATCATATCCAGCCGTATCCAGCACAATTTGGGGGAAAATCTCCTTTTCTCTGCTTTGACTGGTGTTGGATCCAGCAGAATTCCTCCCACCCTGCAGTCCCAGCTCCATGATTGCACCTGGAAAAGCTTGGGAATGCAGCTCTGCTGACCTGGATTGAAAGGCAGGTGCCAAGGTGGCATTTTTGTCTCAGAAAAACTTTGGAAAATCCTTGTGCCAGGAATGCTCCAGGATGGAAATGTGTCCCTGTGGAACCAGGAGCCCGCGGGAAGGACACGGGAACATTGTCCCAGGAGCAGCTGCTGCTCCGACCCCTTTGGATACCTTGCAAAAACTGGGGGAAAAAATGCCCAGGGGAGATTTGGAGCTCTAGATTCCTTTGTTTTTCAGAGGTGGACCTGATTTCTTTCCCTGAAAAAGCAGCGTTTGGAGGTGGAAAAGTGGAAAAGCGGGGTGAGGGAGCTCTGAAAAAGTGGGATTAGGGAGGTCAGGAAAAGCAGGATTTGGGAGCTCAGGAAAAGCGAGATGAGGGAGCTCAGGAAAAAGCAGGATTAGGGAGGTCAGGAAAAATGGGATTAGGGAGGTCAGGAAAAGCAGAATTAGGGAACTCAGGAAAAACAGGATTAGGGAACTCAGGAAAAGCAGGGTTAGGGAGCTCAGGAAAAGCAGGATTAGGGAGGTCAGGAAAAACAAGGTTAGGGAGCTCTGGAAATGCAGAATTAGGGAACTCAGGACAAACGGGATTAGGGAGCTCAGGAAAAGCAGGATTAAGGAATTGAGGAAAAGCAGGGTTAAGGAACTGAGAAAAAGCAGGATTAGGGAACCCATGAAAAGTGGGGTTAGGGAGCTCTGGAAAAGCAGAATTTCCCAGTGTTTTCAGCTGGATAAGTTTCTCATGGTCAGGGATATTTCCAGCAGAAAACTTGGGATTTGAGGGGGGAGGAGTTTCCAAGGCCAGCTCCTCATTCCTGGGGGGTTTTGGTGATTCCCCTTGTTGTCACTCTTGGAGTTGGGAGTGACATTCCAGTGACATTCCAGTGACATCCCAGGGATATCCTGGAGCCATCCTGATGCCATTCCAACTCCCCTCAGCCAGAAAAGTCCCATCCCACAGATTTTTCCTAAATCAAAAAGGGATAACACATCCCAGGGAAGGGGAATTCCCCGTCCCCTATCCTGCCACATCCTCCAGCATTCCCACATCCCAATCCGTGTGCCATTGCTGCCTTCCAGAAACGCTGGATGACCCCTCCTGGCACATCTGTATTGTGGTCTGGATTTCTCTGGGATGGATGATTTATTGAGCTCCTTCTATCCATTAAAAAAAAAAAAAAAAATTAAAATTCCCTGAGCCTGGAAAACCGTCGGGATATCAGGATATCGGGATATTCGTTGCCACCTTCTCACTCGGCGTTTATGAGGAGTACGGATTTATTGAAATATATATTTATATTTATATTTATATATAGATCTTTTCCAACCCCTTTCCCAGGGATTTTCCCCTCCCCCAAACCCTTCCCAAACCCGGATCCGGGCTCAGTTTTTGTTGGGAATTCTTTGCCTGGCCGGGACGTAGGGCAGCAACGTCTGCGTGCTCTTATCGGCCACGGTCTGGGTGCTGCTGTTCCTCGTGGCCCTGCGGATCGGGATCGTGCCCGGATTCCTCAGGAGCTGTTCCCGAGGCCCCTTCCTGGCGGGATCGTCGGGAACGTCGGCGCCGGCATCGGCGTCGCCGTCGTCGTCGCAGCACAGGGCGTGGTAGAGCACCTTGTCGCTGAAGCGGACGCGCTCCCGCGTCCCCGCCGGCCGCTGCGCCGGCATTTTGGGAACGACGGCGCTCCCGAAACATTCCTCGCTGGAGGAATCCGGGGTCCCCCCGCCCCCGCGGGGGCCGTTGGCCACGGGGACCCCCCCGTTCATCAGCCGGGCCGGCGGCGGCCGCGGAGGCTCCGGACAATCGCCGGGGTCCGAGGGCGTGGAGGTGTCCAGGAAGGAGCAGAATTCCCAGCTGTCCGAGAGGACGTCGGAGGCGGCGAAATCCAGAGGGCCAAGCTCAAGGCTGGCGCCGCCCCGGTCGCTGCTGGACGTGCTGCTGGCTGTGGCCGGAGTCCAAGCGTCCGGCTCCAGGTCCAGAGCGAAGTCCGATGTCAGGCGATCAATCTGGGACACGACCTGCAGAGATGGGGATGGACACAGGGATGGATGATGGATGATGGATGGATGGATGATGGATGATGGATGGATGATGGATGGATGATGGATGATGGATGATGGATGGATGATGGATGATGGATGGATGATGGATGATGGATGATGGATGGATGGATGATGGATGATGGATGATGGATGATGGATGGATGATGGATGATGGATGATGGATGGATGGATGATGGATGGATGATGGATGGATGATGGATGGATGATGGATGATGGATGATGGATGATGGATGATGGATGGATGGATGATGGATGATGGATGATGGATGGATGATGGATGGATGATGGATGATGGATGATGGATGATGGATGGATGGATGGATGATGGATGATGGATGATGGATGATGGATGGATGGATGGATGGATGGATGATGGATGGATGATGGATGGATGATGGATGATGGATGATGGATGATGGATGATGGATGATGGATGGATGGATGATGGATGGATGGATGATGGATGGATGGATGATGGATGGATGATGGATGATGGATGGATGGATGATGGATGGATGATGGATGGATGATGGATGATGGATGATGGATGATGGATGATGGATGATGGATGGATGATGGATGGATGGATGATGGATGATGGATGGATGATGGATGATGGATGATGGATGATGGATGGATGATGGATGATGGATGATGGATGATGGATGGATGATGGATGGATGGATGATGGATGATGGATGATGGATGGATGATGGATGATGGATGATGGATGATGGATGGATGATGGATGATGGATGATGGATGATGGATGATGGATGGATGGATGATGGATGATGGATGATGGATGGATGATGGATGATGGATGATGGATGGATGATGGATGGATGGATGATGGATGATGGATGATGGATGGATGATGGATGATGGATGATGGATGGATGATGGATGATGGATGATGGATGATGGATGGATGATGGATGATGGATGATGGATGGATGATGGATGGATGGATGATGGATGATGGATGATGGATGGATGATGGATGATGGATGATGGATGGATGGATGATGGATGATGGATGATGGATGGATGATGGATGATGGATGATGGATGGATGATGGATGGATGGATGATGGATGGATGGATGATGGATGGATGATGGATGATGGATGATGGATGATGGATGGATGATGGATGATGGATGATGGATGATGGATGGATGATGGATGATGGATGGATGATGGATGGATGATGGATGGATGATGGATGATGGATGGATGATGGATGGATGATGGATGATGGTTGGATGGACCCAACTCCTCTCCTTAGATATTTGCATTATTTTCCCACCCCAAAACTTCCAGGGAAAGTGGGATCCCTCTATCCCTCAATCTTTGGCTTTGAACTTGTTGGGAATATCCCCAGGGAAGTGTGGAAATCAGGAAAACCCCTTTTTTCCCTTCTGGGTCCCTTTTCAGGTTTTTTTAATTCTTTTTGGGGGAAAGAAAGGGCTAAACTTGAGAGACTAATAAAAGATAATTTCTGACCTCTTCATTTTCAGGACAAGGGAAAATTGGGAAGAAGGCTGAGAATCTTTGGGAATACCCCATTACCAAATGGTTCTGCTGGAATGGGATCCCGTCTTTTCCCACTGAGAATTTCAGTGCTGGGACAGCACCAGTATGTCCCTGTCCCTTCCTGGCCTCACAGAGGAGAGTGGGATTGAGCAGGGACAGCAGGAAGTGCATCCCAATCCCAATCCCAATCCCAATCCTAGCCCTGACCTGGCTCTCATGGCTGTCCCCATCCCCATCCTGATGCCATCTCAATCCCCACCCCATCCTGGGATTGGTGTCACCTGTGGCTGTCCCCATCCCAATCCTGTCCTCATCCCAATCCAGGCCCTATCCCGATTTGGACCCCATCCTGGGATTGGTGTCACTTGTGGCTGTCCCTGTCCCAGTCCTGTCCTCATCCCAATCCCAGCCCCATTCCCAGGACAGCTGTCAGTCATGACTGTCGCCATCCTAATCCCAGTCCCGGTCCCATCCCGTGACTGGTGTCACTTGTGGCTGTCCCCATCCTGGGATTAGTGTCACTCGGGGCTATTTTTAGGCTCACTCCCTATTTTAAGCTGGGTGTTAAATCCCTCAGTGACACTCGGCTCCTGTGGAGGATTTACACGGAAAGAAGGATTTGGGCTTTGCTCCCCCTCCTTTTCCTCCCTTGCTGAGGCTGACGGAGCTTTTCCAGCTTGGAGGGGGAAAAATCCCCTCAATTCCTTGGGAATATCCCCAGAGATTCATCCCAAACCTCATAATGTGTTTGTAGGGGGAAAACTCACCCCCAGTTACCTAGAAGCATCCCCAGGATTTATCCCAAACCTCCCCTTCTTGGAGGGGAAAAATTCCCCCAATTCCCTGGGAATATCCCCAGGGATTCATCCCAAACCTCATCATGTATTTATAGGGGAAAAATTCCCCCAATTCCCTGGGAACATCCCCAGGGATTCATCCCAAACCCACTTTCCTGCTTGTAGGGGCCCAATTCCCAGGAATCTGGGAAGGATTCATCCCCCACAAGCAGGGGAGGAGGTTTGGGATGAGTCCCTGGTGCCAGCCAGGAACTTCCCAATAAAAACCAGGCTGGAATGTTCCCACCCAGCTCAGGCAGATGTGGAACATCTGGAGCCCCATCCTTGTTTTTATGGGATTTTGGGGATTTTGGCTGCAGACCAGGCCCGAGGGCCCTGCTGGGGTTGGGATTTGTGGCTCCAGATCCCAGATTTTGGGCTGGGATCAGAGGGGTGGGATCTGATGGGATCAGAGAATTGAGACATAGGGATCAAAGGGTTGGGATATCGGGATCCAATCCAAAGAGTTGGGATCTGATGGGATCAAAGGGATGGGATCTGATGGGATCAAAGAATGGGATCTCATGGGATCCAAGGGGTGGGATCCAATGGGATCAATGGATGGGATCTCATGGGATCCAAGGGGATCAAAGGGCTGGGATCTGATGGGATCCAATGGGATCATTGGATGGGATCTGACAGGATCCAAGGGTGGGGTCTGACAGGATCAAAGGGTTGGGATATTGGGATCCAAAGAGCTGGGATCCAATGGGATCCATGGAGTGGGATCTGATGGGATACAAGGGATGGGATCTGATGGGATCAAAGAGTTGGGATCTGATGGGATCCAGAGGGATGGGATCTGATGGGATCAGAGGGATGGGATCCAATAGGATCAAGGATTTGAGACCCAGTGGGATCAAAGGGATGGCATCTGACAGGATCACATGGTTGGGATATTGGGATCGAAAGAGTTGGAATCTGGTGGGATCAGAGGGATGGGATCTGATGGGATCAAGGGTTTGAGATCCAATGGGATCAAAGGGATGGGATCTGATGGGATCCAAGGGCTGGGATCTGACAGCCCTTCCATCTCCACAGGGATTTGGGAAGTGGATCCAAGCCTGGGATGGGCAGATCCAGGCCTGGCACTGCTTGGGGTGTCCCCTCCCCACATTCCAGAGGTGTGGAATGGTTTTCCCATTTTGGGATCCAAAGCTTTTCCATGGAATTCTGGACTGGTTTGGGTTGGAATTCTTAGATCCCTTCCCACTATCCCAGGTTGCTCCAAGCTCCAAAGTCCAGCCTGGCCTGGGACACTCCCAGGGATGGATTTTCCAGCTGATTCCAGGCTGGATCCAACCTGGATCTGTCCAGGACCTAAAATTCCCTGGCCCTATTCCCAAATCATCCCAAATGCCTTTCCTGGCATCCATCCCTTGAAAAAAGAGCCAAAATCCCCAAACCCAGCTCCCTAAATCCCCCAAATCTACTCCCAAAATCCCCAAAACCCCCAAATCCCAGCTCCCAAAATCCCCCCAAAACTGCTCCCAAAATCCCATACATCCAGCTCCCCAACCCCCCCCAAACCTATTCCCAAAATCCCCAAAACTCAGCTCCCAAAATTCCCCCAAACCCAGTTCCTAAATAATTCCCAACCCTCTCCCAAAGCTGTTGTTTTTGGGATAACAATCCCTGGACTTTCCTGAGCATTCCCAGTTAATCTCCTATTGATCCCATCATTATTAAGGAATTTATTCTCATTTTTCCAGGGAAAAGGCTGGGAGGGAACCCTTTGGGGTGCTGGGATCCCATTGATCCCATTCCAGCAATTCCAGGCAGGATGAGCCCTTCCCATGGGAATTTTTTGGGGGGTTGAATGGAAATTTGGGGATTTTTCCATCCAAGGATTTTAATCATCAGGGAATAATTCTGGACACAAACAGATGGGATGGAAGGAGGGAGACCGGGAAAACTGGGATGTCACAAGTCCAGGACACTTTGGTGGCCCTGAGGGACCTCAATCCATGATCCCACTTCAGCTTGGAGCCACCAGTTGGGGACATCCCAAATCCTTCATGGGGACACCCCAGTGTCACAAATCCAGGACACTTTGGTGGCCCCGAGCAGAGGTGGACACTGGGATGGACATTCCAAAGGCTCCATGGGGACATCCCAGTGTCACCAGAGCCAGGACATTTTGGTGGCCCTGAGGGGACCCCAATCCATGATCCCACCTCAGCTTGGAGCCACCAGCCAGGAAATTTCCAAAGATTCTGTGGTGGCTCCATGGGGACACCCCAATGTCACAAGTCCAGGACACTTTGGTGGCCCTGACGACACTTTGGTGGCCCTGAGCAGAATGTCCCTGGGATGGACATCCCGTGGTGGCTCCATGGGGACACTCCAGTGTCACAAATCCAGGACACTTTGGTGGCCCTGAGCAGAGGTGGACACTGGGATGGACATTCCAAAGGCTCCATGGGGACACCTCAATGTCACAAACCCAGGACACTTTGGTGGCTCTGAGGGGACCCCAAGCCAAACCCATCCCATGAGTTCCCAAAGCCCAAATTCTGTGTGGTTTTGGGAAAAAAAAACCCCAGAGCTCTGGATTTTGGAATTCTGGGTTATCCTGGTGGGACCGGTGAGATTTAGGTCAAGAAGCTGAATTTTGGGATGTTTTGGATAAATTTTGGAATAAAAAAGGGGAAAATTTGGATCAATTGACAGGAGAATTTGGCCCAAAAAAGGGGACATTTGGGATAGAAAGAGGGAGAAATTTGGGTCAATAAAAGGGAAAATTTGGATCAATAAAGTGGAAAATTGGCCTCAAAAAGGGGGGGAAATTTGGATTGCAAATTTTCCTCCTTTTTTGGAGGAAAATCCAGCTCAGCCAGGTCCCTCCTGTGACTGGGAATGGAGGGAACAAACTCTGAGGTCAAGAATAATTTTGCAAACCAGGCCAAATTTCCTTCTTTTCTTTGGGAAAATCCAACTTCCCCCTCAGGCAGATCCCTCCTGGGGCTGGGAATGGAGGGAACAAACCCTGGCTTGAGGTGGATTTTGCAAACCATTCCCAAATTTCTCCTTTTTTGGGGGGGAAAATCCAGCTCAGGGAGATCCCACCTGGGGCTGGGGGTGCTGAGCTGGTTCTGCTGCCCCATCCCAGCTCAGGAATTGGGAAAACTGGGATGGGATCCTCCCTTTTGGGGTCAAGGTTATCCCAGGGGTTTTCCTACTTCGGGATTCTGCAAACTGAGGATTTTGCAATTTCCTCCAGATTTTTTGGCTCCTTAGCCAGATTTTTTCCTAGGATCCCTCTGCCACCCCATCCCAGCCTGGGAAAGGGGAAAACTGGGACAGGACCATCCCAACATTGGTTTTTCCCTACCTCAGGATTTTGTAAATCACACTCGAATTTCCTCCTCTCTTTTGGAAATCCAGCTCAGGAGTTGGATTTTGTAAATCACACCCCAATTTCCTCCTTTCTTTTGGAAATCGAGCTCAGGAGTTTTCCTGCCTTGGGATTTTGCAAATCACTGCCGAATTTCCTCCTCTTTTTTGGAAACCCAGCTCAGGAATCTCAGAATTTTGCAAATCACACTCGAATTTCCTCCTCTCTTTTAGAAAGGCAGCTCAGGGACATCCCCCCCCTCCACCTTTGTTGCCACATCCCGAGCTGGGAATGGGAGAAAATTTGAACAGCCCCTTCCCTTTTGGGATCAGCGTTATCCCGGCATTTTCCTACCTCGCGGAGCTCCTTGGCCACCTCCTTGAGCTCTCGCAGGATTCCCTCGAGCTGCCCGATCACCATCCTCATGCGGCCGCGGATGCGCTCCCGCTCTCCCTCGCCCTCAGCGGTGCCGGTGCTGCCGGTGCCGGTGCCGCTGCCGGGCCGCTCCGTGCGCTTCGCATCCCGGCGGCTCCGCGTGTCCATCGTTCCCTACTCGCCCGGGCTTCCCGGGCCGGTGTCCATCCCGCTGCTCCCCGCCCGGCCCGGCCCGGGCAGCTCTCACCATTTTAACGCCGCCGCGGCTTCCCGGGGGGATCGGGGCGCACCATGCGGGGGGACTCGGGTGGTGGCACTGGGGTGACACCGCCGGCAGCGGTAGGAGCAGGAGGAAGAGGAGGAGGAGGAGGAGGAGAGGCTGGGATTTGCCGGGAAGCGGAATTCCAGCGGCTCGGTGTCCCCAAGGAGGGGTGGCAGGTCCGGCGTTGGCTGCGGGTGGTCAGCGGGGGTGTCCCCTCCTGCGGGGACAGAGGGACAAGGGCCGGGAAAATCCTTGGGAAGGGCTCTGGCCGCTCCCCGCGTGTCGAATTGAGGGTGGGGGGGCAGGATGGGGCCTGGGAATGTCGCTGTCACCCCCCCCGTGGCCTCCCTCAGTCCCCCCGCTCTGAGCCTGGGCCGGTGGGGCCTCCCGGGGACGGACACCCAGAGGGACAGGGGGACACACTCAGGGACAGAGGGACAGCCAGGGCGACACAGACAGCGACATCCCGGGGGACACGGGGACAGCTCTGCACTCACCGGCCGCTCCCGGGCTCCGCTCCGAGCTCTTCCCTGTCCTGTTTTCCCGTGGCTCCTTCCCTCGCTTCCTCCCCCTCCTCCTCCTCCTCCTCCTCGCCGGCTCCCGCCTCCCTCAGGGCTTTTCCGCGGGGGCCGGGGCCGCTCTGCTCCGCTCGCTGTCGCGGGGGGGGACACACACGTTACCGGCGGTGCCAGCCCGGCAGGGGGGTGGCAGCGGCCCCGGAGCCCTTCCCGCCGTCATCCCCCTCCCGGAGCCGCCGGATCCCGGCCCCGCCCCGGCCGCGGCGGGGGGAGAACGAGCCGTGCCCCCGAGTGCCCCCCCGGGAACCGGGAAAGGCGCGGGGGGAGCGGGGCGGGGCCGGGGCGCCGGTTCGGGGGTGCGCACGTGGAGGGGGGGCTCCGGAGAGCAACGTTTCCCTCTCCGGTACCGGCATCCCCCATCCCCGGTACCGCCATTCCCCATGCCCGGTACCGCCATTCCCCATCCCCGGTACTGCCATTCCCCATCCCTGGTACCGCCATCCCCGGTACCGGCATCTCCCATCCCCAGTACCGGTATCTCTCAGCCCTGGTACCGCCATTCCCCATTCCCGGCACCAGCATTCTCCAGCCCCGGTACCGGCATCCCCTATCCTCGGTACCGGCATCTCCCAGCCCCGGTACCGGCATCCCCGATCCCCGGTAGCGGCATCCTCCATCTCCGGTACCAGGTTCCCCTATCCCCGGTACCGGCATCTCCCAGCCCCGGTATCCGCAGCTTCCAGCCCCGCTCTCCGAATCCTCAATCCCGGGTTCCCGAATCCTCCATTCCCCGTTCCCGAATCCTCCATTCCCCATTCCCGAATTCTCCATCCCCGCCGCTCCCCGAATCCTCCATCCCCGCCGCTCTCATCCTCCGTTCCTGCTCCCGCATTCTCCATTCCCGAACCCTCCGGCCCCTGTTCCTGAATCCTCCAGCCCTGCCGCTCTCCATTCCCGCTCCCCGCATCCCCCTCCGTCTGTCCCCGCCGCTCTCACCCTCCATCCCCAGAGCCTTCATTCCCTATCCCCGCATCCTCCAGCCCCGCTTCCTCCATCCGCGGAGCCTCCATTCCTGATTCCCGCTCCCTGCATCCTCCAGTTCCCGGTTCCTCCATCCCCTGTTCCTCCATCCCCTATTCCCTCATCCCCTCTCCCCGTGTCCCCTCCCCGGCATCTCCGGGACGCACCGGCGGCGCTGCGGGCTCGGCAGGGCCGGGCTGTCCCCGCGCTCCGGGCGGGCGGAGCCTCTCCCGGTGTCCCCATTCCCGGTCCCGCACCCCCGGGACGCACGGGAGCCTCCCCGGCGCCCCCATCCCCGGGCCCCCCCGCGCCCCCATCCCTCTCCCGTGTCCCCCCGGACGCACCGGCGGCGCTGCGGGCTCAGGGCCGGGCTCTCCCCGGGCTCCGGGCGGGCGGAGCGGGCCCCGGGCAGGGCCATGAGCGGCGGAGGGCCCGGCCCGGCCCCGCTCCGGCCGCAGCCTCCCCGCGCTGCCGCCCGGCCCCGCGCCGGCGCTGCTGTGTCACCGGAGGGGCCGGGCCTGCGCCGGGAAACGGGAATTAAAGGCACCGGGAGCCGGGAATGGAGCGGGGATGGAGCGGGGATGGAGCTGGGAAGGAGCTGGGAATGGAGCGGGGATGGAGCTGGGGATGGAGCGGGGATGGAGCGGGGATAGAGGGGGGATGGAGCTGGGGATGGAGCTGGGGATGGAGCGGGGATGGAGCGGGGATGGAGCTGGGGATGGAGCTGGGGATGGAGCTGGGGATGGAGCGGGGATGGAGCTGGGGATGGAGCGGGGATAGAGGGGGGATGGAGCTGGGGATGGAGAGGGGATAGAGCTGGGGATGGAGCTGGGGATGGAGCTGGGGATGGAGGGGGGATGGAGCGGGGATGGAGCGGGGATGGAGGGGGGATGGAGGGGGGATGGAGCTGGGGATGGAGCTGGGGATGGAGCTGGGGATGGAGAGGGGATGGAGAGGGGATGGAGCTGGGGATGGAGAGGGGATGGAGAGGGGATGGAGCGGGGATGGAGCAGGGATGGAGCGGGGATGGAGCGGGGATGGAGAGGGGATGGAGGGGGGATGGAGAGGGGATGGAGCTGAGGATGGAGCTGGGGATGGAGCGGGGATGGAGCGGGGATGGAACGGGGATAGAGGGGGGATGGGATCTGAGGAGACAGAGGCAACACTGGGTGCATTCCCTCAGAATGAGTCTCCCTTTTCCTGCTCTTCCCCTCTACTCCAAAGATGCTTCCCCCAGGGAGATTTGGAGATAATTTTTGTGGGATCCAGGAAAATTCAAACTGAAACTGGAGGAGAGCCATCTCAGGAAAGAGAAACATCCATGGATGATGGATGGATGATGGATGATGGATGATGGATGGATGATGGATGATGGATGGATGATGGATGGATGATGGATGGATGATGGATGATGGATGGATGATGGATGGATGATGGATGGATGATGGATGGATGATGGATGATGGATGATGGATGATGGATGATGGATGGATGGATGATAGATGATGGATGATGGATGATGGATGGATGATGGATGGATGATGGATGATGGATGGATGGATGATGGATGGATGATGGATGATGGATGGATGATGGATGGATGATGGATGATGGATGGATGATGGATGATGGATGGATGGATGATGGATGGATGATGGATGATGGATGGATGGATGATGGATGGATGATGGATGGATGATGGATGATAGATGATGGATGATGGATGATGGATGGATGATGGATGGATGGATGGATGATGGATGATGGATGATGGATGATGGATGGATGATGGATGGATGATGGATGATGGATGATGGATGATGGATGATGGATGATGGATGGATGATGGATGATGGATGATGGATGATGGATGATGGATGGATGATGGATGGATGATGGATGATGGATGATGGATGGATGGATGGATGGATGATGGATGGATGATGGATGATGGATGATGGATGATGGATGGATGATGGATGATGGATGATGGATGGATGATGGATGATGGATGGATGGATGATGGATGATGGATGATGGATGATGGATGGATGATGGATGATGGATGATGGATGATGGATGGATGATGGATGATGGATGGATGATGGATGATGGATGGATGATGGATGGATGATGGATGATGGATGATGGATGGATGATGGATGGATGATGGATGGATGATGGATGATGGATGATGGATGATGGATGATGGATGATGGATGATGGATGATGGATGATGGATGGATGATGGATGATGGATGGATGGATGATGGATCCATGGATGGCACAGATCCATTTCCACCACCAGACCGGATTTTCCCCATCATTTTCCCATCCCATTTTTCCCTCTCCTGCTCCCCTCCCTTTCCCCAGTGTTGCTTTAGGAATTGATTGGTGGGGCTGGCAATTATTGATCACATCCCATCGGGATCATCAATAGGATTCCACCAGAGCTGTTTGTGGCCCTAAAAACTCCCGGAGAGGCTTCCCCTCCCCCTCCCCCCACCCCTGGCACGGTGCAGCTGGGGGTGACCACGGGACCTTCGGGGGACACACGGGGGGGTCTGGGCGTGTGACAAACGTCAGTGTGACAGTGCCAGAGAGACTGTGTCAGTGTCACCAGTATCAATGTGACAATGTCAGTGTCCCCAATGTCAGTGTGACAGTGTCAGTGCCACCAATGTCATTGTCCCCAATGTCATTGTCATCCATGTCAGTGTGACAAATGTCAATGTGACCAATGTCAGTGTGACTGTGTGACAGTGTGACTGTGCCAGTGTCAGTGTCCCCAGTGTCAATGTGGCAGTGGCAGTGCCACAGGATCAGTGTCACAGAGTCAGTGTCCTCAATATCACCCTGTTGGTGTCACAATGTCAGTGTCACAGTGTGACACTGTCACCGTGTCAGTGTCACAGGCTCAGTGTCACACTGTCATGTCCCCAGTGTCACAGGCTGTGTCACAGTGTCCCCAGTGTCATGTCCCCACTGCCACCGTGTCAGTGTCACAATGTCATTGTCACAGTGTCACAGTGCCATGTCACCAGTGTCAGTGTCACAGCATCAGTGTCCCCAGTGTCAGTGTGTCCGTGTCACACCTGCCATGTCCCCAGTGTCACCAGAGCAGCGCCAGCCCGCGAGTCGCTGTGCGAAGGTGACACCTGGTGGTGGCACTGCCTTGTCACAGCCAGCCCCGCTCGGCGACACTGCCCCCACCCCGCGACTGTCACCGGAGGTGACCTCCATGGGACACCCTGCGACAGCAGTGCCACCTCCATGGGACACCCAGTGCCACTTCCATGGGACACCCAGTGCCACCACCTCCCGGGATATCCTGGGAAAAGCGGTTGGGATCAGGATTTTGGGGTCCCTCTGTGTCCCCACATTCCCCGGAATATGTCACTTTTGGGGACACCCTTGTGGATGAGGAATTCCAGAATTCCCGGCTCCAAATGGGAATCCCAAAGGCTGGGATGGGGACAAGGCCAGGTGCCACCCCCGGGCCGGTGTCCCCATGTCCCCAAAATCCTGGAAATCCTGGAGAAGGGATCCCAATCCCGGCTGGTGGCTCAAGGCTGGATGGGAACAGCCTTGGGAGTGAGGAATGGGAATTTAATCCATGGAAAACATTCCTGGAGCTGGGAGTGTCCCAAAAATGGGATCTGGGAGTCCCGAATCTTGCCAGGATTGAAGCAGGAATGCACAAATCCAGGGATTTTTGCTGCTTTCCCATATTGATAAAGGGCTGGGGAAATTCCTGATATCCCTAAAATCTTGGAAATCCTGGAGAAGGGATCCCAATCCCGGCTGGTGGCTCAAGGCTGGATGGGAACAGCCTTGGGAGTGAGGAATGGGAATTTAATCCATGGAAAACATTCCTGGAGCTGGGAGTGTCCCCCCAAAAAACGGTAACTGGGAAAAAAGCAGAGCCCTGAATCCAGCTGGGATTGAGGCAGGAACACTCAAATCCTGGGAATGCAATCCATGGAAAACATTCCTGGAGCTGGAGCTGTTCCAAAAATGGGATCTGGGATAAAAGCAGAGCCCTGAATTCATTCCCTGTTTTCCCTCAGGACAATCCTGCACTCTTTTCCTGGAAAATGGAAATTCCATTTCCCTTTTTCCTGGTAGCCCTGGATTTGTGGGAATGTGGCTGGAATGAGGCTCCTCCACTCATGGAATGTGGGAATTTTATCCCTGTGGTCTCTCCTTACCCTCAGGGATTTCTCCCATCCCTAAAACCCAGAAGCAGGGACAGGTTTTACCCCATAATTCCCATTTTTCCTCCGTTCAGGATGGATTGGGAAAAGCAGGGTGGGAAGAATCGACGGAGGGAGCAGTGGCAGGGCTGGAATTTTATCCCGGAACAGCTTTATTGGGGGAGACATTAAAAAACTGGGATTTTAGTGCCTTGTTACACTGGAAAACCAACTTTTATCCCAATTCCAATCCCAATCCCAATCCCAATCCACATCCTAAGGAATTCCCTGCTCCAGGTGGTGATGGGGGATCCCCTAGGGAATCCCACCCTTGAGATCATCTCCCCACATTTTGGGGGGCTCGGGAAGGGGATCTGCCAGCACAGATCCCAAATCCCATCCCCCAATTCTATTTTGGGATCAACCAGGATGGGATTTAAGAAGCAAACATCATTCCCAAGAAACCTCAAAGCCTGGAAGGGGAGATCTCAGCAGCGATTTGGGGTCACTCCAGAAGCGCAGTCCAAGAATAAATTTGGGATTGACCAAGAAGATAAAATTCCAAGTGGAAATGTGGGAATTCCAGGATGAGGCCCATCAGCAGGGGGGTGGATCCGGTGTCACTGTCACCACCACGGTGTCCTCGTCGCTGTCATCCGAGCTGCAGATGATGATGCTGCAGCCCTCTGCAAGGAAAATCCCAAAGTTCCACATCCCACGGGATCAAAGATCCTGGGTGTCACACCAGGAACCAGCCAGAGCTTGGGGGAAAGCCCTGGAATGGTGGTGACTCCATGGATCCTGATTTCCATGGATCCTGAATTCCATGGATCCCTCACCCCATAAATCCCTCACCCCATGGATCCCGAATTCCATAGATCCCCATGGATCCTGAATTCCATGGATCCTTCATCCCATGGATCCCTCACCCCACGGATCTTTCATCCCATGGATTCTGAATTCCATAGATCCCTCACCCCACTGATCCTGAATTCCATGGATCCTTCATCCCACGGATCCTTCATCCCATAGATCCCTCACCCCATGGATCCTCACCCCACAGATCCCTCATCCCATGGATCCTGAATTCCATGGATCCCTCACCCCATGGATCGATCCCTCACCCCACGGATTGATCCCTCACCTCATGGACCCTCACCCCACGGATCCCTCACCCCATGGATCAATCCCTCATCCCATGGATCAATCCCTCACCCCACGGATCAATCCCTCACCCCACGGATCAATCCCTCACCCCACGGATCCCTCACCCCATGGATCAATCCCTCACCTCATGGATCCCTCACTCCATGGATCCCTCACCCCATGGATCTGCAGCATCCTTGGCCATGATTCCCGTGGAATGAGGGTGCAGAAAGGCTGGGAAATATCCCACAGGATGGGGAAAAATGGGATAAGAAGAAGGACGGTGACATTCCCGGTCCCCACCTGCGTCACCGCTGCGGACGCAGTTGTGCCGTGATGTGGAGGGGCCGGGCTCTGTCTGGAATTCCCAGTGGGATTCAGGACGGCTGGGGCCTGCCTCGTGGTCACATTCCAGCTTCAGGATTTTGGGAGACATCTGGCTGCCCCTCTCCACGCAGAGAAGAGGCCGCTTGTTCCAGGAGGAGCATGGGAGAGGCTGGAAAAGCAGGATCGGGATTGGGATTGGGGTTTGGATTGGAGTTGGGATTAGGGTGGGAATGCCCGGATCCCAGCAGATCCCAGGTGGGTGGGATGAGCCTCACCTGGTCCATGGGGATCTCCTCGAGGCTGGAGACACGCTGGATTTTGGGATGGATGGAATCCTCTTCCTGTGGGAAAAGCGTGGATTTGGATCCCAGAGGGGGGGGCAGGGATACCCTCGGGAATGGGGAAACTGAGGCACGGAGGATTTGGGATGGGGCTGGGTGCTGCTCCCTTGGTCAGGGAATTCCCGGTGGAAAATGAGGGGACGGGGCAGGACCGTGCCTGGTGCAATGTGGGGATTCACGGGTGAGGAAAAACCGGGAATATCGGGATGGGGAGGGAAAGGAGAGGGCCGGGTTTGGGGTGGGGCAGGAGCACCCCGATGTCTCACCAGGTTGTCCTCCAGGGCCACCTCGACCTCGGGGACATCTGTGCCAGGGATGGAGAAAACTGGGATGAGATCCCGGAGCCTCCGGAGCTGGGAAAACCCCGCCCGGCTGCTCCAGGCCCCTCCCCTCTGGATTGGGATGGCCCAGGAGGTTCGGGAAGCTTCGGGAATGAGCATTCCCAAAGCCTGTCCCCGAAAGGGGCTCCACAAAAACAATGGAGAAAATCCCATGAGGATGAGGAGGAGGAGGAGAAGAAGAAAAAGAAGAAAAGAAGGAAAAGAAGGAAAAGAAGAAAAAGAAGGAAAAGAAGAAAAAGAAGAAAAAGAAGGAAAAGAAGAAAAAGAAGAAAAAGAAGAAAAAAAAGAAAAAGAATAAGGAGGAGGAGGGGAAGAAGAAGGAGGAGGAGGAGGAGGAGAAGAAAAAGAAGAAAAAGGAGAAAAAGAAGGAAGAGGAGGAGGAGGAAGAGAAGGAAGAGAAGGAGAAGAACGGGAAGAATGGGAAGGAGAAAAAGAAGAAAAAGAAGAAAAGAAGAAAAAGAAGAAAAAGAAGAAAAAGAAGAAAAAGAAGAAAAAGAAGAAAAAAATAAGAAAAAGTAGAAAACAAGAAGAAAAAGAAGAAAAAGAAGAAGGAGGAGAGGAGGGGGATGACAATAGAAGTTCCAGATGCCCACCATCCAAAGTGTCCAAGCCCAACTGGGACATCGCTCAGCCTTTGCAACCGGCCGAGCCTTGAGCTCCCATCCCATCCCATCCCATCCCATCCCATCCCATCCCATCCCATCCCATCCCATCCCATCCCATCCCATCCCATCCCATCCCTGTATCCCATCCCTGTATCCCATCCCATCCCATCCCATCCCATCCCTGTATCCCATCCCTGTATCCCATCCCTGTATCCCATCCCTGTATCCCATCCCATCCCATCCCATCCCTGTATCCCATCCCTGTATCCCATCCCTGTATCCCATCCCTGTATCCCATCCCCGTATCCCCTCACCCGGGCGCCCCGTGACGCGCTCCACCAGCGCCCGCAGCCCCGCCCGGCACTGGGCGAAGTCCGGCGGCTCCCGCAGCTCGGGGGGCTGGGGCGGCCGCAGCCGCTGCAGCTGCAGCAGCGCTCCCTTGACGAAGGGCTGCATGTCCATCAGCTCCTGCTCGCCGCCGTAGCGCCCCAGCCTCTCCACCAGCCTCTCGGCCGCCTCCAGCCGCAGCAGGGCCCCCTCCGTTCCGCGCAGCTCCTCGGCCAGGGCGCTCCCGCTGCGCTCCGGCCGCGCCTCCAGCAGCGCCCGCAGCTCCTCCGCCTCCCTCCGCACCAGCTGCTCCAGGCGCTCGGCGCTGGCGCGGACGCGCTCCCGCAGCCGCTCCCGCTGCTGCTCCCGCCGGGCGGCCTCGCTCCGCAGCCGAGCCAGCGCCGCCTCGAAGCCGCCGCGGAGCCGCCGCAGGTCCCGGCGCAGGGAGCTCAGCTCGTCCTGGCGCCGGCGGCTCTCGGCGCGGAGGTCGCGGAAAGGAGCGTGGCGAGTGTCCAGCAGGGCGCAGGTACAGCACAGAGCCCGCTCGCAGCGCGGACAGTAGATGCTGCCGGGGAGGGGACACGCGGCGGGAATCAGGACAGGGGTGGCATCGGAGCCACGAGGGTTTGGAACCCCCCGGGAGCTGCTCCAGGGGGAATGGGATTGGCTCCCGGGATGGGTGGGATTGGCAGGGGTCAGGGATGGACAGGGGTCAGGGAGGGACAGGTCAGTGATGGTCAGTGATGGACACTGGTCAGGGATGAGCAGGGGTCAGGGATGGGCAGGGATGGACACTGGTCAGGGATGGACAGGGATGGACAGGGGTCAGGGATGGACAGGTCAGTGATGGTCAGGGATGGGCAGTGATGGACAGGGGTCAGGGATGGACAGGGATGGTCAGGGATGGTCAGGAATGGACAGGGATGGTCAGGAATGGTCAGTGGGCAATGATGGACAGTGATGGACAGGGATGGACAGGGATGGTCAGGAATGGAGAGGGATGGTCAGGAATGGTCAGTGGGCAATGATGGACAGTGATGGACAGGGATGGACAGTGATGGACAGGGATGGAGAGGGATGGTCAGTGATGGTCAGTGATGGGCAGGGATGGACAGGGATGGGCAGTCATGGACAGGGATGGTCAGTGGGCAGGGATGGACAGTGATGGACAGGGATGGACAGGGATGGACAGTGATGGACAGTGATGGGCAGGGATGGACAGGGATGGACAGGGATGGACAGGGATGGACAGGGATGGGCAGGAATGGTCAGTGGGCAATGATGGACAGTGATGGGCAGGGATGGGCAGGGATGGGCAGGGATGGACAGGGATGGTCAGTGGGCAGTGATGGACAGGGATGGAGAGGGATGGTCAGTGATGGTCAGTGATGGGCAGGGATGGTCAGGGATGGTCAGTCATGGACAGGGATGGTCAGTCATGGACAGGGATGGACAGGGGTCACTGCCCATTCCTGGGCAGCCTGGGCAGTGCCTTCTGGAGCATTTTCCCACAATTCCCAGCTGGAGCTGCCCTGGCACAGCCCCCCCTGCCCTGGCACTGCCGGGGGCTCTCTGGGGTCACTGCTGACGCTCCCCAAACACAGGGGACAAAATCCCTGGGACAGAGCTTTGGGGACAGGACGAGATTTGGGGATAGGGGCAATTTGGGAATGGGAAGATTTGGGGACAGGAGGAGGTTTGGGGACAGGAGGAGGTTTGAGGGCACGACAAGGTTTGGGGACAGGACAAGATTTGGGATGGGGAGATTTGGGAGTGGGGTGAGATTTGGGGATGGGGTGAAATTTGGGGACAGAACGAGCCTTGGGGACAGTGTGAGATTTGGGTACAGGACGAGATTTGGAGATGGGGGAGATTTGGGAGAGGGCTGAGATTTGGGGACAGGACAAGATTTGGAGATGGGGAAGATTTGGGAGAGGGCTGGCACTTGGGGACAGGACAAGATTTAGGCTCATCCCTCTCCTGCCCATTTCAGGAGGAGGGTGGGATTTGGGACAGGACGAGGTTTGGGGATGGGGGCAGATTTGGGAGAGGGCTGAGATTTGGGGCCAGGCCGATGTTTGGGGCCAGGATGAGGTTGGGGAGGCCCCGCCCCGGCGCCCTCACCTGCACACGCGGCTCTCCTCGGGGTGGCTGGCGCTGGAGCAGAAGAGGCTGCAGGAGGTTTTGGTGTCCTCCAGGAACTGCCGCGCCGAGCCCGCCCGCAGCTCCTCCACCTTCCTGACCCTGTGCGCCTTCTTCTTGTGCCACCACTGGTGCTCCTCGAAGCACTTGGCGCAGAAGAACTCCTCGCAGTCCGAGCACCACACCAGCGCCGCCTCGCCCTTGCAGCGGCTGCAGCCGGGCCCGCCCGAGCTCCGGATCTGCCTCCAGACCTGCAGGCGGCTCCGCAGGTTGGCGAACAGCAGGTTGTCCATGGCGGGCGCCCCCGAGGCCGCCTGGCACAGCGGGCACTGCTTGGTGTCGCTCAGGCAGCCGGGGCACAGCGTGTGCAGGCAGCTCAGCAGCCGCGGCCGCGCCGAGTCCTGCCCGCAGCCCTCGCACCGCAGGAACTGGAAATCTTCATCGTCCTCATCCTCCTCCTGCTCCTCCGCCTCCGACGGGGGAGTGCCCGCGGCGCGGCGCGGCTCCGCGGGGGCCGCGGTTCCGTCCTCGGTTCCGTCCTCGGTTCCGTCCGCATCTGCGGAGATACGGAGGGAAATCCTCCCGTGGGATGGGAGCTGTGGCTCGGGGCCAGAATTCCCGCTCAGGGTTCTGCGGGATCCTCGCGGGTTCCTCCCCGCCCTCCCCGGGCTCTTCGCCTTCCCGGAATTCAGGATTTCCCAACCTCCAGCGGAGAGGAGGAAACGAAAGCAAAACAGTTTCGGTGCCGCGGCCGCCCTTTCCTGCCCCGACGGGGGGAAAAGCGGGGAGACAGCGACCCCAAAACCTCCCCGGCACCGACCCCAAAACCTCCCCGGCACCGCTGTCCCCACCACCAGACCTGTCCCCCAAAGGTGTCCCCAAAGGTGTCCCCTCACCCCCCGGGCCTCCCCCAGCTCGGCCCCGCGGACAAACCACCCCTTCTCCCCCAAATAAATATTTGGGGGGAGCCGAAAAAAGCCGGGACGCCTCTTGCCACCCCACAGGGATTTGGCAGCCCAAGGATTCACCCGCAGCCTCTCCCCAAGCAGGAAACGCCCGCGGTCCCTGCGGGGGCTCTGGCTCTGTCCCCGTGTCCCCCCGGTACCTGGCGGGGGCGGCGGGGGCTCGGCCGGGCTCTCGGGCATGGATGCGGCCGCGGGTCCGGGAGGCCTGGAACGGGAACGGTACCGGGAGGAGGAGCGGGGGACAGGGGCGGGGACGGCGGGGGGAGGGACGGAGGGAGGGGAGAGAGGGAGAGAGAGGAGGGAGAAAGCGGGGGGAGAGGGAGAAAAGGGAAGAGTGAGACCGGGAGCTGTGGAGGGGTGCCGGGGGAATCCGGGGGTGCGGGAATGGGGGGATGCGGGACAGGGATGGGGATGGTAGGACTGGGAATGTGGGACAGGGATGGGGATGCAGGAATGGGATGGGGATGCGGGAATGGGGGAATCCTGAGACCAGGATGGGGATGGTAGGACCGGGATGGGGATGGCGGGACACGGATGGGGATGGTGGGAGCGGGATGAGGGTGTGGGACAGGGATGGGGATGCAGGAATGGGATGGGGATGTGGGAATGGGGGAATCCTGAGATCAGGATGGGGATGGTAGGACCGGGATGGGGATGGGGGAATGGGGATGTGGGACAGGGATGGGGATGGCGGGACCAGGGATGGGGATGGCGGGACCGGGATGGGGATGTGGGACTGGGAATGTGGGGCCGGCGGGACCGGGATGGGGATGCGGGAATGGGGGTGTGGGACCGGGATGGGGATGGTGGGACCGGGATGGGGATGTGAGACTGAGATGGAGATACCGGGATGGGGCTGCAGGAATGGGGATGGGGCTGCAGGAATGGGGGAATCCTGGTACCGGAATGGGAATTCTGGCACCGGGAAGTGCTGCCGGTACCGTGGGGGCCGCTTCCCCAAAGACCCGGGGACCCGAGACCTGTCCGGGCTGTCCCCATTGTCCCCACGCGTGGGGCCGTGCCCGCCCCGCTCCATCCAGGGGGGGGACATTCCCGGCCCCATTCCCACCCCAATCCCGGCCCCATTCCCACCCCAGCTTTCCCCTTCCCTGTAGCCACACGGAGGCCGCGGCGGCGCGGGAATTTTGGGGACAAAACCCCTTTTCCCACCCCCTTTTGGGGCTGAGTTCCCTCCGATCCCAAATCCACGCATTCCCTGGGTTTTCCCGGAAAAATGGATCCGCTCACCGGGCCGGGATTCGGGATCGGATCTGCTGCTGCGCCGTCACATGACAAAGCCACCAGGAAGCGCCACCGCTGCTCCTTCCTGTCCCCATCGCGTCGCCGATGTCGCCAGAGCGGGGCCGGGACCGCGGGAAGATCCCGGAACTCGGATCCCGCCGGGAATTGTCACCTGCGGTGTCACCGGGGATGTCCCCGCTCCCCCGGTGTCCCCTGGGGGTGGCAGTGACAGAGGTGACGGCCACCGGGAGCTGCCCTTGGGACACGGGACGGGATTTGGGGACAGGATGGATTTGGGAAAGGAGGAGGTTTTGGGACAAGGATTTGGGGACAGGAGGAGATCTGGGGACAGGGATTTGGGGACAGGAGATTTGGGGTCGTGGATGTGATTTGGGAAAGGAGGAGGTTTTGGGAACAGGGATTTTGGGACAGGATGGATTTGGGGACAGGAGGAGATCTGGGGACAGGGATTTAGGGACAGATTTGGATTTGGGGTCGTGGATGGGATTTGGGACAGGAGGAGGTTTGGGACAAGATTTGGGGTCAGGGCTGAAATTTAGGGACAGGGATGAGATTTGGGGACAAAACAAGATTTGGGGTCAGGACGAGATTTGGGGATGGGATAAAACCTAAGAGTGGGACGAGGACTGGGAGCAGGATGAGATTTGGGGACAGGCTTGGATTTGGGGACAGGGATTTGGGGACAGGGATGAAATTTAGGGACAGGAGGAGATTTGGGGAATGCATTAGATTTTGGGATAGGTTTGGATTTGGGGAAGGGGATGGGATTTGGGGCCAGAATGAGGTTTGGGACAAGATTTGGGGTCAGGGATGGGATTTGGGGACAGGAGATTTAGGGACAGCAAGGGATTTGGGGCCAGGACGAGATTTGGGGACAGGTTTGGATTTCGGGACAGGGATTTGGGGACAGGGATGGGATTTGGGGACGAGATTTAGGAACAGGTTGGGATTTGGGGACAGGACAGGTTTTGGGGACAGGACAAAGTTTAGGGACGGGAGATTTGGGGACAGGATTTGGAATTTGGGAACAGGATGGGATTTGGGGACAGGATGGGATTTAGGGACAGGATTTGGGATCATCCCGGGCCAGATTTCCCAGGAATTGCTGCTTTCCCACCCCCGGACAAAGTGGGAAAATTGGATTTTCCCTAGAAAAATTCTGGGATTTTTCGTGCTGCTCCTTCCACTTCCAGGGGAAATTGGGATTTGGGGCTGGAGCAGCTGCTCCCGGTGCAAATTAATGAATTAATGAATGAATCAAAATATTAAATAAACAGTTATTAATTAATTAATTGGCTAATCAATGACTTTATTTATTTATTTTTAATTGATTTATTCCTGGGAGAATCGCGGTGCTGCTTCCCGGGGAAATTCCAATTGGAAAAGAAAAAGTGAGGAATTATTTTTAAAAAGGGGGGGAAAAAAAGAAAATAAACAAAACCCCTAAAAGGCCATTCCCAGAAAATTCCCCATCCCTGGGACCTCGAAGTTTTCCTTGAAATTCCCAAAAATTCCAGCAGAAAATCTATCCAGGAAAGAATTGATTCCCTGGATTTTCCACTGAGCTCTGAGAGGAAATTCCCAAAGATTTGGAGGGGCTGGAGAGGAAATCCCGGGACTGGGAAAACTGGGAATGCTGGGATGGCCAAATCCCAACGTTTTTCCTGGATTTTTGGCACTTGGAAAGGGGAGACGAGCTCGGAATTCCCACAGGGAATGGGAAAAGTTGGGGTTCAATCCTTTTCCAGCTGGAAAAAAATGGGGAAAATTCCAGGAAAAGGAGGGAATTTGGGATCCTGGATCAGGCTGGAAGCGCTTCCCGATTTTTCCAGGCTTTGGAACTCCCTGATCCCGGGAATTCCACATGCACAAAAATCCCAGAAATCCCTCTGGAATCAGATTTCCCCCCTCCAGGGATATTTTTTTTCCCCTGGAAAACCTCAGGGAAGAGGGAAAAGCTCTTCCCAAAACTCCCTTTTTTCTATGAATTTCCTCCGTGCTGGAAAATCTGGGGATGGGATCAAATCTGTGACTGATTTTTTGGGAAAAAAAATCCATTTTGGGATGAGAGAGAGAGAGAGAAAGGAGGAATTGCAGCCCCGGAGTTTCATTCCTTGCTCCAAGGATTGTTTGGAATTGTTGGATCCCGCCAGGATAAACAATCCTTGGAATTCCTGCACTTGGAATTCCTTCCCCTGCTCCCAAATGTGGCTCTAAAATTCTCTTTTCCTGCTTTTTATTCCTCCTTTTTTTTTTTTTTTTTCTCCCCCCATGGAATTACAGCTTATCCCACTCCCATTCTCAAATCCTGGGATTTTGTGGGGCTGGGAAAGTTTCTTTTTTTGGGAATTCTGCAGCAAAAATTCCAGGGCTTTTTAATGGATTCAGGGATTCATGGAAAAGGGATCCTTGGGAAGAACAAGGATTCTCTCCCCTTGAATTTGGAATTTTTGGCCATGGAAAACTGGGAATTCCATGGGCTGGGCAGGAAATCCCGGGATAACCTCATCTGGAATTCCTAGGGATGAGATTCCAAGGGGGATTTGGGATTTGGGGTCATCCAAATCCTTGGATTTGGGGAAGGATTCCTGAATCCTTTCCCAGGCCCCAAATCCTCGTGGATTCCTTCCCCATTCAGGTTTTTTTTTGGGATCATCCCTTGGTTTTCCTGGGATCCAGAGGGATTTTGAAGTTAAAAACTTGGAAAGAGCCCAAATCCCAATCCCAGAGCCGGGAATGAAGGAAAACCTCGGGAAAATCCACTCCTGAAATAAATGAGGAAAAACTCCTGGAATTCTCAGAGCTCTCATCCCATCCCAGCAGCTCCCAGAATTCCCGGGATTAAATTCGGTTTTTAGGGAAAATGGAACAGGAAAAACAACCCCCAAAACTGGATTTGGTGCTTTCCCAGCTCCCTGGGAATTCCCGGGCTCTGCTATTCCCCCAAAAAAATTCTGCTCCTGCATTTTTCCAGGAGAGCAGAAATCCCCTTTTCCCTAGGGAAATTCCTCCCCCCACCTCCTATTCCCAGAAATTTTCCCTCTGGAATTCACCCCCTCCCCCCCTTGGGATCCATCCCGAGGGGTTTTTCCTGAAATCCCGAAGGAATCCCGGAGTTTTTTTGGGATGAGGAGAGGCCTTGAATCCAAGGATTCTTCCCCCACTCTCCTCGGCCGAGGAATTCCCGATATCTCCCTGACGCAGGAGCTCAACCTCTGGAATTCCTGGAATTTCCACTCGGTCAGAGCCGCTTCCAAAGTATTTTAAACACAGGGAAAAAAAACCCCCCAAAAAAACCAAAAAAACCCCCAGGATTCAGGGATTTTGGGATGAGCAGAAACCCCCTGGAAGGGGTGGAGGGGCTGACGCTGATCCATAAAATTTTTTTGGGAATGTTGAATCAATGCCAGCTCCAAAACCCCGGGAATTTCTTTGGGATCGACTCCCCCTTTCCCTTCGTTTACCTGGAATTTTTCAGCTGGAAAAAAAATCCCAGATCCGGGGGGATTTTTTCAGGTTTTCCAAAAAGCGGGATTTGGGAAAAACGGAGCCGATGGAAAACTGGGGGGGAAGGGGGGAGAGAGAGAAGTGAGGAGGGAGAGAAATTCCATTAAAAAAACCAGGATTGAGATAACAAAGGTCAATCAACAACCCCACAAATATGAGAAAAACTGGGAATGAGCCTGGAAAATCCATGGGATTTATTCCTAAGGAGCTTTCCCTGTTTTCCTTGGATTTAACGGAATGTGAAGAGCCTGGAGGGAGAAAAATGCTGGAATTTGGCTCCCGAGGCTGGAATTTGGGGGGATCTCGGTCATTCCCGATGCTCCAAACCCAAATCCCTTTTTTGGGGGGGGCGGGGGGGGGGGGGGGACGACCCCTGGAATTCGGGATCCCGGGAACAAGCGGAGCCTTGGATGAGGATTTTTGGGAAAAGGGGAGGGGGAACCCAGGTTGGATCCCCAAAAAAAACCCCGGGATTTGAGCATCCGCAGAGGTTTGGATCGCTGGGAATATCGGGGACCCCAAAATTCCAAACCCGGGAGAAAGGTCGGAGCCGAAATTCCCGAAATTTCTTCGGTTTTTTGGGATAGACCGTGGCTCCCCCACCCCCCAAAATTCCTCATCCGAGGGGGGAAAAAACGCCCCCTGCTTGCCGGGATTATCCCTGGAATTCGGGAAAACGAAGGAATTTTGGCCCCGACCTCGCTCTGGGGTTGGAATTTTGGGGTGTCCGGCATTCCCGGTGATCCAAACCAAAATTCCGGGTTTTTTGAGGGGGGATAGAACGTGGCTCTTCCCCTCCCCCTCCCCAAACCCTCATCCCAAACTCCTTTTTTCCCCGGGATCCCGAATTCCAGGGATCATCCCCGGGGCGTTTTCCCCCCTTGTTCTACCCCCAAGAAAAGGAATTTGGGTTTGGATCATCGGGAATGACCGAGACCCCGCCCCTGTCGCTGTCACCCTCAAATTCCAGCCAAAATTCCTTCATTTTTTGGAGGGGTAAAAGCAGGGAAAAACAGCGCTCCAGGGGTGCCGGGATTGTCCCTGGAATTCGAGATCCCGGGGAAAAGCGGAGTTTGGGGATGAGGATTTTGAGAGGGGGAAGAGAAGCCAAGTTCTATCCCAAAAAACCGAAGGAATTTTGGCTCTGACCTCGTTCCCAGGGCTGGAATTCGGGGGTGAGGGGGGGATCTCTCCGTCATTCCCGATCATCCAACCCCCTCTGGATGCGCAAATCCCATTTTTTGGGGGTGGTAGGACGTGATTTCCCTCCTCCCCTTTCCCAAAAATCTTCATCCAAGGGGAAATCAGCGCTCCGGGGGTGCCGGGGTTATCCCTGGAATTTGGGATCCCGGGGGAAAAGTGGAGCCTTGGATCGTCCCTTATCAGCTCGGAGCCCAAACAATTCCCTCCATCCGCGGCTCCGCGGCTCCGGCTGGGATAAACAATTCCCAAAAATCCGCCGGGAATGCTCATCCCCAACCCTCGCACCCCGGAAATGACGGGGGCGAGCTCAGGGGGCGCCCTTGGAATTCCAAGGGTGGGGGTGGGGGGAGTGGGGGGATGGAGGATGGGGGGGGGGGGGGCTCATTCCAAGCGGGATATAAATCCGGGATGAAATCCTCTTCCCACGCCGGGAATTCCAGGGATTTTCCGCGATGCTCTCCCAAATCCGCCTCCTCCTGGCGCTGCTCTGCGCTGCCCCGGCGGCTTCGGCGCCTCCTCCCTGGGATCCAAACCCCAATCCCTGGCTGTGGGGGGATGATTCCCATTCCCATTATTCCCATATTCCCGTGGAAGTGCAGTGCCAGGAGGGGCAGCTGGTGGTGATCGTGCACCGGGATTTGTTCGGGAACGGCCGCTTGGTCAGCGCGGCCGAGCTCAGCCTGGGCCCCGCCGCCTGCAAACATTCCCACCTGGATCCATCCCAAAAAACCGTCACCTTCAGCGCCGGCCTGCACGAGTGCGGCAGCACCGTCCAGGTGAGTCCTGCCCCTCATCCCGGGATTCTGCCTCGATCCCGGTATCCCGCCCTGGAGAGGCTCCAGGACATCCCGAGGTGTCGGGGGAGATCCAGGTGAGTCCTTTTCCCAATCCCGGGATTCCCACCTGGAGAGGTTCCCGGCTCCGTGCAAATCCCAGATTTAAGAGAGGTCCAGGTGAGTTTTTGTCCCGATACCGGGATTCCGCCCTGGAGAGGCTCCAGGAGATCCCGAGGTGTCGGGGGAGATCCAGGTGAGTCCTGGCCCCATCCCGGGATTCCCACCCGGAGCGGCTCCCGGCTCTGTGCAGGGAGATCCGGGTGAGTCCCGCCCCAATCCCGGGATCCCGCCCCGATCCCGGAATTCCACCCCGATCCTGGGATCCCCCCCTGGAAGGGCTCCCGGGGCGCCGCGGATCCCAGATTAAAGGGAGATCCAGGTGAGTCCCATCTCTATCCCGGGATTCCGCCCCGATCCCGGAATTCTCATCTGGAGAGGCTCCCGCGGTGTCGGGGAAGATCCAGGTGAGTCCCTGTCCTGATCCCGGAATTCCCACCCGGAGCAGCTCCCGGCCCCGTGCAAATCTCAGGGTTTTAGGGAGATCCGGGTGGGTCCCGTTCCGATCCCGGGATTCCCACAGGGATTCCCCCTGGAGCGGCTCCCGGGGCCGCGCCTATTCCCGGTTTTAGGGGGGATCCATGGGCCGGATCCGGGATCATTCCAGGGGCAGGAGGAGCCGGGATTTCCTGGGAATCAGAGCGGTTTTCCAGCAGATTTTTTCCCATTCCAGGCTGGAGCGTTTTCCCCGCAACTTTTCCCATTCCTCTGGGAAAAGCCCCTTTTCCCTCGGGTTTAATTCAGCTCCCTGAAAACAGAGATTTTCCATCCTTTTCCCATCTTTTCCATCCCCTTCTCCCAATCCCCTTTTCAATCCCCTTTCCCCCCTTTTCCCTCTCTTCCCATCCCCTTTTCCAACCTTTTCTCACTTTTCCATCCCCTTTTCCACCCCTTCCTTCCTTTTCCATCCTTTTCCAGTCCCTTCCCCCCTTTTCCATCCCCTTTTCACCCCTTTTCTCACTTTCTTATTTTTCCATCCCTTTCCCCCTTTTCCCATTCTTTTTCCACCCCTTTTCCCCCTTTTCCATCCCTTCAGAGATTTTCCATCCCCTTTTCCATCCCCTTTTCACCACTTTTCCATCCCTTTTCCCCTTTTCCACCCTCTTTCCCCCTTTTCTCACTTTCTTATTTTTCCATCCCTTTCCCCCTTTTCCATCTCTTCAGAGATTTTCCTTTCCATTTTCCCCATTTCCTCCCCTTTTCCATCCCCTTTTCCCCCATTTCCATGGATTCCCCCAGCATTCCCAGCGGTGGTGCTGGGACGAGGGGTGGCCTCTCCCATGGAATTCTCAATTTTTCTTCCCAGATCACCCCGGATTCCCTGATTTCTTTGAATTCCCGCTCACCCTGATGCTATCCCTGAACTGGGGATCCCCATTTCCCACGGAATTCCCGGTTTTCATTCCCAGATCACCCCGGATTCCCTGATTTACCGGACGCTCCTGAGCTACGACCCCAGCCCCGGCAGCAACCCGGCCATCGTGCGCAGCAACCCGGCCGTGATTCCCATCGAGTGCCACTACCCCAGGTTTGCCCGGATCCCACCCCCAATCCCGGCATTCCCAGGAATCCCATTCCCATCCCGGGATCCCACCCCCAATCCCGGCATTCCCAGGAATCCCATTTCCATCCCGGGATCCCACCCCCAATCCCGGCATTCCCAGGAATCCCGTTCCCATTCCCACTGTCCCCTTTCCAGTCGTGGCATCCCAATTCAGTTCTCAGCGTCCCCAGGATCCCATCCCACATTCCTGGCATTCCCGGGAATCCTATTCCCATCCCGGGATCCCAATCCCAGCATTCCCAGGAATCCTGTTCCCAACCCAGGATCCCATCCCACATTCCCAGAAATCCAGTTTCCATCCCAGGATCCCAATCCCAGCATTCCCAGGAATTCCATTCCCATCCCTGGATCCCATCTTGCATTCCCAGCATTCCCAGATCCCATCCACATTCCCAGCATTCCCAAGGTTCCCATTACTATCCTGGGATCCCATCCCACATTCCTGGGATTTCCACTCCTATCCAGTGTCCCCATTCCCATCCTGGTGTCCTATTCCCAGTGTCACCATTCCCATTCCCAGTGTCCCATTCCCTGTGTCCCATTCCCTTTTCCAGGTGAAATAACATCACCAGTGGCTCCCCATTCCCGTGTCCCATTCCCATCCCACTGCCCTCATTCCCAGTGCCCCATTCCCAGGGTCCCCATTCCCATTCCAGTGTCCCATTCCCTTTTCCAGGCAGGATAACATCACCAGTGGCTCCCCATTCCCATGTCCCATTCCCATCCCACTGCCCTCATTCCCAGTGCCCCATTCCCAGGGTCCCCATTCCCATTCCAGTGTCCCATTCCCTTTTCCAGGCAGGATAACATCACCAGTGGCTCCCCATTCCCAATGTCCCATTCCCAGTTTGCCATTCCCATCCTAGTGTCCCCATTCCCATTCCCAGTGTCCCATTCCTGTGTCCCATTCCCATCCCACTGCCCTCATTCCCAGTGCCCCATGCCCAGTGTCCCGTGTCCCATTCCCAGTATCCCATTCCCATCCCAGTGTCCCATTCCCAGTATCCCATTCCCATCCCAGTGTCCCATTCCCAGTATCCCATTCCCATTCCGGTGTCCCATTCCCTTTTCCAGGCGGGATAATGTCACCAGTGGCTCCATCCGTCCCACGTGGTCTCCCTTCAACTCCGCGCTGGCATCCGAGGAGAAGCTGCTCTTCTCCCTGCGCCTCATGAACGGTGCGGGATCGGGACTCCCCAATCCCCCTTTTCCCCCATCCCCTTTTTTCCCCATCCCCTTTTTTTCCCCCAATCCCCCTTTTTTTTTTTTCCCCCAATCCCCCTTTTTTTTTTTCCCCCAATCCCCCTTTTTTTTTCCCCCTCCCAATCCCCTTCTTTTCCCCCCCATTCCCTTTTCCCCAATCCCCTTTTCCTTCCCTTTTCCCCTTTTGAGATCATGTTGGGGATGATCCCATTGGATTTTCCAGAGGATTGGAGCTCCGAGAGGGCCTTTCTGGGATTCCCCATTTTCCCCTTTCCCTCATTTCTCAATCCCCTTTTCCCCCTTTTCCATCCCTTTTTTTCTTCCTTTCCTCGTTTTGGGATCACTTTGGGGATGATCCTGTCGGGTTTTCCAGAGAATTGGAGCTCTGAGTGGGATTTCTTGGGATCCCCTTTTTCCCAGTCCCCTTTTCCTGTTGGTTTTTCCAGAGGACTGGAGTTCTGAGCAGGATTTTCTGGGGTTCCCCTTTTTCCCAATCCCCTTTTACCGTTGGATTTTCCAGAGGACTGGAGCTCTGAGTGGGATTTCTCAGGATTCCCCTTTTCCCATTCCTTTTCCCAAACCCTTTTCCCTTTGGATTTTTTCCAGAGAACTGGAGCTCCGAGTGGGATTTCTTGGAGTTCCCCTTTTCCCAATCCCCTTTTCCCATCTCCTTTTCCCGCTGGTTTTTGCAGAGTATTGGAGTCCTGAGCGGGATTTCTCGGGATTCCCCTTTTCCCATCCCCTTTTCCCAATCCCCTTTTCCCAGTCCCCTTTTCCTATTATTTTTCCCAGAGGACTGGAGCTCTGAGTGGGATTTCTCAGGATTCCCCTTTTCCCATTCCTTTTCCCATTATTTTTTCCAGAGGACTGAAGCCCTGAGTGGGATTTCTCAGGATTCCCCTATTCCCATCCCCTTTTCCCAATCCCATTTTCCCAATCCCATTTTCCCGTTGGATTTTCCAGAGGACTGGAGCTCTGAGTGGGATTTCTCGGGGTTCCCCTTTCCCAATCCCATTTTCCCAATCCCATTTTCCCATTATTTTTCCCAGAGGACTGGAGCTCCGAGCGGGATTTCTCGGCGTTCCGCCTGGGGGACGTGCTCAACATCCAGGCCGAGGTTGGCTCCCACAGCCACGTCCCCCTCCGGCTCTTCGTGGATTCCTGCGTGGCCACCCTGGGCCCCGGCGCCGGCAACGAGCCCCACTACGCCATCATCGACTTCAACGGGTGTGTTTGGGGACATCCGGGGACACTTGGGGACACTTGGGGGTCAGGGGGAGGGTGGCACCTCATCCTGACCCACTGCGCCATCACCGACTTCAACGGGTGTGTTTGGAGATGTTTGGGGACATCTGGGGATGTTTGGGGACACTTGGGGACAGTCTGGGGACATTTGGGAGTCCGCGGGAGTGTGGCACCTCATCCTGTCCCACTACGCCATCATCGACTTCAACGGGTGTGTTTGGGGACATCTGGGGACACTTGGGGACAGTCTGAGGACATTGGGGGGTCCGGGGGAGGGTGGCACCTCATCCTGACCCACTGTGCCATCACTGACTTCAATGGGTGCACTGGGGACATTCGGGGACAGTCTGGGGATGTTTGGGGACACTTGGAGACATTTGGGGACAGTCTGGGCACATTCGGGGACATCTGGGGATGTTTAGGGACACTTAAGGGACAGTCTGGGGACATTTGGGGGTCAGGGGGAGGGTGGCACCTCATCCTGACCCACTATGCCATCATTGACTTCAACGGGTGCGCAGGGGACGTCTGGGGATGTTTGGGGACACTTGGGGACAGTCTGGGGACATTTGGGGGTCAAGGGGAGGGTGGCACCTCACCCCACTACGCCATCACCGACTTCAGTGGGTGCCCTGGGGACTTTTGGGAATGTTTGGGGACATTTGGGGACACTGAGGGACGTTTGGGGACATTCAGGGACACTTGGGGGTGTGCGGGAGGGTGGCACCTCATCCTGCCCCACTATGCCATCATTGGCTGCAATGGGTGCGCTGGGGACATTTGGGGATGTTTGGGGACACTTTGGGGTTTGGGACATGGTCAGGGGTGGTGACACCTCACTGTGCCATCAACGACTTCAGCAGGTGGGCCTGGGGACGTTTGGGGACAGTTTGGGGACACTTGGGGGTCTAGGGCATGGTGGTGACACCTCATCCCTCCCCATTGCTCCGTCATTGACTTCAATGGGTGAGTTTGGGGACATTTGGGGACACTTTGGGGATCTGAGAGCCACCCAGGTGCTGCTGAGCCCTTGTCCCTCCCTTGGGTGACCCGGGGACCCTTGGGGACACCTCGGTGCCAGCCAGGGGTGTGACCCTGCTGTCCCCACAGCTGCCTGGTGGACGGGCGCTCCGATGCCACCAGCTCGGCTTTTGTCACCCCCCGTCCCCGGCAGGACGTGCTGCGCTTCCAGATCGACGCCTTCCGCTTCGCCGGCGACCCCCGCAGCCTGGTAACCCCCGGGGACACCCTGGGGACACCCCGATGTCCCCAACCCCGCGGTGGCCCCAGCAGTGTCCCCTCCCCGCAGATCTACATCACGTGTCACCTGAAGGTGACACCGGCCGAGCAGAGCCCGGACGCGCTGAACAAGGCCTGCTCCTTCAGCAAGGCGCGCAACACGTGAGTGACACCGCGGGGACAGCGCCGTCACCTCCCCGCCATGGTGGCACCTGGTCATCAGTGTCACCTCCCTGTCCTGGTAGCACCAGGTCATCAATGTCACCTCCCTGCCCTGGTGGCACTTGGGTGATTGGTGTCACCTCCCCACCATTGGTGGCACTGGGTGACCAGTGTCACCTCCCTGCCCCGATGGCACCTGGTGATCAGTGTCACTTCTCCACCATGGTGGCACCAGGTCATCAGTGTCACCTCCCTGCCCTGGTGGCACTGGGTGACTGGTGTCACCTCCCCACCATGGTGGCACCTGATGTCACCTCCCGACCATTGGTGGCACTGGGTGACCGGTGTCACCTCCTGTCACAGCTGGGCGCCCGTGGAGGGGACAAGGGACATCTGCAGCTGCTGTGAGCTGGGCAACTGCGGCAGCGCCGCGCTGGCCCGGAGCCTGCGGCCACCAGAGCCATGGAACGGCCACCGCTACCGGAGACACGACAGTGAGGGGACACGGGGACAGGGGGACACAGGGATAGGGGACATTGAGACAGGGGGACGGGGGAATGGGGGGCATGGGGACATGGGGACAGTGGGGATCCCAGGGACAGGGGGACACAGGGACATGGGGACATTGTGGATGGGGGACAGTGGGACAAAGGAATAGGGGACACAGGGACAGGGGGACATGGGGACAGGGGAATGGGGGACATGGGGACAGTGGGGATCCCAGGGACAGAGGGGCCATGGGGACAATGGGGACGGGGTGATCCCTCCTCATTGTCCCTCCTTGTCCTTTGCTGTCCCCTCACTGGTCCCCTAACTGTCTGTCATTGTCCCCTGTGTCCCCTGTGTCCCCTGTGTCCCCAGGTGCCACCTCCGAAGCCGATGTTGTCATCGGGCCAGTGCTGCTCTCCAGTGACCCGCGGGGCCAGCGCCCCGAGAGCCACCCGGGTGAGTGTCCTGAGGTGACATCGGTGACATTGGTGACAATTGATCGGTGACATCAGTGACACTCAACCGGTGACAATCCCCGCTCACCTGTGTGTCCCTTCCTGTCACTTTGCAGGCGCGGTGTCACCGCTGGGCCTGGGGACAGTGCTGGCCTGCGCCGTGGCCGTGGTGGCCGTGGCCGGAGCCGCGCTGGCCCTCGGCCTGAGACGCCGGAATTCCCAATAAATCCCGGAAAGATCAATGGAATTCCCAATAAATCCCAGAATAATCAACCGGATTCCAAATAAATCCCACAAGGACCAACGGAATTCCCAATAAATCCCAGAAAGATCAATGGGATTCCCAATAAATCCCACAAGGACAAACGGTGTCACTCTGGGGGGGAATCCTGGGAATGGGGCAGGCAGCGTCACCAGTCCTGTCCCAGTGTCCCCATCCCCAGTGTCCCCATTCCCATTCCCACTGTCCCCATTTCCACTGTCCCCATTTCCAGTGTCCCATTCCCATGCCAATGGCCCCATTCCATTCCCAGTGTCCCCAGTCCTAATGTCCCCATTCCCATTGTTCCCATTCCCACTGTCCCCATTCCCATCCCACTGTCCCTATTTCCGGTATCCCCATTCCCCTCCCAGTGTCCCCATTCACATTCCCAATGTCCCCATCCTCATTCCCAATGTCCCCATTCCCATCCCGAAGTCTCCTTTCCATTCCCAGTGTCCCCATTCCCATCCGGTGTCCCCATTTCCAGTGTCCCTATTCCCATTCCCCATGTCCCTATCCTCATTCCCAATGTCCCCATTCCCATCCAGATGTCCCCATTCCATTTCCATTTTCCCCATTCCCACTGTCCCCATCCCAGTGTCCCCATTCCCATTCCCCATGTCTCCTTTCCATTCCTAATGTCCCATTCCCAGTGTCCCCATTTCCAGTGTCCTCATTCCCATTGTCACTGTCCCCATTCCCACTGTCCCCATTTCCAGTGTCCCATTCCCATCTCAATGCCCCATTCCCGCTATTCCCATTCCCATCTGGATGTCCCCATTCCCAGTGTCCCTATTCCCAGTGTCCCCATTCCCATCCCACTGTCCCCATTCCCAGTGTCCCCATTCCCATTCCCCATGTCCCCATCCTCATTCCCAATGTCCCCATCCCAATGTCCCCATTCCATTCCCACTGTCCCCATTCCCGACCCCATTCCCAGCCCCAAAATTCCCAAATCCCAACCTCCGCTCTCTCCAGCTTTCGAAAAGATGAGAAACCAGAAAAATTCCCTAAAAACTTTGTGGGATTTCCCTCCCCAAATTCCCAGAGCTGTTTCTTTCCCCCTCCCTGGGAACATTCCCAAAAATTCCCAAGGATTTTTAGGATCACGAGGATTTTATGGAGCGTTGGGGTGGTCCCTGTTTTAATTCCAGCCTTGGATTCCCTCAGAAAATGGGGGAAAACTGGGAAATAAAGGGAAAATTTGGGATAAAAAAGATTCCAAAGAGTCCTCGTGGCTTCCCCTCTTTTTATTGGGAAAAGGGGGAATTTTGGGAATGCGTCGGAGCCACCTCGGGAACCTCCCGGGAAAGGGGACGGGTGACATTCCTGGAATTTGGCTGCCATCAGGATCTGCAGGGAAAAAATGGGAAAATCCTGAAAAATTCCATGGAAAATGAGGAAAAAACAACCCCAAATGGGAAAATCCCAGAAAATTCTATGGAAAATGAGGAAAAACTGACCCCAAATGGGAAAATCCCTGGAAATTCCATGGAAAATGAGGAAAAAAACAACCCCAAATGGCCAAATCCCAGAAAATTCCATGGAAAAGGAGGAAAATCCCAACTGGAACCCCCAATCCTGGAAAATTCCATGGAAAATGAAGAAAAACCAACCCCAAATGGCCAAATCCCAGAAAATTCCATGGAAAATGAGGAAAACCCCAAATCCTGATTTTTTCCCCTAATGTTCACCAGCAAAACATGATGGAAAAGCCGGGAAAAAAGTGGGGATAAAAGTGGGAAAAAGCAGGAGAAAAGAGAAAAAAATTGGGATAAAGTGGGGGAAAAGTGAGGAAAAATGTGGGGGAAAAAACAAAAAACGTGGGAAAAAAAGCAAAAAAAAAGTGGAAAAAAGCAGGGAAAAGTGGGGAAAGAAGTGGGAAAAAACGTGGGGAGAATGGGGAAGAAGAGAAAAAAAGTGGAAAAAAATTGGGGGAAAAGTGAAAAAAGGGGAAAAAAACGGGAAAAAGCAGGGGAAAGGGAAAAAACTGAAACAGTGGGAAAAAAATTTAAAAATGGAAATAAAGTGGGGGGGAAAGTGGGGAAAAAAGTAGGGCAAAAGCAGGGAAAGAAGTGGCTGAAAAAATGGGACAAAAGATGGAAAATTTGAGAAAAAAGTGGGGGGAAAACAGGAAATAGTGAGGAAAAAATGCAAAAAAAGCCTGAAAATTTGGGGAAAAAAGTGGGAAAACAGTGGGGGAAAAGCGGGAACAAAGTGGGGGAAAATGGGGAAAAAAGTGGCTGAAAAATGGGACAAAAATTTAGGAAAAAAGTGGAAAAAGTTGGGGAAAAAAGTGGGAAAAACTGGGAAAAGAGCAGGAAAAAAGATGGATAAAGCAAAAAAAAAAAGGGGGAAAAATGCAAAAAAAGCAGGAAAATTTGGGGGAAAATGGGGGGAAAAGTGGGAAAAACTGGGGAAAAAAGCAGGAAAAAGAGGCTGCATCCTGGATTTTGGGGATTTTTGGGTTTTTTGGGGATTTTTTGGGAATTTCGTACTGGGAAATGTGGAAGTTGGAGGCGGAGGAAAAGCAGAGAAAAAGTGGGGGAAAAAGGGAAAAAAGGAAAAAAGGGAGAGGAGGGGAATGGAAAAAGCAGGGAATGAGGGAAAAAGCAGGAGAAAACCAGAAAAAGTGGGAAAAAAGTCCAAAAAGTGGGAAAAGAGCAGGAAAAAAAAGCGAAAAAAAAGCAGGAAAGTTTGTGAAAAAAACAGGAAAAAAACCGGGAAAAGAACAGGAAAAAAAGAAGGAAAAATTAAAAAGTAGGGAAAAAATGAGGGGAAAAGTGGGAAAATTTGAAAAAAAATTGGGAAAAAATGGGGAAAGAGCAGGAAAAAAAGAGGGAAAAAGAAAAAAAAAAAGAGGGAAAAAGAAAAAAAAAAAAAAAGAGGGAAAAATCCGAAAAAAGCAGGAACATTTGGGGGGAAAAAAGCGGGGAAAAAAGCAGGAAAAAGAGGCTGCATCCTGTTTTTTTGGGATTTGGGGTTTTTTGGGGGATTTTTTGGGAATTTCGTACTGGGAAATGCGGCAGTTGGAGGCGGAGACGAAGCGCCCGGTGTAGAGGGAAAAGCAGGGAAAAAGTTGGGAAAAAAGAGGGGGAAAAGCAAGAAAGAAATAGGAGAAAAACGAGGGAAAAAGTGGGAAAAGTTGGGAAAAAATTGGGAAAAAATGGGGAAAGAGCAGGAAAAAAAGAGGGGAAAAAGCAAAAAAAAAAAAGAAAAATGCAAAAAAAGCAGGAAAATTTGGGGGAAAAATCAGGAAAAACTGGGAAAAAATCAGGAAAAAAGCAGGAAAAAGAGGCTGCATCCTGGTTTTTTGGGGATTTTTGTTTTTTGGGGGGATTTTTTGGGAATTTCGTACTGGGAAATGCGGCAGTTGGAGGCGGAGACGAAGCGCCCGGTGTAGTGGATGTGGCAGCGAACGACGTTGTTGGTGAAATCCGATTCCAGCACCAAATATTTGGGATTGACCTGGACCTGGGAATGGGGGGGGAAAAAAAAAAAAAAATCAGGAGAAGGAATCCAGAAAATCAACAGGGAAAAAATCTCCCGGGAAAATCGGGTGGGAAGGGGGGAAATTATCCCGGGAATTAAAGGGGAAAAGGGAAAATCAGGGGGAGAAATCCCAAAAAACAAAAGGGGAAATTAGGGGAGAAATCCCAAAAAGTTAAAGGGAAAATCGTGGGGAAAATCCCAAAAAGCAAAAGGGAAAACGGAAGGAAATCCCCAAAAGTTAATGGGAAAATCAGGGGAGAAATCCCAAAACAGGGAAAAGAGAAAATCAGGGGAAATTATCCCAAAAATCAACAGGGAAATGGGAAAAACAGGAGGAAAATATCCCAAAAAATCAACAGGCAAAGGAAAAATAAACAGGGAGAAAAATATCCCAAAAATAAACAGAGAAATGGGAAAATCAGGGGGAAAAAAAATTCCCAAAAATAAACAGGGGAAAGGGAAAATTAGGGGAAAAGAATCCCAAAAATAAACAGGGATAAGAGAAGGGAGAAAAAAATCCCAAAATTAAATGAGAAAGGGAAATCGGGGGGAAAAAAATCCCAAAATTAACAAGGAAATGGAAAATTATGGAAAAATCCCCAAATATCAACAGGGAAAAGGAAAATTCAAGGGAAAAAAAAAATTCCCAAAATTAACAGGGAAATGGAGAAATGAGGGGAAAAAATCCCAAACCAAGGAAAAAGAAAATTTAAAAAATCCCCAAAATCAGCATGGAAATGGGGAAATCAGGGGGAAAAAAAATCTCAAAATGAAAAGGGAAATGGAAAATCAGGGGAAAAAATCCCAAAATTAATCAGGGAAATTGGGAAATTAGGGAAAAAAATCCCCAAATGAAAAGGGAAATGGAAAATTAGGGGAAAAAAATCCCCAAATTAGGAGGGAAATGGAAATCAGGGAAAAAAAAATCCACAAATTAACAAGGAAAAGGGAAATCAGGCGAAAAAATCCCCCAAAATAACAGGGAAATGGAGAAATCAGGGGAAAAAAATCCCCAAACGAGGCAAAGCAAAATTAAAAAAAAAAATCCCAAAAATCAGGCGTGAAATGGAGAAATCAGCGGAAAAAAAAACCAAAATGAAAAGGGAAATGGAAAATCAGGGGAAAAAATCCCAAAATTAATCAGGGAAATTGGGAAATTAGGGAAAAAAATCCCCAAATGAAAAGGGAAATGGAAAATTAGGGGAAAAAATCCCCAAATTAAGAAGGACATGGAAATCAGGGGAAAAAATCCACAAATTAACAAGGAAAAGG
Organism: Sturnus vulgaris; assembly: GCF_052056855.1. Classification (NCBI taxonomy): domain Eukaryota; kingdom Metazoa; phylum Chordata; class Aves; order Passeriformes; family Sturnidae; genus Sturnus; species Sturnus vulgaris. The sequence continues at coordinate 2,091,338 of NC_142255.1, forward strand.
GAAATTAGGCGAAAAAATCCCCAAAAATAACAGGGAAATGGAGAAATCAGGGAAAAAAAATCCCAAAATTAACAGGGAAAGGGGAAATCAGGGAAAAAAAACCCAAAACAAGGCAAAGCAAAATTTAAAAAAAATCCCAAAAATCAGGCGTGAAATGGAGAAATCAGCGGAAAAAAAAAAAAAAAAAACAAAATGAAAAGGGAAATGGAAAAATCAGGGAAAAAAATCCCAAAATTAACAGGGAAATGGAAAAATCAGGGAAAACATCCCAAAACAAGGCAAATAAAATAAAATAAAATAGGAAAAACAAAAAAAAAAAAAAAAAAAAAAAAAAAGGGGTTGAAATGGAGAAATCAGTGGAAAAAAACCCCAAAACTCAGCGGGAAAAGGGAAAAAAAGCAGGAAAACCTCTCTGAAAAAAAAGGATCAAAGGTATGAAAATCCCAAAATTGGGATTTTTGAGGCCAAAATGTCCCCGGGGCACCTTGAGGATGTAATTCCCGGGAGGAACGTCCGTGATGTCGATCCATTGGCAATCGATGTCGGCGTTGTAGGTGTCGTAACAGCCCGGGCTGAGACCCTGGAAAATGGGGTGGAAAAGTGGGAAAATGGGAAAAAATGAGGAGAAAATGGGAAATAGGGGGGAAAATGGGGAGAAAACCGGGAAAAATGGGGAAAAAATGAGAGAAAATGGGGGGAAATTGGATAAAAAATGGAAAAAAATGAACTGAAAGTGTTCCCTTGGTGTGTAACAGCCCGGGGTGAGATCCTGTGGGAAATGGGGTGAGAAAGTGGGAAAATGGGAAAAAATGGGGATAAAATGGGGAAAAGGGGGAAAACTGGGGGGAAATGGGGAGAAAATGGGGGGAAATTGGATAAAAAAAGGGGGAAAAATGAACTGAAAGGGTCCCTTGGTGTCGTAACAGCATGGGGTGAGACCCTGGAAAATGGGGTGGAAAAGTGGGAAAATGGGAAAAAAATGGGGAGAAAATGGGAAATAGGGGGAAAATGGGGAGAAAATGGGGGAAAATTAGGAGAAATTGGACAAAAAATAGGAAAAAATGAACTAAAAGGGTCCCTTGGTGTGGTAACATCCCGGGGTGAGATCCTGTGGGAAATGGGGTGGAAAAGTGGGAAAATGGGAAAAAATGGGGATAAAAGGGAAAAAATTGGGGAAAAAAATGGGAGAAAATGGGAGAAAATGGAGAAAATAGGGGGAAAAAAATGAGAGAAAATGGGGGGAAATTGGACAAAAAATAGGAAAAAATGAACTGAAAGGGTCCCTTGGTGTCGTAACAGCCCGGGCTGAGACCCTGGAAAATGGGGTGGAAAAGTGGAAAAATGGGAAAAAATGGGGAGAAAATGGGAAATAGGGGGGAAAATGGGGAGAAAATGGGGGAAAATGGGGGGAAATTGGACAAAAAATAGGAAAAAATGGACTGAAAGGGTCCCTTGGTGTCGTAACAGCCCGGAGTGAGATCCTGTGGGAAATGGGGTGGAAAAGTGGGAAAATGGGAAAAAATGGGGATAAAATGGGGAAAAATTTGGGGAAATGGGGGGAAAACCGGGAAAAATGGGGAAAATAGGGGGAAAAAATGAAAGAAAATGGGGGGAAATTGGATAAAAAATGGGAAAATATGAACTGAAAGGGTCCCTTGGTGTGGTAACAGCCCGGGGTGAGACCCTGGAAAATGGGGTGGAAAAGTGGGAAAATGGGAAAAAATTGGGATAAAATGGGAAATAGGGGGGGAAATGGGGGAAAATGGGGAGAAAATGGGGGGAAATTGGATAAAAAAAGGGGGGAAAATGATCTGAAAGGGTCCCTTGGTGTCGTAACAGCCCGGGGTGAGATCCTGGAAAATGGGGTGGAAAAGTGGGAAAATGGGAAAAATGGGGATAAAATGGGGAAAAATTGGGGGAAATGGGGAGAAAACCGGGAAAAATGGGGAAAAAATGAGAGAAAATGGGGGGAAATTGGACAAAAAATAGGAAAAAATGAACTGAAAGTGTTCCCTTGGTGTGTAACAGCCCGGAGTGAGACCCGGTGGGAAATGGGGTGGAAAAGTGGGAAAATGGGAAAAAAATGGGGATAAAAGGGAAAAAATTGGGGAAAAAAATGGGAGAAAATGGGAGAAAATGGGGGGAAATTGGATTAAAAAAGGGGGGAAAATGAACTGAAAGGGTCCCTTGGTGTCGTAAGAGCCCGGGGTGAGATCCTGTGGGAAATGGGGTGGAAAAGTGGGAAAATGGGAAAAAATTGGGAGAAAATGGGAAATAGGGGGGAAAATGGGGAGAAAATGGGGGAAAATGGGGGGAAATTGGAAAAAAAAAGGGAAAAAAATGAACTGAAAGGGTCCCTTGGTGTGTAACAGCCCGGGGTGAGATCCTGTGGGAAATGGGGTGGAAAAGAGACAAAAGGGGACCAAAAACAGGAGGGAAAGGGACAAAAAAAGGTGGAAATGGGAATAAAAAGGAGAAAAAATGGACAAAAAGGGGAGGGGAAGGGGAAAAAAGTGACCAAAAGTGGACAAAAAGGGACAAAAACTGACAAAAAGTGACTGAAAGGGACAAAAAAGGGTCAGAAAATGAGAAAAAGGGACAGGAATGGACCAGAAGGGACAAAATAGGACCAAAAGGGACAAAAAAAGGAGAAAAGGGGACAAAAAGGGACAGAAGTGACCAAAGGCGCTGTCCCCGGGTGTCACCTGGGTGTGGGGACAAAAACCAGAAATGGGGACGAAATGGGGACATGAAGAGACAAGAAGTGACCAAAAGTGACCAAAAGGGACAAAAAGTGACCAAAAGGGACAAAAAGTGACCAAAAGCGACCAAATGTGACAAAAGGGGACAAGAAGTGACCAAAACTGACAAAAGGGAACAAAAAGCGACCAAAAGTGACAAAAAGGACAAAAAGTGATGAAAAGTGACCAAAAGGGGACAAAAAATGACCAAAAGTGACCAAAAGTGACAAAAGGGGACAAAAAGTAACCAAAAGATGACCAAAAGTGACCAAAAAGTGACCAGAAGTGACCAAAGGCGCTGTCCCTGTGGTGTCACCTGGGCGGTGGAGGCGCCACAAATGGGGACAAAAAGGGACAAAAAGGGACAAAAAGGGGGGGAAAAGGGGACTGAAAGGGACCGGGAGTGACAGAAGTGACAGAGGCGGTGTCACCTGGGTGTGGGCGGTGCAGGCGTAGCGCTTGAGGTGGCCGAAGTCGCAGGTGGTGTCCTCGAGGCAGAAGCTGGCCTTGTGTCCCTCGGCCACCCGGCGGCCCGAGGTGACATCCAGCAGGTCATAGTGACTGAACTCTGCCATGCTGTGATAGTGCCTGGGGACACGGGGACACGCTGGGGACACTCGGGGACAATTATGGGGACATTCAGGGGACAGCCAGGGGACATTCAGGTGACATCCTGCAGGTCATAGTGACTGAACTTCACTGTGGTGGTGCCTGGGGACACGGGGACACTCTGGGGACAGTGAAAGGACAGCAGGGGATAGCAGGGGACACTCAGGTGACACTTAGGGACATTCAGGGGACACTCTGGGCACACTCTGGGGACACTGGGGACACTCTGAGGAAACTCTGGGGACACTCTGGGACACTCAGAACAATCAGGGGACACTTAGGGGACACTCGGGGATATTCAGGGGACACTCAGGGACACTCTGGGGACACTTGGGGGACACTCAGGACACTTAGGGGACGCTCTGGGGACACTCAGGGGCACTCGGGACAATCAGGGGACAGTCAGGGGACATTCAGGTGACATCCTGCAGGTCACAGTGACTGAACTTCACTGTGGTGGTGCCTGGGGACACGGGGACACGCTGGGGACACTCTGGGACAATCAGGGGATGTCCCCACCCTTTAGAGTGGATATGGAGGGAGGGGACATCAGTGCTGGGGCACAGCAGGTGGCAGCGCCTGCCTTGGGGACATTGACTGTGACAGCGAGGGGACATCACCTGTGGGAACTCGGTGGCTTTGGGGACAAAGATCTCAAGGGAGGTGACACCAACCCCAAAGCAACGTCACCAAACGGGAAAATGTCACTGAAACGCCACAAAGAGCTGCCAGCAGAGGGAGGGGACAGGCTGGGGACAGCTGGGGACACTCACTGGTGGCAGCTGTGCCACTGCCAGCTGTGGCGGGGCTGGCTGGGCAGGAAGTCGGCCGTGCCCTGGTTCTTGACGCGCTGCGGGAAGCGCAGCAGCACCCGCACATCATAGTCCGTGGCCTCGGCTGAGTACGCCGTGCTGGGGACAGCGGGGACAGCGGGGACAGGGGGGACAGCGGGGACAGGGGGGACAGGGGGGACAGCAGGGACGGTGGGGACAGCGGGGACAGCGGGGACAGGGGGGACAGCGGGGACGGTGGGGACGGTGGGGACGGTGGGGACCATGGGGATAATGATGAAAATGGGGAAAATGGGGACAATGGGGACAATGGGGACAATGGGGACAATGGGGACCATGGGGACAGCAGGGATAATGGGGACATTGGGGACAGTGGGGACAATGGGGATAATGGGGATAATGGGGACAATGGGGACAATAGGGACATTGGGGACAGTGGGGACAGTGGGGACAATGGGGACAGCAGGGACAATGAGGGATAATGGGGACAATGGGGGCAATGGGGGCAATAGGGACAATGGGGACAATGGGGGCAATAGGGACAATGGGGGCAATAGGGACAATGGGGACAATGGGGACAATGGGGACAATGGGGGCAATAGGGACAATGGGGACAATGGGGACAATGGGGACAATGGGGGCAATGGGGGCAATAGGGACAATGGGGACAATGAGGACAATGGAGACAATGGGGACAATGAGGACAATGGGGACAGTGGGGACAGTGGGGACCATGGGGACAGCAGGGACAATGGGGATAATGGGGATAATGGGGATAATGGGGATAATGGGGATAATGGGGACAAGGGGGACAGTGGGGGCAATGGGGACAGTGGGGACAATGGGGATAATGGGAATAATGGGGACAATGAGGGACAATGGGGACATTGGGGACAATGGGGATAATGGGGACAGTGAGGGGACATTGGGGACAGTGGGGAGGTGGCACTGCTGCCATCTCCTCGCCCCCTCCCCCAGGAACCCTCTCCCCTCACCTCCTCCCCACCTCCCCCTCACCCCGCCCCCCCTTCCCAAAAAATTCCCATTTCCCGCCCATCCCAGTCCCCCCTTTGTCCCCATATCCCCCTTGTCCCCTTCACCCTCCCCCCCCTCCCAGTCCCTCTCCCTCCTCCCTTTTCTCCCCACAACCCCCAATCCCAAAGCGCTCCCATTCCCGGGAATCCTCCCTCTCCCATTCCCGGGAATCCTCCTTCTCCCATTCCCGGGAATCCTCCCTCTCCCATTCCCGGGAATCCTCCCTCTCCCATTCCCGGGAATCCTCCTTCTCCCATTCCCAGGAATCCTCCCTCTCCCATTCCCGGGAATCCTCCCTCTCCCATTCCCGGGAATCCTCCTTCTCCCATTCCCAGGAATCCTCCCTCTCCCATTCCCGGGAATCTCACCTGGCCAGGCACTTCTCCTCGGCGGCGCAGCGCAGCGAGTACAGGTGAGCTCTCTGCACGTACGTGGAGGCCTGGACATAGTTGGGATCCGGGACCAGATCCGGGAGACCTGCCGGGAAAACGGGACAGGGATTTGGGGACAGGGATTGGGGACATCTGGGATCAGATCCAGGACAACTGCTGGGAAAATGGGGACATCCCTGAGCACAGGGACAGCCCCTAGGGACAAGGACTGGGGACAGGGACATCCCCTGGGATTGGGGGGACAGCTCCGGGAGGCCTGGACACGTTTGGGATCTGGGAATGAGCACAGAGACATCCCTGGGGACAGGGATTGGGGACACGGGATCTGGAAATGCCCACGGGGACATCCCTGGGGACAGGGCCCCTCCTCCCGGCAGCCCCGCGGGGAAATTCCGTGTCCCGCCAAGTTTTTCCAATTTCCAGCTGGAAAGTCCTCCCTCCCCTCCCCTCCCTCCTGCCCGCGGCCCCTCTGGCACATCCCAAGCCTCCATTTCCCGCTCCGGCCGCTCCCCTGGAAGCCATTCCCAGTCCCGGCCCTGCGATGGGTCCCTGTGACACGCGGGGACAATCGGTGACAATCCCTGGAATAGCAGGATCCCTATTCCTCTGCCCTAGTCCCGGTTTTTCACCCCAAACCGCGGCGTTATCCCTGCCTGTATCCCTCCTTTCCTGAAATTCCAGACAATTCCCTGCCATTGGGAAGAGCTGGGATGGACACAGGGATGCAGGGGCAGGCGGGGCTGCCTCGGTTTCCCGAATTTATGGAGCTGGAATTCTGCCCCTTTCCCAAAGGCTCCTCCAGCACCTGGAATTGTCCTGGAATCAGCGCCTCGGGAAGGATCAGGATGAGGGGGATGCTCACCAGGTGATCCGTGCCTCAGTTTCCCTTCTCCCTGCCCCATCCCCGTTCCCATCCCCACCTCATTTCCATCCCCATTCCTATCCCCATCCCAATCCCATCCTTATCCCATCCCCATCCCCATCCTTACCCCATTCCCTAAACTTCTTCCCCATCCCTATCCTTGTTCCCATCCCATACCCACAACCTTTATCTCTATCCCCATTCCCCAAATCCACATCCCTATCCCTATCCCTTTTCCTATCCCAATAATCTTCATTCCCATCCCCATCCCCATCCCTATCCCCATTCCCATAAACTTCATCCCCCTCCCTATCCCTATTCCTCTCCCCTACCCACAGTATTTATCCCTATGCTCATCCCCATTCCCAAAATCCCCATTCCCATCTCTATCCCTTTTCCTAACCCAATAATCTTCATTCCCGTAATCCCCATCCTGTTCCTCTCCACATTCCCATCGTCCCCATTCCCATAATCTTTATTCCAACCCTGTTCCAATCCCCATCCTTCTGCCTCCCTGTCCCCATCCCTATCCCTGTTCCTATCCCAATAATCTCGATTCCTATCCCCATTCCCATTCCCATCCCTATCACACCCATCCTTATCCGTGTTCCTGTCCCCTCCCATTCCCAAAATCCCCAGCCCCATCCAAATTCCCATCTCCATCCCTATTCCCAACTCCCATTCCCATCCCCATCCCCATTCCCATTCCCATCCCTATCCCCAGCCCATTCCCAAAATCCCCAGCCCCATTCCCATCTCCATTCCCAGCCTCATCCCTATCCCTGCTCCCATCCCTATTCCCAACTCCCATTCCCATCCCCAGCCCATTCCCAAAATCCCCATCCCTCTCCCCATTCCCATAATCCCTATTCCCATCTCCATCCCTATTCCCGTTCCTATCCCCATCATCTTCATCCCTATCCCCATTCCCAACCCCATTCCCATTCCTATCCTCATCCCATCCCATTCCCCAAATCTCCATCCCATTCCCAAAATTCCCATTCCCAAAATCCCCATTCCCAACCTCATTCCCATAATCTCTATCCCAATCTCATTCCCAAGTCCATTCCCACCCCTTCCCATCCCCACCAGGATCCCCCCCTTCCCCATGGTGCCATTTCCTGATCCAGTTCCCAGTTTCCCCCGTTTTTCCTCATTTTTCCCTCTTTTCCCCCATTTCCCCCATTTTCCTCCCATTTCCCCGTTTTTCCCTGTTTTTCTCCGTTTTCCCCCATTTTTCCCCGTTTTCCCCATTTCTCCCTCGTTTTCCTCCATTTTTCCCCATTTTCCCCTTTTTCCTGTTTTTCCCCCATTTTTCCATTTCTCCCTGTTTTCCCCCATTTTCCCTGTTTTTCCCTGTTTCCCCCATTTCCCCCCATTTTCCCTTTTCTCTATTTCCCCGTTTTTCACATTTTCTTCCATTTCCCCCCCCCATTTTTCTCATTTTCCCAGGTTTTCCTCATTTTCCCCATTTTTCCCCGGTTTTCCCTGTTTTCTGCCATTTCCCCCATCTTTTCCCATTTTTTCCCATTTCTCCCCATTTTTTCCATTTCCCCATTTCCCCCCATTTTCCCTTTTCTCTATTTTCCCGTTTTTCACATTTTCTTCCGTTTTCCCCCTCATTTTCCCACATTTCCCCCCATTTTTCCCCATTTTTCCCTGGTATTCCCTGTTTTTCCCTGTTTTTCCCTGTTTTTCCCTGGTTTTCCCTGGTTTTCCCTGGTTTTCCCTGGTTTTCCCTGGTTTTCCCTCATTTCCCCTGTTTTTTCCCATTTCTCCCCATTTTTCCATTTCCCCGTTTCCCCCCATTTCCCCTTTTCTCTATTTCCCCGTTTTTCACATTTTCTTCCATTTTCCCCTCCATTTTTCCCATTTCCCCTGGTTTTCCCCATTTTTCCCCGTTTTCCCCATTTCCCCTCATTTTTCCATTTCTCCCTGTTTCCCCCCATTTTTCCATTTTCTCCCATTTTTTTTCCCCATTTTTTCCCGTTTTTCCCTGGAAAGGAGAACAATGCCTCCTTGTTTCTGGGCCTGCCTTCCCGGGAGGGATCACGTCATTCCTTTGGAGCTCATTTCCTGCCCCATTCCCACTGATGTAATTCCCAAAGGGGACCCAAAAAAAACCCAAAAAACAACCGGGAGAGCTCGGAAAAACTTCTCCCCCATCCCTGAAAAAAATCCTTAACAAAAAAAAAAAACATGGAAAACCACCCCGGGCCAGCCAAGGGAAGGTTTTCCGTCATTTCAGAAACTTTTTTCCCTCCCTGCTGTTGTTTATAAGGAATTCTTGGAAGCTCCGGAGCGAAATCCGACTCCCGGACCAACGGGGAGTTTTATGGGATTTGGATTTTCCTCTTTCCCTCTGGATTTCGCCCTGGGATGGCCCCGTGGTTTTTATAGGATCTTACGCCTCCTTTTGGGGTCAAACCTCTGGAATTCGTGGGATATCGGGATCTGGGATCCCCACCTCTGGAATTGTCCCCAAATTCCTGGGGGTTTTGCTGAGCAAGCATTTTCCTGCTTCCCAGAAATCCAAGGAAAATCGTCCCCGGATTGGGACAATCCCAGCAGGAAAAGGTTTGGTTTTCCCTCCCAGCCCCTCTGGAAGCCCCGGGAGCTGCCAGAGGAGATTTCTGTCTGTTCCCAGGGAAAATTGGGATAATCAGCCCCTGGCTGTGCAGGAGTGCTGGGATCAGGGGGAAAATCCCACAGGGAGCCGAGGAAAAGCAGGAGCAGGGGAGGCCAGGAGCCAGGGAATGGGAATGGGAATGGGGATGGGAATGGGAATGGGGATGGGAATGGGAATGGGAATGGGAATGGGAATGGAAAATGGGGATGGGGATGGGAATGGGAATGGGAATGGGGACACCCGGAGTGAAGGGATTCCGGCATCCCATCCCATCAATCCCACCCCATCCCAATCCCATCCCATCAAACTGATCTCAATCTCATTCCCAATTCCAATTCCATTCCTATTCCTAATCCCATCAATCCCATCACATCCCATTGCATCCCATCAATCCCATCCCAATTCAATCCTATCCCAATCCCAATTTTATTCCATCAATCCCATCTCAATTACATTTAAAATCCAAATGCCATAAATCCCATCCCAATCCCACCACAATCCCACCCTATTCCTAATTCCAATCCCATTCCCAATCCCAAACCCAAACTCAAACACAAATCCCATTCCCAATCCCATTCCCATTCCCAATCCCATTCCCATTCCCATTCCCATTCCCAATCCCATTCCCATTCCCCATCCCATTCCCAATCCCATTCCCATTCCCATTCCCATTCCCAATCCCAATCCCATTCCCAATCCCATTCCCATTCTGAACCCATCCCAGTAGAATCCCTCCTCTGTCCCATGAAATCTCGGGATTCTCAACCTCCGGAATCTCCCCAATCCCAAATCCAACCCCGCCAAAGGGAGGCTTTCCTGGGAATTCTGACATCTCCCAGCACAAAATTCCATACGGAATTCCAAATCCCCAGAACCCCATGGAATTCCCAAATCCCACTTTCCTTCCGAAACCAACCCTGGGGGACCAATCTATGGGGTCAGGGGGAAAAACCCTCCTGGAGGTGGGATCCGGCTTGGGATCGGGGTTGGGAAACCTTTGGGGATGGGATTGGGGCGTGGGAATCCCTGGATATGGGATTGGGGTCAGGATTGGGATGAGGGAATCCCTGGAGATGGGATTGGGATCAAGACTGGGATGAGGAACACGTGGAGATGGGATCCAGGCAGGGATTGGGTCCAGGAAGTTTTGGAGCTGGGATTGGGGTCAGGATTGGGATGAGGAATCCCTGGAGATGGGATCGGGGTGAGGATTGGGATGAGGAACACCTGGAGATGGGATCTGGGCTGGGATTGGGATGAGGAACATCCCAACATGGGATGGGGGGACCCAGAAGCCCTTGGAGATGGGATCTGGGCTGGGATCAGGATGAAGAAATCCCCTGGAAATGGGATTGGGGTTGGAATCCAGATAGGGAAAACTTTTGGGGTGTCTGGAGCCCCCTTTCTTTCCACACCCCCCAGGAGCTGCTCCTCTCCCTCCCACCTCTGGATCAGACCTGGAATCTTTTCCAACCCCTCTTCCCCAATTTCCCCACCCGGTCCGGACCCCCCATGCCCTCATTCCCACAGAAACCCCGATAATTCCCCGATAAAAACAGCGGGATCAGATTCCTTCATTAACCCCCAGCCGGGGGCCGGGAATGCCAAACATTCCTGGCAGATCCAGCCGGGATTAGGAGGCTCCTGAGGAGCTTTGGCCGTGGAATTAATCATTAATAATTAATAATTAACAACCAACGCCAGATCCGGCACCGGGAATCGTTTGCTCCAATTAGGATTCCTGGGAGGTGACAGGGAGGTGACAACATTCCCAAAACACTCCACGAGTGACCCGGGGAGAGGCCGGAATTTCACGGGATGAGCTCGATTCCTGTGAAATTTCTCCAGGAAAAGTGGGAAGCTCCGGGAACTGGGTGTCCCAAATTCCCTGGTGGGGCCACCACGGCTCCCAGGGATCCTGGAAGGACTCGGATGCTGCCAAAGGGGAAATTTTGGCCGGAATCTTTGCCGGGGAATTTGGCCGGAATCTTTGCCGGGTCATCGGCGGGGCAGCTGTCCTTGGGTGTCCCTCCGGAGCCTCGGGAATTCTGGCATGAATCCCTCACATCCTTCACTCCCCGTGTCCCAATCCCAGCTCCTCCTGAGATCCCAAAAAATCCCATTCCTGAGTTTTTCCCGGAGTGTTCCTTCCTGGTCAGTGGAAGGCAGGGCAGGGCTGGGCCCTTCCCACCACCCCAAATCCTCTGGGATGGGTTTTTCTCAGAAAACTGGGATGGGACTGGACGGGTCACAGGGTCAGGTTGGGATGAGATTCCCAAGGGATGGGCTGGGAATGGCTCCCGGGGGCTCCTCACACCCTTCCAGCTCCAGCACGGAGTGAAAATTCTTGGAAAACTCAGCCCAAATCCATGGGATTCCATCGGGATGGGGAAGGAGTGACCCTGGAGTGACCTCCGGGAATGGGGGGAGCACGGATCCGTCTGTGCATTCATCCTTCTGTCCGGATGGGAATGGAGCATGTCCCAGCCAGGAAAACCGGGATCCAGCTTTATCCCATCCCAAACACCCCATGGATAACCGGGATCCAGCCCTGTCCTATCCCACAAATTTGGGATATCCTGTGACACGGCATATCCCTATCCCAAAATTATGGGATTACCTGGGACAGACCCCAGGAATGCCCTGGGACAGGGCACTGCTCCATCCCGAAATTATGGGATTACCTTGGACCCAGCATAGCCCTAAAAAATCCCAAATCCCAAAGTTATGGGATTACCTGGGACAGACTCCAGGAATGACCTCGGACACAACACAGCCACATCCCAAAATTATGGGATGCCCTGAGACACAGCACAATCCCATTCCACAAATTTGGGATGCCTTGGGACACAGCACAGCCCCGTCCCGAAGTTATGGGATGCCCTGGGACAGACTCCAGGAATGACCTCAGTCACAGCACAGCCCCATTCCACAAATTTGGGATGCCCTGGGACAAGCCACATCCCTATCCCAAAATTATGGGATTACCTGGGACATGGCACAGCCCCATCCCAAATTTATGGGATTACCTTGGACATGGCACAGCCCCATTCCAAAATTTTGGGATTGCTTGGGATAGACCCTAAGAATGCCCTGGAACACAGCACAACCCCATCCCACAATTTTGGCATACCCTGAGGCACTGCACAGCCCCATCCCAAAATTATGGAATGCCTTGGGACACGGCACAGCCCCATCCCAAATTTATGAGATTACCTGGGACAGATCCCAGGAATGCCCTGGGGCACTGCACAGCCCCCATCCCACAAATTTGGAATACCATAGGACACAGCACGGCCCTATCCCAAAATTATGGGGTGCTCTGGGACAGACCCCAGGAATGACCTTGGACAAGGCACAGCCTCATCCCAAAATTTTGGAATGCCCTTGGACATGGCACAGCCCTAACCCGAATTATGGGATTACCTGGGACATGACACAGCCCTAAAACCCAAAGTTATGGGATTACTTGGGACAGACTCCAGGAATGACCTCAGACACAACACAGCCACATCCCACAAATTTGGGATGCCCTGGGACACAGCCCAGCCCCATCCCAATCCCAATCCCAGCCCCCTCAGCCGGGCCCTGCTCTTCCCTCCCCTCCCCTTTCCCACCATCCCCAAAACCCGCGGGGTTTCCAAGAACCCCTTTGGGATCATCCCCGCTCCAGCCCCGCCGGGAATTCCGCGCATCCCAAGGAAACCCCAAAGAAACCCCAAACTCACCCCTCGCCCCAAGGCTGGGCCTGTAGACGCTGCCCACGCTGAGCCGGGCTTGGCTGTCGGGCACGGCCTGTGGAATTTCGGGAATGAAGGGCTCGGGATGAGCGATCCCAAAGGATTCGGGCGCCCGGAACGGCGGCTGCCGCTCTTGGGGCGGGAATTGCGCCCCAAATCCCAAATTTTCCATGGAGCCCGTGCCGGTGTGCGGCTCGGGATCGGCGTCGTGGTACAGGCTGTGGGAATAGCGGCGATCCAGCGGGAACCCCGCGGCTCCGTAGGGGTTCGGCTCCTCCCCGAAATCCTCGGGAAGCGCGCGGGGTTGGAGCGGGAACGCCATCCCCGTCCCTGTCCCCATCCCTGTCCGTATCCCTGTCCCCATATTTGTCCCCATGCCTGTGTCCATGCCTGTCCCCATCTCTGTCCCCATCCCTGTCCTTATCCCTGTCCCCATCCCTGTGTCCATGCCTGTTCTTATCCCTGTCCCCATCCCTGTGTCCATGCCTGTTCTTATCCCTGGTCCCATCTCTGTCCCCATCCCTGTTCCCAGTCTTGTCCCCATCCTTGTCCCCATCCCTGTCCCTGTCCCCATCCCTGTCCCACCCTCCTGGCGCTCCCCGTGCGCCGCCACCCCCGCGGCCACAAAGGGCGGCTGCGGTGCCACCCCCGCGGCGACAAAGGGCGGCTGTCCCGCCGAGGCGGAGGCGAAGGCGAACGAGGACACGGCCACCCCCGATCCCGTGGCGGTCGCCTGGCGGCCACGCGCCGCTTGTCGCCGCTGTCCCCCCGCGCTGTCGCCCAGCGGGCCGTCCCTCCAGTTGGGCGGCACTTGGCCGAAACCGAAGGGATGTCGCGCTTGTCCCCGCACTGTCCCCGAGGCGGGGGGAGCCTGGCGGCGGACGCTGCCGGCTGTCCCCGCTGTCCCCGCTGTCCCCGCTAGCCACAGGCGGTTCCCCGCTGGCCGCTCCTGCCCGGCGGGCACGAACTCGGCTCCGCTGTTGAGGAGGCTGTAGAGCCGCCCGTTGTTCTCCCACTGGATCAGCTGCCGCCAGGGCTCCTGCGCGGCCGCCAGCAGCAGCAGCCCGGCCCAGAGCGCCCCGCGCCGCCACAGCCCCGCCGCCATCGCCCCGGTGTCGCTGTCGCCGCCGGTGGCACCGCGGGTGGCACCGCTGCTGGCGCCTCCCCGGGCAGCGCCGCTGGCAGCGCCGCTCGGGCCCGTCCCGCTCGGAGCGGCGGCGACTCCGCTTCCTCCTCCTTCCTCCTCCTCCTCCTCCTCCTTCCTCCTCCTTTTCCTTCTCCTCCAACTCTTTTTCCTCCTCTTTCCTTCTCCTCTTTTTCCTTCTCCTCCTCTTCCTCCTCCTCCTACTCTTTCCTTCTTCTCCTCCTCTTTTTCCTTCTCCTCTCCCTCCTCCCCTTTTTCCTCCTCCTCTTTTTCCTCCTCCTCCTCTTTCCTTCTCCTCCTCCTCTTTTTCCTCCTCCCCTCTCTCCTCCTCCCCCTGTCCCTCCTGCTTCTCTTGCCCTTTTCCAAGCCTTCCTCCCTCCTTCTCCTCCGACCCCGCCTCCTCCTCCTCCTCCTGTCCCCCCTCCTGCTCCTCTTCCCCCTTTTCCAAGCCTTCCTCCCTCTCTCTCCTCCCCTTTTTCCTACTCCTCCTCCTTTTCCAAACTTTCCTCCTTCCTCCTCCTCCTCCTTTCCCTTCTCCTCCTCTATTTCCTCCTCCCACTTTTCCAAGCCTTCCTCCCTGTCCCTGTCCCTGTCCCTGTCCCTGTCCCTCTCCCTCTCCCTCTCCCTCTCCCTCTCCCTCTCCCTCTCCCTCTCCCTCTCCTTCTCCTCCTCCTGCCGGCCAGGAGCTGAAATTCCGCTGGAATTCCTCGGGATTCGCTCCAAGGATTCGCACCCAGAGCGGATCCCGAACTGCGGGAGGAGGCCGGAAGTGCAGCCAGGCGGGGAAAATAAACTTTGGAATTTTCACTTTTCCCCACTTTTATTATATTTTTTTTTAACCCTGGAGTGGAATTTGGGTGGAATTCCTCGGGATTCGCTCCCAGAGCTGATCCTGCCCTCCCAGAGAAGGCGGGAATTGTATCTAGTAGAGATTTTAAAAAATGGAATTTCCCCTTTTCCCGCTTTTTTTTTAACCCTTGGAGGATCCTTTTCCCCCCCTAATTCCCATCACTTCCCGATTTTTCCGGGGCGAGGCTCTGGGAAAACCCCTTTATTTCCTCTCCAGAGCTTCCCGAAGGAAAACCTCGCAAAATTTGGGATTTTCCCCCAGGTTTATCCTCCTTGGGTCCATTTGAGATTTTCCCCCTGGATATCAAATCCCCAATTGTGGCGGCAAAAGTTTGGGATTAATCGGGAATTTGGCTGGAAACTTTTTTTTTTTGGGGGGGGGGGGAGGGGGCCGGATATTGAATAAAAAGAGGGATCCGAGGAGGGAATCCCCAAATCCTAAATCCCATGGCCGGTGGGACCCCAAATCCTCTGGATCCCCCAAAAATTCCCGGCTTTTCCCCTCTGAGAATGCCGGAGTTGATGTAGCAGGGTGGGATGGAAATCCGGGATAATCCCCAAACCCCAAATCCCAAACCTCAAATACCCTATCCCAAACCCCAAATCCCAAACCCACAAATTCCAAATCCCAAACCCCGGATCCCAAACCCCAAATTCCAAATCCCCAAACCCTAAATTCCAAACCCCAAATTTCGGAGTTCCTAAACCCCAAATCCCAAACCTCAAATCCCCAATCCCAAACCCACAAATTCTTAATCCCAAACCCCGATTCCAAACCCCAACTCCAAATCCAAAACCCTAAATTCCAAACCCCAAATTTCGGCGTTCCCAAATCCCAAACCTCAAATCCCCAAACCCAAAACCCCAAAACCCAAATCCCAAACCCCAAATCCCAAACCCCAAATCCCAACCCCCAACCCCCAAACCCCAAATTCCAAATTCAGAATCCCAAACCCCAAATCCCAAGTCCCAAATCCCAAACCCACAAATTCCTAATCCCAAACCCGGGATCCAAACCTCCAAATTCCAAATCCCCAAATCCCGAACCCCAAATCCCAAATCTCTAAATCCTCTAATCCCAAACCCCAAATTCCAAATCCCGAACCCCAAATTCCAAATCCCCAAATCCCGGCTGTTCCCAAATCCCGGTTGTCACCGGCGCTGTCACCGCCGCCAGGGGGCGCCCGCAGCCCACGCTGATCCCAACATCTGGGCACGAGAAATTCCCAGATCCAGAGGGTGCGGAGGGATCTGATCCCAACATCTGGACAGAACAAATCCCAGATCCAGGGGCTCCCGAAGATCTTGATCCCAACATCTGGGCAAGAAAAAAAATCCCATTATCCGGGGGGTGGAGAGGGATCTGATCCCAACATCTGGGCCAGAGAAATGCCCAGATCCAGGGGGTCCAGAAGGATTTCATCCCAACATCTGGAAGGAACAAATCCCATTTTCCAGGGGCTCCGGAAGATCCCGATCCCACGGGATTCTCCTGTCGTATCCTGGATGGATTCAGGCTGCAGGAAAGGTGGGAATGAGAATGAATCCCTGGGATATTCCCAAACCTGGATATTCCAGGAATTCCTGCTGGAGAGTTCAAATCCATGAAATTTTCCCCCCAAATTTGGGAATTTTGGTGGGGGGGGGGGGGGGGGGGGGAATGATCCAGGATGGAATTTTTTGGAGCTCCATCCCGAAACCCCCAAATCCCAAATTCCCGAGCTCCCTGCCCAGAATTCCCAGCTCCGGATTTTCCAAACCCCAAATCAATCTTGATTTTTCCCATTTATTCCCATTTCCTTCTTTATTTTAATGGGAATATCAGTCAGTTTCTCACCTTTTCCTCATTCCTGCTTTCCCTGGATTTTAAAACCAGAACCATCTGGATCCCAGGAAAAACGGAAAAAATGGCAAAAATCAGGATTGGTTTGGGAATTACAGCTGGATCCGGTAGATCCTGGATGAGCCTGGAAAAATATCAGAAAAATTCCATGAGGGAATTTATTCCAGGAATAAAATTCCCTTCCCCCCCCCCCCCCCCCCCCCCAGAGAAAACCCCTCCCTGCAGATTTTGGAAAATTCCTGGGAAATCCAATAAAAATGGGGGTGGGAGGGTGAGGAAGGGGGAAATTCAGGATTGGGAATAAAATTATTCCCATTTTTCTGTTGCTTTCCATGGATTTCCCATCCATGGGTCCATCCAGATGGAATCCTGGGAATGGGAAGGAAAATGGGAGCGAAGGATGAGCTTGGATTCTCCAAGGATGATCCTCTCCCAGATTTTCTCCCTGGATCCCAGAAGGATTTTTTTGGGAACTGCTCCCACTCCAAGCATTTTTGAGGGATTTTTATCCATCTGAGGCCGGACTGAAATTTCTTGGATTCACCTCGGGATGGGAGATGGTAAAACCAGAATCTGAGAGGAGCTGGAATTTCTTTGAATCCTCCACTCACGTTTCTCCTCTTCCTAAAATCACTCCATGGATTTTATCCCGGGATCTGCAGCTCCATTCTTCCTATAAATCCCTGTCCTGGTATCCCTGCAGATTTTTTGGGATGAGAAGATGGAAAGATGGAATTCACTTCCCATGGTCTCAAGGTGGGTATTACAGAAGGAGATTCCTGCTGGGAATTCCAACCCTCGCCAGCCGTGATGTCAGCTGGGAAAAGAAAATTCCAATAGATCTGTGGAGACTGGGATGGCTCAATGGTGTTCCCAACATTCCAGGACAGGGGTTTTTTGGGGAATCAGGAGGGTGGGGTCATGGACAAGAGGGGTGTGCAGGGGTTTTGAGCATTCCAGTGGGAGGAAAAAAATCCCGGGAATTTGCTGGGATGGGAACGGCCCAGGGACAGGGACAGAGTCCTGGTTACACCTGGATGGATTTTCCCAGATGGATTTGGGATTTGGAGTGAATCCCTCACAGCATGGGATCTGTCCCATCCATCATCCATCCATCATCCATCATCCATCATCCATCCATCATCCATCATCCATCATCCATCATCCATCATCCATCATCCATCCATCATCCATCATCCATCATCCATCATCCATCATCCATCCATCCATCATCCATCCATCATCCATCATCCATCCATCATCCATCATCCATCATCCATCATCCATCCATCATCCATCCATCATCCATCCATCATCCATCATCCATCCATCATCCATCCATCATCCATCATCCATCCATCATCCATCATCCATCATCCATCATCCATCCATCATCCATCCATCATCCATCATCCATCATCCATCATCCATCATCCATCCATCATCCATCCATCATCCATCCATCATCCATCATCCATCATCCATCATCCATCCATCATCCATCATCCATCCATCCATCCATCATCCATCCATCATCCATCATCCATCATCCATCATCCATCATCCATCATCCATCCATCATCCATCCATCATCCATCATCCATCATCCATCCATCATCCATCATCCATCATCCATCATCCATCATCCATCCATCCATCATCCATCCATCATCCATCCATCATCCATCATCCATCATCCATCATCCATCATCCATCCATCCATCCATCATCCATCCATCATCCATCATCCATCATCCATCATCCATCCATCATCCATCCATCATCCATCATCCATCATCCATCATCCATCATCCATCATCCATCCATCATCCATCATCCATCATCCATCATCCATCATCCATCCATCCATCATCCATCATCCATCATCCATCATCCATCATCCATCATCCATCCATCATCCATCCATCATCCATCATCCATCATCCATCATCCATCCATCATCCATCATTCATCCCTCCATCCCTGTATCCATAGGGAATGGGGTCGGCAGGCACAGTTGGGGGCGGGGCTGTGTCTGTCGCGACTCAGTCATGTCGGCGACACCAGCACGAGTGGCTGGACCCCCCCGAATCTCCGCCGAGCCCCCCGGGCCTCTCCTCTAGCCGAGGGGCTGGGATGGAGGAATCGGGATCGGGATCAGGATCAGGATTGGGATGGGGATTAGGAACGGGATGAGGATTGGGATCGCGATTAGGATGGGGATTGGGATTGGGATCGGGATTAGGATCGGGATGGGGATTAGGATGGGGACACCACGGGCTGGAGCGAGCCGGGAATCGATGCCGCTCTGCAGATCGATGGTTCGTGCTCCGGGCTCGGGGCGAGCACCGCCCCCGTGCAGCCGTTCCTTCCCCTTTATCCCGCTTTCCCAGGGGAGGAGCCCTCCTGGAGCGGGGTGGCGGAGCAGCGCCCCCCCCCCGCCGCCGCCTCCGTCCTCCCTCCCGCCTCACGGGGCGCCCGCACGGGCCGGCATCGCCGCTGGAATTCCCGCACGGATCGGGAACAGCGGCGCGGAAGGTCCGAGCCGCTTTCCCTCCAACCTCCCGGGATGCGCGGGCGGGACGGGGGAGCCGCGCCCCGACGGCATCGGGAGCAGCGGGCACGGGAAGGCGGCGGGGATCGCCCGCGCTGACAGCTCGGCGGTTTTTGGGGTTAATTTCTGCATTTTCGGGGCGTAGCGGCGGTGCGGGAGCGGCCGCGGGCGGGCGGGCGGTGCCGGCCGGGTGGGTGGGTGGGTGGGTGGGTGGTGGGCTGGGAGAAGGGGGTGGCGAGCGGGCGGAGGGGGAGGCTAGGCTGGCAGAAATGCAAATCGCTGCCTCTCGCTGTGCCTCGGCAGCCCGGAGCCGCTCGCAGCTCAGCCCCGGCAGGCGCGGGGGCAGCGGGCGGGGTCCCCCCGGTCCCCCCGCCCCTCGGGCGGCTGGCAGGAGGAGGATGAGGAGCGCCGGGAAGGGCTGCGGGTGGCGGAGAGGCACCTAGGAGAGGGTGAGTGGCGGGGGACAGGGGGACAGCGGCGGCCAGGAGAGCGGGGAGCCGGGCGGGGATGAAGTAGAGAGAGGGAGCGAGGGAGAGGAGAGGAGAGGAAGGCGAAAGAAATAATTGGGAAAGGAGGGATGAAAGCGGAGGATGAAGAAAAATGGAGGTTAATTAATTGATTGTTTTGGGGGGGGGTGGGGGGAAGCGGGGAAGCAAAAACCTGATAGAGCCAGGAAAGAGAGAGTGAGAAAGGTGGGAAGAGCCGCGAGACGGGGAGGAAAGGAAAACCCGATCGAGCCGGGAAATAGAGAGTGAGAAGGGTGGGAAGAGCCAGCCAGGGAGAAGGAAAGGAAAGCCTGATAGAGCGGAGAAAAAGAGAGTGAGAAGGGCGAGAAGAGCCGGCTGCGAAGGGGGGAAGGAAAAGCCTGATAGAGCCGCTAAAAAGAGAAGGGTGGGAAGATCCCCGAGAAGGGGAGAAGGAAAACCTGATAGAGCCGGGGAAAACAGTGGGGTGGGAATATCCAGCCAGGGAGAAGGAAAGGAAAACCTGACAGAGCCGCGAAAAAGAGAGTGAAAAGGGCGAGAAGAGCCGGCTGGGAAGGGGAGAAGGAAAACCTCGATCGAGCCGGGTAACAGAGAGTGAGAAGGGTGGGAAGAGCCAGCCAGGGAGAAGGAAAGAAGGAAAAACCTGACAGAGCGGAGAAAAAGAGAGTGAGAAGAGCCCCCGAGAAGGGGAGGGAAGCGGCGGAGAGGGCGAGCAGGGGATGAGCGGGAGGCAGCGGGCAGCAGCCGGGGGGAGCCGGGCACAGACAATGGGGCGCGGCCCCGCCGCCTCCTCCTCCCGCCGGCGGGCGGGGCCGGGGCGCGCTGGCGCTGAGCCCCGCGCTGTCCCCTGCCAGGGGGACATGGCCCCGCTGCTGGCGCTGCTGCTGGCCGCCCTGCTGGGCTCGGGCCGGGCGTGCCCCGAGCCGTGCGCTTGCGTGGACAAGTACGCGCACCAGTTCGCCGACTGCGCCTACAAGGAGCTGCAGGCCGTGCCCGCGGGGCTGCCCTCCAACGTGACCACCCTGAGCCTGTCGGCCAACAAGATCAGCTCGCTGCCGCGCGGCGCCTTCGCCGAGGTGACCCAGGTGAGCTCGCTGTGGCTGGCGCACAACGAGATCGCCGCCATCGAGCCCGGCGCGCTGGCCGTGCTGGTGCAGCTCAAGAACCTGGACATCAGCCACAACCAGATCGCCGAGTTCCCCTGGCAGGACCTGCGCAACCTGAGCGCGCTGCAGCTGCTCAAGATGAACAACAACCGCATGGCCTCGGTGCCGCCGGGCGCCTTCCGCACCCTCAAGGACCTGCGCTCGCTGCGCATCAACAACAACCGCTTCGCCACGCTGGCCGAGGGCATCTTCGACTCGCTGAGCTCGCTGTCGCACCTGCAGATCTACAACAACCCCTTCGAGTGCTCCTGCGCGCTGCAGTGGCTGAAGCGCTGGATGGAGAGCACGCTCATCTCCATCCCCGAGAAGGACTCCATCGCCTGCGCGCTGCCCGAGCGCCTGCGGGGCGTGCCGCTGGCCCGGCTGCCCGACCTGCGCTGCGCCGCGCCCACCGTGCAGCTCAGCTACTCGCCCAGCAGCCTGGACGCGGCCGAGCTGCCCGACGGGCTCACGCTGAGCCTGCACTGCGCCGTGAGCGGCTCGCCGGCGCCCGAGGTGCGCTGGAAGATCCGCACGGGCTCCCAGAGCCTGGAGCTGCTCGGCGGGAGCGGCGCGGAGAGCGCGGCCAAGGAGGAGCCGCAGCAGCAGCAGCAGCAGCAGCAGCGGGAGCCCGAGCGCTTCGCCGTGTTCAAGAACGGCACCCTGGTGATCCCGCGCCTCAGCAAGCGGGAGGAGGGCACCTACACCTGCGTGGCCACCAACGAGGTGGGCAGCAACCACTCGTCGCTCAGCTTGGCGGTGGCGGGCGCGCAGAAACACCCGCTGGTGCCCGGCGGGGACAAGCAGGCGGGCGACAAGAAACCCGGAGCCAAGGGGGCCAAGAACAGCGTGCTGACCCCGGAGGAGAGGGGCAAAGCGCTGGGCCCCACCCGGCAGAGCCAGCCCTCGGCGGCGGCGGGGCCGGAGCCTGAGCGCCGGGACCGGGTCCCCCTGGAGCCGCCGGTCCCGGGGAAGACGTGCGGCTCCTCTCCGGGCGGCTCCAAGTACGTGTCCAACCACGCCTTCAACCAGAGCGGAGACCTGAAGCAGCACAGCTTCGAGCTGGGCGTCATCGCCCTGGACGTGGCCGAGCGCGACGCCCGAGTGCAGCTCACGCCCACCCAGCCCGGCGGGGGCCACCTGGGCGTGCTGTACCTGTGCCAGCAGGGCCGCCAGGGCCACGCCCTGCTGCAGTGGTCGCAGATCGAGGCCGGCGTGAACTCGTACTGGTTCCAGGGCCTGAGCCCCGGCACCAACTACTCGGTGTGCCTGAGCTCGCCGGGCGAGGAGTGCCAGGTGCAGGTGGTGTTCACCACCAAGAAGGAGATCCCGTCGCTCATCATCATCGTGGTGGTCAGCATCTTCCTGCTGCTGCTGGCCACGCTGCCGCTGCTGGGAGCCACGTGGTGCCACCTGCTCGCCAAGCTCCAGGCCAAGCCCTACAAGCTCATCATGAAGGCGCAGAACCCCGACCAGATGGAGAAGCGCATGGCCGCCGACTTCGACCCCCGCGCCTCCTACCTCGAGTCCGAGAAGAACTTCGCGCCCGGAGAGGCCGGAGAGGCCGAGGACGAGGAGGAGGAGGAGGCGGGGGATGAGGAAGGAGCGCGGTGGCGGCGCGGGAGGGAGGGGGAAGGCGCGGCGGAGCTGGAGCGGGAGGAGAGCGTGGCCGCCAGCTCCATGGCGGAGTCGCAGTCCAAGGGCGGCGCCGAGGAGTTCGAGGTGCGCTCCGAGTACAGCGACAAGCTGCCCCTGGGCGCCGAGGCCGTCACCATCTCCCCGGAGATCAACGGCAACTACCGGCCCCGGCCCCGCTGAGCCCCCCGAGACCCCCGAGACCCCGGCCCCGCTGAGCCCCCCGAGACCCCCGAGACCCCGGCCCCGCAACCCCACCCCCCTCTCCGCCCGGGGAAAAACAACCCGAGCCATCCCCGCCTCTCCTCCTCCTCCTCTTCCTCCTCCTCCTCCTGCTGCTCGCCCCTCGGCCCCCGGGCACGCTCGGTGCCGCCGGGATGAGCCTCCCACCATTTCGTTTCCATTTCGGGCTCCGGCGACAACAACGATTCCCGTTCCCCCGCCTCCCTCTGCCGCCCGCCAGCCCCGGGGGCGCTTTCCCCTCCCAGGAAAGAAACGAAAAAAAGAAAAAAACAGAAAAAAAACGCTAAAAGCAGAAAGCCCGAGAGCCCAAAATTCTCTTTGCTGGAATCGGTTCAGTCCCCGGCGGTTCCCCGCCGCTTCTCGGTGCTCGGTGAGTCCCCTCTGATCCCCGGTTCTCTCCTGCCGAGCCCGGGGCTGTCCCCGCTCATCCCGGGGCTGTCCCCGTTCATCCTGGAGCTGTCCCCGCTCATCCCGGAGCTGTCCCCGCTCATCCCGGCGCTCTCCCCGCTCACCCCAGAGCTGTCCCCGCCGCTCACCGGTGTGTCCCCACTGCTCCCCGGCGCATCCCGATTTTCCCCGATGCCGACATTCCCGGTCCCTGCCGCTCCCGGGCAGTTTTCCTCTCTCCCCGATGGATCCCGGGGTTCCTCGGTCCCCGCCACTCCCGGGAGATGCTCCGTGCTCCCCGCTGGGTGCCGACATTCCCGGTCCCCGCCTCTCCCGGGCGGTTCTCTCCATCCCCCGATGGATATTGGTGCTCTCCGCTCCCCGCCACTCCCGGGATCTGCTCCCTGGTTCCTGCAATTCCCGTCCCCGCTGGGTCCCGGTGTTCCCGGTCCCTGTCACTCCCGTTCCCGATGCTCCTGTCGCGCTCCCCGTTCAGCACCGGGCACACCGGGACAGCTCCGAGGCCCCCCGAGGCTCCGGGGTCTCCCGGGGCTCGCCGCTCCTCGATCCCAAATCCCCGATCCCCGATCCCCAATCTCCGTTCCCCCATCCCCAATCCTCAATCCCCGCTCCTCGATCTCTGCTCCCCAATCCATGTTCCCCAATCCCCTCTTCCCTCTCCCCGATCTCCGCTCCCCAGTCCCAAATCCCCGATCCCCAATCCTCGCTCCCGTCTCCCCATCCCCACTCTCCTATCCCAAATCCCAAATCCCCAATTCCCTCTCCCCAGTCCCCAATCCCCTCTCCTCCATCTCCTCTCCCCGCTCCCCAATCCCCAGTCCCAAACCCCCAATCCCCTCTCCCTGCTCCCCAATCCCCAATTCCCTCTCCCCAGTCCCAAATCCCCGATCCCAAATCCCCAATTCCCTCTCCCCAATCCCAAATCCCCTCTCTCCGCTCCCTAATCCCAATCCCCTCTTCCCCATCCCAAATCCCCTCTCCCCCATCCCAAATCCCCTCTCCCCGCTCCCAAACCCCCAATTCCCTCTCCCCAATCCCCAAATCCCCTTTCCCCGGTGCCGGCGGGGCCCCTCGATGTGTTTTTGGGTAGAGTAGCCTTGTAGCCAAGTGTTTGTGCCGGTGGCCACGGTGGCCCCGGGGCGTGCGCGTTTCGGTGTGTGCAGAGTCAATAAAAGGATTGAAAGCGGAGCCGCTCCCTGCTTTGGGGGGAAAAAAACCCGGGATTTCTGTCCCCAAAGGGGCGGGGAGGGGACGAGCCAGGGGGTGGCACCGTCTTAAAAATAAAAATTCATTTTTCCCGGCCATAAATCGCGAGAGGGGGAATAGAAACGCTGGAATCCATTAAATCTTTGGGGGAAAAAAAAACCGGATTTCTGTCCCCAAAGGGGCGGGGAGGGGACGAGCCAGGGGGTGGCACCGTCCTCAAAATAAAAAATTCATTTTCCCGGCCATAAATCGCGAGGGGGAGGAAATGGAATCGCTGGAATCCATTAAATTTTTCCCTATAAATTCACCAGCGGAGGAAGGAAAAATTTACTCGGATTTCCCCCGGCGCGCATCGCAACGCACTGGAGCGAGGAAACATCCCACGGATATGTGTTTTCTGTCGTTTTACACATCATTTTCTATCATTTTATAGATCCTTCCCCGCAATTTCCCTCGTCATTTCTGGCATTTTGATATAATTTCTGTAATTTGAGGCGCGCTTCCCACCGTTTCAGAGGGAATTTTGGATCTTGCAGAGATGATTTCTGTCATTTTGTGTCTAATTTTTATCATTTTTAGAGAGAATTTCTGTCATTTTAGCTGTATTATAGCTATTATTTCTATCACTTTATCGATGATTTCTATCATTTCATCCATGATTTCTATCATTTTATCTGGAATTTATTTCATTTTAGATAGAATTCCTGTCATTTTTATCCATCATTTTTATCTAGAATTTATTCCATTTTAGATAGAATTCCTACCGTTTTATCTGGAATTTATTTCATTTTAGATAGAATTTCTACAATCTCGATATTTCTAGAGAAACACACCAAATCTCGCTTTTTAAATTTTTTTTTTTTTTTTTCATTTTTCTCCCCAAACTCCTCTCCTTGCCGGTGTCACCTCGGTGACAAAATTCCCGCTGGATTTCTGCTCCCGATCCCATCGCGCCGATGATTTTTATCCCCAAAATCATCCCCTGGGAATCCAATATTTCTTTTTTTTCAGGGGAAAAAAAATCCCCATTTTAAACTCTGGAGCCCAAATCCCCCCAAAATTCCCCAAATCCCCCGAAAATCCCACAATTCCCCCCTAAAAATCCCCCCAAAATTCCCCAAATCCCCCCCAAGATCCCACAATTCCCCCTAAAATCCTCCCCAAAATCCCTACGTATCCGCCCCCAAAACCCCCAAATCCCCCAAATCCCCGCAAACCGCCCCCCAAAACCCCAAAATCCACACTAAATCCCCCCAAAATCCCCCAAATCCCCCCGAAAAATCCCACAATTCCCCCCAAAATCCCCTAAATCCCTTCAAAGACCCCCTCCAAATCCCCCTAAATCCCCCAATCCCCCCCAAATCCGCCCAAAATTTCCCCAAAATTCCCCAAATCCCCCGAAAATCCCACAATACCCCCCTAAAATCCCCCAAAATCCCCCAAATATCCCAAAAATCCCTCAAAATCCCTACAAAAAACCACTAAAATCCACAAAAAATCCCCCCCAAATTCCCCAAATCCCCCCGAAAATCCCACAATTCCCCCTAAAGTCCCCCCAAAACCCCCTAAATCCCCCCAAACCCACCAAAATCCCCCAAATATCCCAAAAATCCCTCCAAATCCCCACAAAAACCCCCAAATCCACACAAAATCCCCCCAAATTCCCCAAATCCCCCCACGATCCCTCAATTCCCCCCTAAGATCCCCCCAAAATCTCCCCAAATTCCCCAAAAATTCTTCCCAATCCCGCCAAAAAATCCCAAAAATCCCTTCAAATCCCCATAAAATCCCCCCAAAATCCCTTCCAAATCTCCCCAAAATCCCTCCAAATCCCCCCCCCCAAAACCCCAAATGCCCTAAAAATCCCCAAAATCCCACAAATCCCCCCAAAATCCCTCAAGTCCCGGGAATCCGAGGTGTTTGGAGCCCCTCATCCCATCAGAGCCTGGATAGTCCCATAAATCTGGATATTCCCATAATTATAAATATTCCTATAAATAATTGTGAATGTTCCCATAAATAATTGTAAATATTCCCATAAATTATTGTGGATATTCCCATAATTCTGGACATTCCAATAAAAAAAACCGTGGATATTCCCATAAATTATTGTGGATATTCCCATAATTGTGAATATTCCTATAAATAATTATGAATATTCCTATAAATAATTGTGGATATTCCCAGGAGGATGAAGATGAGGATGAGGATGAGGTTGTGGGGCTTTTCCTGGAAAAATTCCTGCTGGGAATCCTGGAGGATGAGGATGGAACTCTTCATCCAGAGCAGGAATTCCGGGAAAAAATTCCTGTAGGGAATGGTTAAAATATCCCAGAAGGTGAGGATGAGGATGAGGAAGGATTTCCCAGTTTGTCCAGTCGGGAATTCCCAGTTTGACCAGTTGGGATTTCCCAGTTTGACCAGTGGAGAATTCCCAGTTTGACCAGTTGGGAACTCCCAGTTTGAGGAGTTGGAATTTCCCAGTTTGATCAGTCCAGAATTCCCAGTTTGACCACTCAGGAATTCCCAGTTTGATCAGTCAGGAATTCCCAGTTTGACCAGTTGAGATTTCCCAGTTTGACCAGCCCAGAATTCCCAGTTTGACCAATCAGGAATTCCCAGTTTGACCAGTCAGGAATTCCCAGTTTGAGGAGTTGGGATTTCCCAGTGTGACCAGTGGAGAATTCCCAGTTTAACCAGTTGGAATTTCCCAGTTTGACCAGATGGGATTTCCTGGTTTAACCAGTCCAGCATTCCCAGTTTGATCAGTGGAGAATTCCCAGTTTGAGGAGTCAGGAACTCCCAGTTTAACCAGTCCAGAATTCCCAGTTTGTCCAGTTGGGAATTCCCAGGTTGAGGTGCCAGGATTTCCCAGTTTGACCAGTTGGAAATTCCCAGTTTGACCAGTCAGGAATTCCCAGTTTGAGGAGTCGGGATTTCCCAGTTTGACCAGCCCAGAATTCCCAGTTTGTCCAGTTGGGATTTCCCAGTTTGAGGAGTCAGGAATGCCCAGTTTGACCAGTCAGGAATTCCCAGTGTGACCAGTCAGGATTTCCCAGTTTGACCAGCCTGGAATTCCCAGTCTGGGGAGTCAGGAATTCCCAGTTTAACCAGCTGGAATTCCCAGTTTGACCAGTTGGGAATTTCCAGTTTGACCAGATGGGAATTCCCAATTTAACCACTTGGAAATTCCCAGTTTGACCAGTGGAGAATTCCCAGTTTAACCAGTCAGGAATTCCCAGTTTAAGCAGTTGGGATTTCTCAGTTTGACCAGCTGGGAACTCCCAGTTTGTCCAGTTAAGAATTCCCAGTTTGAGCAATCAGGAAATCCCAGTTTGACCAATCAGGAACTCCCAGTTTGACCAGTTGGGAATTCCCAGTTTGACCAGTTGGAATTTCCCAGTTTAACCAGTTAGAAATTCCCAGTTTGACGAGGGAAAGGGCCGAGGTTTGTGGGGTTTTGGGGGATTTTATGGGGCAGGGCCGTGGGGCGATGGGATTTGGGGGATTTTGGGGTGAAGCAGCGAAGGGTGAAAGGGTTTTATGGGATTTTGGAGACGAGGTTTTTGGGGTTTGGGGATTTTTAGAGGATCTCTATGACCGGGTTTTATGGGATTTTTGGGGGCCGAGGTGTGGGATAAAAGGGTTACAGGGGATTTAGTGGGGCAGGGCTATGGGATGAAGGGGTTATAGGGGATTTTGTGGGGCAGAGCTGTGGGATGATGAGATGTTAGGGGATTTTGTGGGGCAGGGCTATGGGGTTTTATGGGATTTTTGAGGGGCAGAGGAGCGGTATGACAGGGTTTTAGGGGATTTAGTGGCACAGGGTTGTGAGATGAAGTGGTTTAGGGGATTTAGGGGGCAGGACTATGGGATGATGGGGTTTTAGGATATTTTGTGGGGCAGGGTTTTGTAGGATTTTGAGGTGCAGAAGTGTGGGGTGAGGGTGTTTTATGGGATTTAGGGGGACAAGGTTTTTGGGGTTTGGGGATTTTCAGAGGATCTCTATGACCGGGTTTTATGGGATTTTGGGGGGCCGAGGTGTGGGATAAAAGGGTTACAGGGGATTTTATGGGGCTGGGATATGGGGTTTTAGGGGATTTTGTGGGGCAGGGCTGTGGGATGATGAGATTTTTGGGGATTTTATGGGACAGAGCTCTGGGTTGATGGGGTTTTAGGGGATTTAGGGGGGCAGAGCTATGGAGTGATGGAGTTTTAGGGGATTTTATGGGGTGGGGCTGTGGGACGAGCGGGTTTTAGGGGAATTTGGGGTGCAGAAGTGTGGGGTGAGGGTGTTTTAGGGGATTTTGGGGACGAGGTTTTTGGGGTTTGGAGGATTTTTAGAGGATCTCTATGACCGGGTTTTATGGGATTTAGGGGGCCGAGGTGTGGGATAAAGGGTTACAGGGGATTTTGTGGGCAGGGTTGTGGGATGATGAGATTTTAGGGGATTTTATGGGGCAGGGCTATGGGGTGATGGGGTTTTAGGGGATTTAGGGGGGCAGGGCTAGGGGGTGATGGGGTTTTAGGGGATTTAGGGGGTCAGGGCTTTGGGGTGATGTGGTTTTAGGGGATTTTATGGGGTACGGCTGTGGGATGAGCGGGTTTTGGGATATTTTATGGGCAGGGCAATGGGCTGATGGGGTTTTGGGATATTCTATGGGGCAGGGCTGTGGGATGAGCGGGCTTTGGGATATTTTATGGGGCAGGGCTGTGGGATGAGCGGGTTTTGGGATATTTTATGGGGCAGGGCTGTGGGATGAGCGGGTTTTGGGATATTTTATGGGGCAGGGGCGGAGATGGCCCCGCGGTGGCGCGGCCCAAAGGCTCGGGCCCGGGGGACGGGGAGGGGACGAGCGGAGGAGGAGAAGCCCGGGAAGGGCGCGGGGAGCGGCGGGGCCGAGCTCGGCAGCGGCGACAGCGGCGACAGCGGCGGTGACGGGGCAGGGACGGCCGGGTGGGGAGCGGGGAAAAACCGGGAAAAACCGGGGAAAAAAACCCCCAAAAAAACAGGGAGAAAATCGGGAAAAGAGGGAAGGAAGGAAGGAGGCAGGGCGGGTGTTGACGGTTCTGGAATGCGCCCCCGGGGGGGGGGGGGACTCTGGAAAAGGGGTGGGATGGGACAGGAGCTCCAGGAGGGAAAAAGTTCCAGGATCCCCCTTCCCGATCCGTGGGAGATGAGTCTTGGCTTTCCCCGAGCACTCCCAAAATGTCACCGAGGCGTCGGGGCCGGGTTAATTCCGTCTCGGCATTCCCAAAAAATCGGTTCCAGCCGGGAAGGAGCCGAGGGGAGCGGGGAAATTCTCCTGCGAGGCTCAGACAAAGGGCTCTGGCTGCCAGCTGCTGCTGGAGCGGGAATTCTCCTCTTCCCGCCTGGAAAAGTCCCAGAGAGGGGAATCAGGAGTTAGTTGGGGAAAATCCCCCTCCCAGGAATTGCAGATTTCCTGGCTGAGGATTTGGTTTTTTGGTTGTTTTTTTTTTTTTTTTTCCATGACATAAGGAAAGCTGGAGCGGCGGCTCAGGCCAAAAATCCCATTAGGTTTTAGGGCAAGGCCGCTTGGGAAAGAGCTGAGCAATCCGGAACGCCCCGGCTCCCTCTTCTCATCCCAAACAACATTTCATCCCAAACCCGGAAAAGGGATTTCCACAGGGGCAAGGAGAAGCTGGAGGGGGAGCTTTGGGGAGAATCCCAAACCCGCCTTTTCCAGCCGGAATTGTTTCTCCTCCCGCTCTTCTGGCCCGGTCTCTGTTGGGGTTTGTTTTTTTTTTTTTGTTGATAGGAATCGGAATCTTTGCCGATAGAGCTCGATTCTCAATGAAAAATGTCGGGCAAAAATGTCCCGCCGTGCTGAATTCCCCCACCTATCCACAGGACGAGGATGGAGGCGCTGCTCGGCGTCGTGGCGCTGGTGACGCTGCTGTCCCCAGGCCTGGCCTGTCCCAGCCCCTGCTCCTGCTCCCCCAAGAAGAACGGGCGCCTGCTGGCCGAGTGCGCCTACCGCGAGCTCCGCGACGTGCCGCGGGGCCTGTCCCCAAACGTCACCATCCTCACGCTCTCCGCCAACCGCCTGGGCCGCCTGGGCCGCTCCTCGCTGGCCGAGGTGCCCGAGCTGCAGTCGCTGTGGTTGGGCTACAACCACATCTCGGCCGTGGAGCCCGGCGCCTTCGCCGCGCTGCCGCACCTCAAGAACCTGGACCTGAGCCACAACCGGCTGGCCGAGTTCCCGTGGCAGGACCTGCGCAACCTGAGCGCGCTGCAGATCCTCAAGCTGAGCAACAACCGGCTGAGCTCGCTGCCCGCCGGGGCGCTGGCCGGCCTGCGGGATCTGCGCTCGCTCTGGCTCAACGACAACGAGCTCACCACGCTGGCCCGCGGCACCTTCGAGGCGCTGCCGGCGCTGGCGCAGCTGCAGCTCTTCCACAACCCCTTCAACTGCTCCTGCAAGCTCTTCTGGCTCAAGGAGTGGGCCGACAGCACCTCGGTGGTCATCTCCAGGGCCGGCTCCACGCTGTGCGCCGCCCCGGCCCGGCTGCGAGGCCGCGCCGTCACCGACATGCCGGGCTCGCTGTGCGTGGCGCCTTCGGCCCAGCTCACCTATCTGTCCAGCCCCGCCAAAGCCGGGCCTAAGGACGGGCTCACGCTGAGCCTGCACTGCAGCGTGGCCGGCAGCCCCCCGCCCGAGATCCGCTGGCAGATCCGCACGGCCGGCGGCCGCCTCGACATCCACGGGCCCACGGTGGCCAGGGACGGCGGAGCCAAGGCGGGCCGGCAGCGCTTCCTGGCCTTCAAGAACGGCACCATGGCCATCGCCGACTTCGGCAAGGACGACGAGGGCACCTACACGTGCGTGGCCGTCAACGACGTGGGGACGCGCGACGTGTCGGTGAGCGTGGCGCTGGCCGGCTCCGACATGCCGGCCGAGGAGCTGCCCCGCGACGACCCCCAGGCCGGGCAGCCCGGCGGCCACAGCTGCGCCAAGGGCGACGAGCTGGATCCTTCCGGAATGGGAGAGAAGCTGCTCATCGTGTACCACGTGCCCAGGGAGGTCAGGAGCGCCGGGGGAAGCCGGGAATTCCGCCCGGGAGTTCTGGGCCTGGCTCTGGGGGTGCTGCTGCTGCTCTGGTGAAGGGGGAGCGGAGCCTCGGCATTCCCGGTTTTTCCGTAGTTTTTTTTTTTTTTAGCGCCTTTGCTGAGCTTCTGGCACCCGGCAGCGCTCGCGAGCCCCACGGGGCCACCGCAGGCCCACGGAGGGTGGCCCAGCCCCTGGAGTTCCTGGAGAGGCTCAGGGAATGTGGGGCAGATCCAGCCGGGATCCCAAAGTGCCACATCCCGCTTTTCTCCCTGCCCAGATCCCAGCGCGGCCGTGGGAGGTGACAGCGGTGACAATCCCACCCCAGAGCCACCGAGGACAAAATCCCTTCCCCTGGAGGGGGAAAACCGCCTGGGAATGGGGTCCTGGGGGCACGGCTGTGACAGAGGATTGGGATGGAGCCGCGGCCTTGGAGCGGGAAGGAATTCCCAGGTTTGATCCCCGTAGGAGCCCCTGGAATGCTGCAGGAATTCCAATCCCAAAATCCCGCCTGGGCCGGACCCAGCGGGCTGCCCCACTTGAGCCAAAGATTCCCAAACCATTCCCAGTGGGAATGGGGGAAAGACTGGGATGTTCCCAAATCCCTCGGGCAGGATTTGGGATCTTCCATCACCCCCGGACTGGGACACAGCTCCGGTGCCACCGGAATTCCCGGTGGGAATTCCCTGCAGCCCCCTGGCCTTGTAGCGCCCTGTAGGGACAGCAATAAATGCCTTTAATTAATGCCTTTAATTAATGCCTTTAATTAACGCCTTTGATTAAGAAATACCTGTAACAAACACTTTTAATAAAGAAGCCATTTTAATAAATACCTTGAATTAATAATCACCTTGAATTAATAATCACTTTTTATAAACACCTGGAATAAACTCTTTTTTGTTTTTTTCCTAAACCAGCCGGGCTTCGCTTGGTCTGTGCATCCCAAAATCCCAAAATCTCCCCGAGCCGGTGGCTCCTGGTCTCCCCCAGATTGTCCCCAACCCTCCTGTATCAGGGGACACTTCTGTCATCCCCCCAGTTTTCCCAAATCCTTCCCTGAGTTCCCCCAAACCCTTCCCAGTGCTGGAGCTCTCCCAAATCCTTCCCAGCTTTGGAGCATCCCTGCAGCTCC
Organism: Sturnus vulgaris; assembly: GCF_052056855.1. NCBI lineage: Eukaryota > Metazoa > Chordata > Aves > Passeriformes > Sturnidae > Sturnus > Sturnus vulgaris. The sequence goes on from NC_142255.1 coordinate 2,123,851, forward strand.
CCCAAATCCCTCTGGGCCAGAGTTTCCCAAATCTTTCCCAGTCCCATGGCATCCCCTCAGATCCCCCAAATCCTTCCCTGTCCCAGAGAATCCTCCCATCTTTCCCAAAAATCCCAGTGCTGGAGAATCCCCAAATCTTTCCCATTTCTGGAGCATCCCTGCAGCTCCCCCAAATCCTTCCCAGTGCCAGAGCATCCCAAGATCCCCCAAATTTCCCTGTTCCCCAACCCCCCCTCAGTCCTGGAAATGAACCCCACAAAATCCTGGGATACCCCAAAATCCCACCCCTGCAGCAGCCCAGGAATGGACTGGACCCCAAAATCAGCTGGGAAAGCAGAGCCTGGAGCTCTCCAGCACCGAAATTCCAAATCCAGCCCGATTTTAGGGAAAAGTGGCAGCTGAGCTCTCTGTGGGGAGCTCCTGGATTCTCACAAATTTTATGGAATAAAAAAAGTGGCCTCGATAAAAGTTTTGGGTTCATTTCACCCAGGATCCGTTTTATCCCAGGAAATAGCAGGGATTTATTCCCAAAATGTCAGCTGGAATGGGGGTGTGGATTTAGGGTGTCCAAGGAACCACCAGGAAGGGGAAGAAAATCCCAAATCCCGCCCAGGGCGCTGCTGCTATCCCAGAAACCCCACAAATTCCATGGATCTCCAGGGAGCCCTGGGTGGGGCTGTGGAAACCGATCCCAAAATTCAGCCCCGCCCGTGGAGCTGACACGGATTTTTGGGATTTTTAAAGGGATTTTAGGAATTTAAAAGGGGATTTTAGAGATTTTTTTAAGGGGATTTTTTAAAAGGGATTTTAGGCTGCCTTTGGAGTCTCAGGGGTCGGGATGGACTGGGAGAGAATCCTGGGAAAAAGGAGGAAATCCCTTTGGGAGGAAATCCCTCCAAGGAAATCCCAAAGCATGGGAACCACGGAGGGTGCTGGGAACATTCCAAAGGGACGGATTGGCACCCTTTGGATTCTATGGGGAGCAGGTCTGGCCACTTCCAAGGAAATCCCAAAATTATCCTACAGCTCCACGCAGGGTGGGAGGAGAATTCCCAAGGGAAGGAATCTTGGAGTGTTTGGGATGGAAGGAGCCACCAGGACCCTGCTCTTTCCAGCCCAAAAGGTCGGGAATTGTGGGATTTAAGAGCAGGAAGAGGTGATCCAGCACCACCTCGTTCCCATCCCATTGATTTTTATCCCCAAAATTCCCCATTCTTGTTCACCCTCTTCCCAAAGCCGCGGTTTCGAGCCTTTCCCAAACTGTGGGAATGCGAAGGGAGAGGTTTTCCCATAAAAACCGCCCTAAAATGGGATCATGGATTAGATCCTGACATTCCCAGTGGGTGGAGCAGATCCCAAAATCTCTGTGGGGGAGGTCATCCCAACCATTCCCTGGATTCAGGGCCGGGATGGTCCCAAATCCTGCTGGAACCAGGAATATCCAAGGAAAAATGCACATTCGGGAGTAGGGATGAGGTATCTGTTTATTCCCCTCCCCCACATTTCCCAGGGAGGCTTTCCATGGATCCCAGCCCTGGAAAACCGTGGGATCACCACAAAACCGGGAATGGTAGAGGACAGGGAGCAGGGAGGGATTTGATCCTTCAAAAACTGGGGGAAAAAACCATCCCAGGAGTGGATGCAGAGCCCAGATGGAGCCGGGATGGGGAAGGGACAAGCTGGGAATGGGAATTCTGTCACAAGTGGAGCTCCAGGGATAATTCCTGGCGGTTGAGAATTCCTTCGGCTGGCTGAGGATCCTCCCATGCTCCTCTCCCAGATCTTTGGGAATTGTGCAGTGTTGCAAAAGCTGCTGAGAACCAGGCTCGCTGCAGGAGTGAATCCCAAAATATTTTCGGGATGCCGGGAGTGTTTTCCTCGGCTCGGCTCCAGGCCGGGCTCGGAGGCGTCACTTTGGGAGTGGCTCAGAGCAGATTTCGGGATAAACCCTTGGGGACAATCTGAAGGCTGCGACAGGGAGAGGGAAGAGCCCGAAATTCCCGCTGGGATAGACAGGGATGGGATGGGGGATGGGATGAGATGAAATTCCCGGGAATTCAGGGCCTGGGAATGCCGAGCTGGGCTCCATTGGCGGCGGGATCGGCCAGCGCGGTTTTTCGGGAAGCCGTCAGCGAAGGGTTGTGCAGGAGCGTGTAGGCCACCCACCAGCGAGCCCGGATCCGCCGGATCCGAGCTTTTCCCGGAGCAGGATGCTTGGGATGCATCAGCTGGAGTCCTGGAAGGAGATGGGAGCAGCAGGAAAAATATTCAGGGCCTGGAAAAGTGGGACAGGGATTGGGATGAGGTGCAGAGGGATGGGGTCCTTCTGGGAAAGGGGACACAGGAAGAGGCTGGGAAGGAATTCCTGGCTGAGATGGAATTCCCAAAGGAGATGTGGATACCTGGAAGTGTCCAGGGAAAGTTTGGAGAAGCCTGGGACAGGAAGGAGTCCCTGGCTGGGCTTTAAGGTCCCTCCCAACCCAAAGCATTCCAGGAATCCCGGATTCCAGCTCCAGCCCCATTTCCCTGGAGACATTGAGATCCCACAACACCCCAAAGAACCCCATCCCAACCCTGGAAAGGGATCAGCCCTGGGATGGATGGATGATGGATGATGGATGATGGATGATGGATGGATGATGGATGGATGATGGATGATGGATGATGGATGGATGATGGATGATGGATGATGGATGATGGATGATGGATGATGGATGATGGATGATGGATGATGGATGGATGATGGATGATGGATGATGGATGATGGATGATGGATGGATGATGGATGATGGATGATGGATGATGGATGGATGATGGATGGATGGATGATGGATGGATGATGGATGATGGATGATGGATGATGGATGATGGATGGATGATGGATGGATGATGGATGGATGGATGGATGATGGATGATGGATGATGGATGATGGATGATGGATGATGGATGGATGATGGATGGATGGATGATGGATGATGGATGGATGATGGATGATGGATGATGGATGGATGGATGATGGATGATGGATGATGGATGATGGATGGATGATGGATGGACGGATGATGGATGATGGATGATGGATGATGGATGATGGATGGATGATGGATGATGGATGATGGATGATGGATGATGGATGATGGATGATGGATGATGGATGATGGATGGATGATGGATGATGGATGATGGATGATGGATGATGGATGATGGATGGATGATGGATGATGGATGGATGATGGATGATGGATGATGGATGATGGATGATGGATGATGGATGATGGATGGATGATGGATGATGGATGGATGATGGATGGATGATGGATGGATGATGGATCCATGGAAGGATGCAGGGATGATGGATGATGGATGATGGATGGGTGGATGATGGATGATGGATGGATGGATGATGGATGATGGATGATGGATGATGGATGGATGATGGATGATGGATGGATGATGGATGGATGATGGATGGATGATGGATGATGGATGATGGATGATGGATGATGGATGATGGATGGATGATGGATGGATGATGGATGGATGATGGATGATGGATGGATGATGGATCCATGGAAGGATGCAGGGATGGATGGAGCTGTCTCCACACCCACCAGCGGTGCCATCAAGAGTTCTCCAAGGTCTCCCTCCCCCCATCCCCCTGTGTCCCCATGTCCCACCTTCCTCCAGGTGTGTGTCCCGGGGCGGTGCCGGTGCCTCGTGCCGGCCGGGCTGGAGCAGCAGGAAGCAGAAGGCTTTCAGCAGCGGGTGGCACTGGCTCACCTCCACCTTCAGGTAGTGGCAGTAGGTGTGGTACCCTGCGGGGACACCGCGCTCAGCGGGGACAGCATTCCCCATTCCCGCTGCCCCGGGAAGGATCCTGCTCTGCTTCCCGTGCTCCCGCAGTCCCAGCAGGAAAAGCCTGAGGACCCCTGAGGTCCCTGAGGTCCCTGAGGTCCCTGAGGTCCCTGAGGTCCCTTCCCCTGTATCCTGGGACATGAGGTGAAATCCCAAAGCTCAGCCCACTTTTTTGGGGATAAAAATTAGGACCCAGCCGGCACCACCTGCTCCAGGTGTTCCATTTCCAAGGGTTTGAAGTCACCCTCCATCCAGGAAAAACGGAGGAAGGCCCCAGGTCCCCTGAGGTCCCCTGAGGTCCCCTGAAGTCCCCTTCCCTTTACCTCGGGACACGAGGTGACCACTGGTGATACCCCAAAGGTCATTCCATATTTTTGGGGATAAAAAAGCCACACCAAGCAGGAATCAGGAGAAGCCACCTGCTCTCATCATCCCATTTACAAGCCACCCTCAATCCCAGCTGGAAAAACGGGGGAAAGCCTGAGGTGCCCTGAGGTCCCTGAAGTCCCCTGAGGTCCTTTCTTCTTTCTCCCAGGACATGAGGTGAAACTCAAAAGTCACCACTTGGGGTTTTTTTTCGGAATAAAAACGCAGGAATCAGGAGAAGCTCCAACATTTGAGGCCACCCTCCATCCCAGCAGCCCCAGTCCCCCTGCCAGGACCCCGCCGGTGGCACTGGGGCTGCCCCACCTGGGTCGAAGGTGTCGACGCCGCGGTGCAGCAGGCTGATGTCCAGCCGGCACAGGTGCACGGCGTTGTAGAGGCCCGAGATGACCACGCGCCAAACTGCGGCCAGGACGCCCACCAGGACGTTGGTGGGGAACAGCAGGAAGGTGACGATGTACAGGGCGCGCCTGCAAGGGCCACACATCCATGGGGTGGCGCTTCCAGGGAAAATTCTGGATAATCTCAACCTCCCGGCCCCGCCCGTGTCCGGATGAGGTGGCTCCATCCCGCTGGGAGAAGCCACCGCCCTCCCAGGACACTGGAGAAGTGTCAGGAGCTCCTTTTGTCCTTGGACATTGAGGAACCGGCCAAAATGGCGGCTTGGGATTTTGGGATGGAGGCCAGCAGCTCCAGGAGAGGGTCACTGTTCTGCCAGGAGGACACCTGGGTCCCTCTGTCACCTGGTCTGGGGTGGTGACACTATCCCTGAGTGGGTGGCCTGGGATGGACACCGGCTCCAGGAGAGTGTCACTGTCTTGCCAGGAGGTGGCACAGGACACTCTGTCACCCTGGTCTGGGGTGGTGACACCATCCCTGAGTGAGGGACATCTGCTGGTGGCCTGGGATGGACACCGGCTCCAGGTGAGTGTCACTGTTCTGCCAGGAGGACACCTGGGTCCCTCTGTCACCTGGTCGGTGATGACACCGTGTCTGAATGAGTGGCCTGGGATGGACACCGGTGCCAGGAAAGTGTCACTGTCCTGCCAGGAGGTGGCACAGGACACTTTGTCACCCTGGTCTGGGGTGATGACACCATCCCTGAGTGAGTGACATCTGCTGGTGGCCTGGGATGGAGGCCAGCAGCTCCAGGAGGGCGTCACTGTCCTGCCAGGGGGTGGCACAGGACACCTGGGTCCCTCTGTCACCCTGGTCCCGGGTGGTGACATCACGTGGGAATGAGGGACATCTGCCACCGGTGACCAGCCCCACCCAGCCAATCCCGAGGGATCTGGGCTTGCCCAGCCTTGGTGGAGCAGGGCCACCCTCGGCGGTGTCACCAAAATCCAGGCCACAACATCTGGAGAAACATCTGTGGGAGCCTGGGATTCCCGCCAAACCCGCACTGGGGACGATCAGGGACAATTGGGGACAATTGGGGATGACAGGGGACAGTTGGGGACAGTGTGGGTGTCCCTGTACCTGTTGGTGAGCTCCTGCTGCAGGGAATGCCGCTCCAGGAACTGGAAATGAGCCAGGAGATGCTGCACGAGCACGGCCACCACCAGGGTGAGCCAGAAGGGCCTGGAAGAGTGGGATGGACACCGGGAATGTCCCAAAACACCGGGAATGTCCCAAAACACTAGGAAACCCCCAAAATACTGGGAATGCCCCAAAACACCGGGAATGTCTCAAAACACCAGGAATGTCCCAAGGCACTGCCCTGGGCAGGAACCTCCACTGGCATTGGAAAAATCCCAGATGGAACATCCCAAACCCATCCAGGGCCATTCCAGCCCTTTCCAGCTCATCACGGCTTATGGGTGATCCCAAAGAGCAGGGTGGACACCAGGAATATCCCAAAATACTGGGAATGTCCCAAAAAACCAAGGATGTCCCAAAGCAGGAACTTTCAGCGGTGTTGGAAAAACCCCACATAGAGAATCCCAAACCCATCCAGGGCCATTCCTTGGGGTTTCCAGCTCACCACGGCTTCTGGATGATCCCAAAGAGCAGGGTAGACACCAGGAATGTCCCAAAGTACTGGGAATGTCCCAAAACACCAGGAATGTTCCAAAATACCATCCCAGGGACACCAGGAATGACCCAAAACACCGGGAATGTCCCAAAATACTGTGAATGTCCCAAAATACTGTCCCAGGCAGAAACTTCCAGTGGAGTTGGAAAAACCCCAAATGGAGCATCCCAAACCCATCCAGGTCCATTCCTTGGGGTTTCCAGCCCTTCCCGAGGGCTGGACACCAGGAATGTCCCAAAATACTGGGAATGTCCCAAAAAAACAGGGATGTCCCAAAGCAGGAACTTCCAGTGGTGTTGGAAAAACCCCAGATGGAACATCCTAAACACATCCAGGGCCATTCCTGCCCTTTCCAGCTCACCACAGCTTCTGGGTGATCCCAAAGAGCAGGATGGACACTGGGAATGTCCCAAAAAAACAGGGATGTCCCAAAGCACCATCCCAGACAGAAACTTCCAGTGGAGTTGGAAAAACCCCAAAGGGAGCATCCCAAACCCATCCAGGGCCATCCCTTGGGGTTTCCAGCCCTTCCCGAAAGCTGGACACCGGGAATGTCCCAAAATAGTGGGAATGTCCCAAAACACTGTCCCAGGGACACCGGGAATGTCCCAAAAAACCAGGAATGTCCCAAAACATCGTGCCAGGCAGGAACTTCCAGTGGAGTTGGAAAAACCCCAAATGGAGCATCCCAAACCCATCCAGGTCCATTCCTTGGGGTTTCCAGCTCACCACGGCTTCTGGGTGATCCCAAAGATCAGGGCAGACACCAGGAATGTCCCAAAATACTGGGAATGTCCCAAAATACCGTCCCAGGCAGGAACTTCCAGTGGTGTCAGAAAAACCCCAAATGGAACATCCCAAACCTGTCCAGGGCCATCCCTTGGGGTTCCCAGCCCTTCCCAAGGACTCACCACATGTTCCGGATGATCCCGAAGAGGGGGGAGCCGGTGCCGGCCTGGAGCGGGATCACCACCAGGAAGGTGAAGGCCACGGAGCAGAGGAAGAAAATCACCTGCTGGATCAGGAGACCTGGGAATGGGGACACGGAGAGGGAATCTGGCATGGGAAAATGGCTCTTCTTCCATAAATCCCATAAAAACGCCACCAGTGCCCCAAACAGCTCTGCATTCCCAATGGAGGTCCCCACAATTCCTGGGGGTGAAGATATTCCCTCCTTTTGGGGTCCCCAGGATGATCCAGGCTGGGATGGGGACAAGGAGCTCCCAGAATGCTCAGAGGACTGGAGGATCCCACAGCTTTTCCCATTCAAATATTTGGGATCCAGCCAAACCCAGGTATTGTCCCATCCCTTCCTCCTCTTTGAATTCCAAACCAAGTTTTTCCAGGTTTTTTCTACAATTTTCCCAATTATTTTTCCAGCTTTTCCCAATTCCCAACCATCCAATGTTGCCAAAAACCACCAGATACCGTTTGAGAAAAGGGGATAAAAACTGGGAATTGCCACTTAATCCTTAGGAAAATCGGGATTCCTCATCCCATGATCCCAAAATTCTGTTAACCAGGCATCATTGCATCCCTTCCTCCTCTTTGAATTTTCAACCTAATTTTTCCATTTTTTCCAGTTTTTTTTTTCCAATTTTCCCAATTATTTTTTCCATTTTTTTCCCAGTTCCCAACCATCCCCATGTTCCCAAAATTCACCAGATCCCATTTCATGAAAGGGGGATAAAATCCCTCCTGGAAATGGTGCAAAAACAGGGAATTGCCACTTAATCCTTAGGAAAATCAGGATTCCTCATGCCATGATCCCAAAATTCTGTTATCCTGGTGTCATCCACCCCTTCCTCCTCTTTGAATTCCAAACTAATTTTTCTATTTTTTTTTTTTTACAATTTTCCCAAATATTTTTCCAGCTTTTCCCAATTCCCAACCATCCAATGTTCCCAAAAACCACCAGTTCCCGTTTGAGAAAAGGGGATAAAATCCCTCCTGGAAATGGGGCAAAAATGGGGAATTGCTACTTAATCCTTAGGAAAATTGGGATTCCTCATCCCATGATTCCAAAATTCTGTTACCCTGGTGTCATCCCACCCATTCCTCCTCTTTGAATTCCCAACCCAATTTTTCCTTTTTTTTTCTTTTTTAAAAATTTCCCAATTATTTTTCCAGCTTTTCCCAATTCCCAACCATCCCCATGTTTCCAAAATTCCCCCCCAGATCCCGTTTGAGAAAAGGGAGATAAAATCCCTCCTGGAAATGGGGCAAAACCAGGGAATTGCTACTTAATCCTTAGGAAAATTGGGATCTTCCATCTCATGATCCCAAAATTCCGTTATCCAGGGGTCATCCTCCTCTTTGAATTCCCAACCCGATTTTTTCTAATTTTTTTTACAATTTTCCCAATTATTTTTCCAGCTTTTCCCAATTCCCAACTATCCCGATGTTCCCAAAATCCACCAGATCCAATTTAAGGAAAGGGGGAAAAACACCCTCCTGGAAATGGGGCAAAAATGGGGAATTTCCACTTAATCCTTAGGAAAATCAGGATTCCTCATCCCGTGATCCCAAAATTCCGTTATCCAAGAGTCATCCTCCTCTTTGAATTCCCAACCCAATTTTTCTATTTTTTTTACAATTTTCCCAATTCCCAACCATCCTCATGTTCCTGAAATTCCTGTCATCTCCCGTTTGAGAAAAGGGAGATAAAATCCCCCCTGGAAATGGGGCAAAAATGGGGAATTGCCACTTAATCCTTAGGAAAATTGGGATTCCTCATGCCATGATCCCAAAATTCCGTACCCAGGCAGGCGAAGGCCGCCTGGAAGCTGGAGAAGCCGATCCAGCAGACGACGGCTGCCCGGGAAGGGCGCAGGATGTGAGCCTTGGAAAACACGTCCAGCACGGCGCCCTGGTACAGCGCCCGCAGGTTGGACCTGGGAAAAATTCCGGGAATGGGGACACCGGGAATGGGCATGGGGACAGAGGGAATAGGGGTGGGAATGTTGGGAATGTTGGGAATGGGGGTTGGAATGTTGGGAATGGGGATGGGAACCTTGGGAATGTTGGTAATGGGGTTGGGAATGTTGGGAATGGAGTTGGGAATGTTGGGAATGGGGGTGGAGACACTGGGAATGGGGGTGGGGACAGTGGGAATGGGGATGGGGACAGTGGGAATGGGGGTGGGAATGGTGGGAATGGGGGTGGGAATGTCAGGAATGGGGGTGGAGACATTGGGAATGGAGTTAGGGACATGAAGAATGGGGACAGGGACATCGAGAATGGGGATAGGGACATTAGGAATGGGGATGGGGACATTGGGAATGGACATTGGGACAGTGGGAATGGGAATGTGGGGAATGGGGAAGGGAATATTGGGAATGGGGCTGGGAATGTCGGGAATGGGGATGGGGATGGAAAGTCGGGAATGGGCATAGGGACATGAGGAATGGGGACAGGGATATGAGGAATGGGGACAGGGACATGAGGAATGGGGTGGGGACATTGGGAATGGGGATGGAAATGTCGGGAATGGGGATGGGAATGCTGGGAATGGAGCTGGGAATGTCGGGAATGGGGCTGGGAATGTCGGGAATGGGGGTGGAGACATTGGGAATGGGGCTGGGAACATTGGGAATGGCGGTGAGGACAGTGGGAATGGGGATGGGAATGTTGGGAAGGGGCTGGGAATGTGGGGAATGTGGGGAATGTGGGGAATGTGGGGAATGTGGGGAATGTGGGGAATGGGCCCGGCCCCACCTGTGCATGCCGAGGCTCCGGAGCAGCATGGCACAGGTGAGCAGGCAGCACAGCACCAGCGAGCAGATGTAGCAGACTGAGAAAAAAACGGGAAAACATCCCTGGATTTGGGGCTGGGAATGGGGTTTTAGCGGGAATTGTGCCTTGGGATTGGCCCCCTGCCTCAGTTTCCCCTTCCTTCAGCTCCCAAGGGGGAACGGACGGGACAGAGGGAGGGAAAAGGGGAAGGGAAATCCAGGAAAATCCCTGGAGTGAGGTGGGATGGGCAGGGGGTGGGATGGGAGCCTTGGGTCAGAGGAGGGATGGAGGGAAAAAAACGGGATGAGAGAGGTTTGGGAATCCAGGAAAAGCCACAGAAATCTTCCTGGGAATTGGTGGGACCCCAAGGAAGGAGGGGGTGTCCCTGATGATCCTTTATCCCTGGAATTCCTCGATCCCTGAAATTCCCACATCACTGAAATTCCCTGATCCCTGTTGATTCTTTATCCTTGGAATTCCATGATCCCTGAAATTCCTTCATCCCTGAAATTCCCTCATCCCAGCTACTCCTTTATCCCTGGAATTCCCTCGTCCCTGATACTCCTTTATCCCTAATCCCTCATTCCCCCTATCCCTCATCCCTACTATTCCCTGATCCCTGAAATTCCCTCATCCCTGCTATCCCTCCATCCCTGAAATTCCCTGATCCCTTCTATCTCCCCTCCCTGCTATTCCTTCTTCCCTGCTCTTCCCTCATCCCCCATCCAAGGATTTCCACTCTCCAGGGATCCAGGGCCCATCTGTTCACTTCCAGCAGATTTCCAAGCCTGCAGCATCTGCTGCCTCTTCCCTCTGGCTCTTCCCTCTGGCTTTTCCCTCTGGCTCTTCCCAACGGCTTTTCCAGGAGTCTCTTCCCGCCTTGGCACGTGCCAGCCTGGCACAGCCCCATCCCTGCCAGCCGCTCCCAAAATCCCCCTGGAATCCTCTCAATCCTGTCCTTCAGGTCAGGAATACTCCAAAAATCCTCCCAGAATCTGCCCCATCCCATCCTCTGGGCCTGGAATCCTCCTAAAATTCCCCTGGAATCTGCCACCATCCCCCCAAAATCCCCCTGGAACCCTCCCAGTCCTTTCCTCCAGGTCAGGAATCCTTCAGAAATCCTTCCTGGAATCTGCTCCATCCCATCCTCTGGGCCAGGAATACTCCCAAAATCCCCACTGGAACAGTTTTCCTCTGGAAATCCCCCTGGAATCAGCCCCATCCCATTCTCTGGGCCAGGAATCCTCTGGAAATCCCTCTGGAATTTGCCCCCATCCCTGCCAGTGTACCCAAAATCCCCCTGGAATCAGCCCCATCCCATCCTCTAGGCCAGGAATCCTCCTGGAATCCCCTTGGAGTCCTTCCAGTCCCATCTTCTAGCCCAGGAATTATCTGGAAATCCCCCTGGAATTTGTCCCATCCCATCCTCCGGACCAGGAACCCCCCAGAATTCCCCTGGAACCCTCCCAATCCCATCCTCTGGACCAGGAATTCCTCAGAATCCTCCTGGAATCCCCCCAGTCCCATCCTCCAGACCAGGAATGCCCCAGAATTCCCTTGGAATCCTCCCAGTCCCATCCTCCAGACCAGGAATCCTCCAGAATCCCCCTGGAATCCCCTCAATCCTGTCCTTCAGGTCAGAAATCCTTCAGAAATCCTCCCTGGAATCTGCCCCATTCCATCCTCTGGGCCAGGAATCCTCCTAAAATCCCCCTGGAATCCTCCCAAGTCCTGTCCTCCAGGTCAGGAATCCTCCGAAAATCCTCCCCCCATCTGCCCCCATCCCATCATCCAGACAGGAATCCTCTGGAAATCCCTCTGGAATCTGCCCCATCCCATCTTCCCAAAATCCTCCTGGAATTTGTCCCATCCCATCCCATCCCATCCTCCGGACCAGGAATCCCCCAGAATCCCCCGGAATCCTCCCAATCTCACCCTCCAGACCAGGAATTTCTCAGAATTCCCACCCAAATCCCCCTCTGGAATGGTTGGGATCTCACCTTCCAGTGACCACAGGTAGTGGCGGACGGTGCCGAGCTCCTTTTCCATGTCCCCCGGCACGGCCGGATTTTCCGAGGGCACCAATCCGAACTGGACCAGCAGCACCACCACGTCCTTGGTCATTCCCGCCCGGACAATCTGGATGGTGGGGACAACGGCCACCAGGAGCAGCAGGGCCACCTGGGAGGACAGGAGATTCCGGGATTTATGGCTGGGATCCTGCGGGATTTATGGCTGGGATCCCGTGGGATTAGTGGCTGGGATCCTGCAGGACTGTGGGATTTATGGCTGGGATCCTGAGGGATTTATGGCTGGGATCCCGTGGGATTAGTGGCTGGGATCCTGCAGGACTGTGGGATTTATGGCTGGGATCCTGAGGGATTTATGGCTGGGATCCCGTGGGATTTATGGCTGGGATCCCGTGGGATTTATGGCTGGGACCCTGCAGGACTGTGGGATTTATGGCTGGGATCCTGCAGGATTTCGGGATTTATGGCTGGGATCCTGAAGGATTGCAGGATTTATGGCTGGGATCCTGTGGGATTTATGGCTGGGATCCTGCAGGATTGTGGGATTTATGGCTGGGATCCTGCAGGATTTCAGGATTTATGGCTGGGATCCTGTGGGGTTTTGGGATTTATGGCTGGGATCCTGCAGGATTGCAGGATTTATGGCAGGGATCCTGTGGGATTTATATCTGGGATCCCACTGGATTTCGGGATTCATGGTTGGGATCCTGCGGGATTGCAGGATTTATGGATCATATCCCTGCGGGATTGTGGGATTTACAGCAGGGATCCCACAGGTTTTACAGCTGGGAATCCCATGGGATTTCAGGATTTATGGATCGGATCCCGTGGGATGTTGGGATTTACAGCTGGGATCCCATGGGATTTCAGGATTTATGGATCGGATCCCGTGGGATGTTGGGATTTACAGCTGGGATCCCATGGGATTTTGGGATTTATGGCTCGGATCCTGTGGGATTTACAGCTGGGATCCCACAGGTTTTACAGCTGGGAATCCCATGGGATTTTGGGATTTACAGCTCGGCAGAGCCTCGGGAGTGCAGAATTCCAGAAGGAATTTCAATGGTGTGCCGATGACCCCCGGGATGCTCCTGGAATGTCCCCAGTGTCACCTGGTAGACGGCGATGACGGCCACGGTGAGGGACACCACCAGCTTCAGTGGGATCCGGAATCCTGGAGGGAAAAGCGGGAGAGGAGCTGGGATTTGAGATGGCACAGGGACAGCGGGGCAGGCTCAGGCTCCTGGGGAACGCCAGGATTCTCATTGGGAATTCCTGCTGGGAATGGATGGATGGCTCCACCCTGCTCTTCCAGAGGTGCCACCTCTTGTACCCTCCATGGGTGGGAACAGCCAGGAGTGGCTTCACATTCCCGGGATTTCATCCCCTCAATGCAGGAAAATTCTCTTCTCCAGCCCCAGCTGCTCCCGTCCTTCCCTGGCCAAGCTTTCCTGGGAAAACTGAGGCTGCCCCAAACTCCCTGCAATTGGGCCAGGACCATTCCCAGGATCCCTTTTCCATAGATTTGTGGGGTCTCCATGGGTTTTCCACCACTCCCCTTTTCTATGGATTTATGAGGTCTTCATGGGGTTCCCCTAATTCCCACCATTCCCAGGACCCCTTTTCCATGGATTTCTGGGGTCTTATGGGGTTCCCATCATTCTCATAACTCTCCTTTTCCATGGATTTATGGGATCTCCATGAGGTTCCCATAATTCCCATCCCTCCCAGGATCCCTTTTCCATGGATTTCTGGGGTCTCCATGGGGATCCCACCACTCCCCTTTTCCATGGATTTGTGGGGTCTCCATGACGTTCCCCTAATTCCCACCATTCCCAGGATCCCTTTTCCATGGATATATGGGGTCTCCATAGAGTTCCCATCACTCCCCTTTCCCATGAATTTAGGGGGTCTCCATGGGGTTCCCATCATTCCTAGGACCCCCTTTAAATGGATTTCCAACCTGGGATCTTGGGAATGATCCATAAATCCCAACCCCAACCGTTCCCGGGATTTTCCTGGTGCCCACCTTCCTCGGGAATGTAGATGTAGGAGCGCAGGTAGGAGCGGATCCGGGACCAGAGGCTCTCCTCGATCTTGGCCGAGCTGTGGGAGGTGGGAGAGGGTGACATTCCCGAATTTTGGGAATGGGATTTGCCAGGAATGGGAATTGCCATCCTTACCTCTCCTTCCGGCCCCGCTTGGACAGCACAGCCTTGAGGTACTTCCTGTAATAGCTTTTCCCGGGATTCTGGGAAAAAATGGATGGATTTGGGGAGGCAGAGCTTGCCTGGCCACGCCCTCATCCCAACGGGAATTTCCCAGCCCAGGATGGGATACAGAAAAGTGGGAATAATCCCTTCCCAAATCCCTCTGGAATTCCTCCAGGATCAGGAGGGGAACACGTGGAGATCCTGATCCCAATCCCAAACCCAATCCTGGGATATCAACGGAGAACCCCTAGCAGCAGGGCTGGGAGGGGAATGCAGAGCGATCCCAATCCCAATCCCAATCCTGATCCCAATCCCAATCCTGATCCCAATCGCAATCCCAATCCTGATCCCAATCCCAATCACAATACCTGTCCTTGTGATAGCAACAGAGAAACCCCAGCGCTGAGGCCAGGAGGGGAACACACAGAGATCCTGATCCTAATCCTGACTCAATCCCAATCCTGATCTCGATCCCGATCCCAAACCCAATCTTGATCCCAAACCAAATCCTGGGATAGCAACCCAGCTGAAGATGGGAGGGGAATGCAGAGCACTCCCTATCCCAATCCCCATCCCAATCAGGTTCTTGATCCCAATCCCGATCCCAGTTCTGATCCTGATTCCCATCCTGGTCCCATGCCAACCCTGATCCCAATCTTGACCCTGATCCCAATCAGACTCTCAATCCCAATCTCAGTCCTGATCCTGATCCCAATCTGCGTCTCAATCCCAATCCCAATCCTGATCCTGATCCTGATCTTGATTCTCGTCCTGGTCCCCATACCCACCCTGATCCCAGTCTTGATCCTGATCACAATCAAGCTCTCAATCTTGATTCTAATCCCAGTCCCATTCCCATTCCTGCTCCCATTCCCGTTCCCACTCCCTTTCCCTTTCCCATTCCCATTCTTTTTCCTGTTCCTGTTCCCGTTCCCGTTCCCATTCCCATTCCCGTTCCCATTCCCATTCCCGTTCCCATTCTCATTCCCATTCCCATTCCCATCCCCGTTCTTGTTCCCATCCCCATTCCTGTTCCCATTCCCGTTCCCGTTTCCCCGGGACGATCCCGAATTCCCGGTGTCCGTACCTGGGGCTCGGCGCTGTCCCCTCGGCGCAGGCTGCGCACGAGCAGTGCCGGGTACCAGAGACTGAGCAGGGACAGGGACAGCAGGATGGGGACATGGGACAGCAGGGAGTACAGCCTGTGGATCTGCCATGGGGACACGGGTCACTGCCACCACCCTGGGGACATGGGGACACTGCCACCACCCTGGGGACACTGCCACCATCCTGGGGACATGGGGACACTGCCACCACCCTGAGGACACTGTCACTACCCGGGGGACATGGGGACACTGCCACCACCCTGGGGTCACTGCTACCACCCTGGGGACATGGGGACACTGCCACCACCCTGAGGACACTGTCACCACCCTGGGGACATGGGGACACTGCCACCACCCTGAGGACACTGTCACCACCCTGGGGACATGGGACAGCAGGGAGTACAGCCTGTGGATATGCCATGGGGACACGGGTCACTGCCACCACCCTGGGGACATGGGGACACTGCCACCACCCTGAGGACACTGTCACCACCCGGGGGACATGGGGTCACTGCCACCACCCTGGGGTCACTGCTACCACCCTGGGGACATGGGGACACTGCCACCCCCCTGGGGACACTGCCACCATCCTGGGGACATGGGGACACTGCCACCACCCTGAGGACACTGCCACCACCCTGGGGACATGGGACAGCAGGGAGTAAAGCCTGTGGATCTGCCATGGGGACACGGGTCACTGCCACCACCCTGGGGACATGGGGGCACTGCCACCACCCTGGGGACAGTGCCACAGTCCCTGGGGAAACATGGCCAGTGCCACCACCTGAGCCAGGGGACACTGCAGGGACACGCTGGGAGCTGGCCAGGGAGCCACAACACCTCAGGGCCACTTAGGGAGGTGACAAGGGAGCCACGATCCCTCAGAGCCACCCCAGGGAGATGACAAGGGAGCCACAACTCCTCAGGGCCACGTCAGAAGGTGACAAGGTAGCCACAGCCCCTCAGGGCCACCCCAGGAAGACTCAGTGACACCTGAGGGCCACTCACCTTGGTGGCCAGGGGACACTGGAGGCGGTGGCTCAGGTGTGCGGCGCAGTGAGCCCAGGCCAGCAGCGCTCCGGCCGCGTAGCCCAGGCGGTGCCGGGGGCCAGCGCAGGCCAGCAGGGGCGAGTAGAAGAGTGGGTAATAGAACAGAGCCAGGATCTTCCAGAACTCTGGAAAAACGGGGAAAAGATCGGGATTTGGGTTGGCATGGGGACAGGATGGGGATTGGGATTGGGATTGGGAACAGTAACAGGATTGGGATTGAGATGGGAATTGAGAGCCTGATTGGGATTGAGATTGGGATCAGGGTTGGCATGGGAACCAGGATGGGAATCAGGATCAGGATCTGGATCAGGATTGGGATTTAGAGTTTGAGATTGGGATCGAGATTGGGATTGGGATTGGCATGGGGACCACGATGGGAATCAGGGTCAGAATTGGGATTGGGATTGGAATTGGGAATGAGAGCCTGATTGGGATCGGGATCAGGGTTGGCACAAAGACCAGGATGGGAATCAGGATGGGGATTAGGCTTGAGAGACTGATTGGGAACAGGATCAGGATTGAGATTGGGATCGAGAGGCTCGTTGGGATCAGGATCAGGACTGGGATCAGGGTCGGCATGGGGACAGGATGGGAATCAGGAACGGGATCGGGATCAGGATTGGGATTGGGATTGGGATTCAGACACTGATTGGGATCAGGATCAGGACTGAGATTGGGATTGAGAGCCTGATTGGGATCAGGGTTGGCATGGGGACCAGGATGAGAATTAGGATCAGAATTGGGATTGGGATTGTGAGCCTGATTGGGATCAGTATCGGGACTAGGATCAGGAGCGCTCTACGTTCCCCTCCCATCTCCAGCACTTGAGGTTCTGCGTTGTTATCCCAGGATTGGGTTTGGGATCGGGATTGTGTTTGGGATCAGGTTTGGGGTTGGGATAGGGATTATGTTTGGGATCGGGATCAGGATCGGGATTGTGTTTGGGATTGGGTTTGGGATCGAGATTGTGTTTGGGATTGGGATCAGGATTGGGATTGTGTTTGGGATGGGGATGGTGTGTGGGATGGGGTTGATCCTGGTGTCGGGGGCGTGGTGACCCCCGTGTGGTGACCCCGGCGTGGTGACCCCGGTGCGGTGTCAGGGGTGTGGTATCGAGGACGCCGTGTCAGGGGCGTGGTGTCCCCAGTGTGGTGGCCTCGGTGTGGTGACCCCATTGCCATGTCCCCATTGCCGTGTCCCCATTGCGGTGTCCCCATCGCCGTGTCCCCGGTGCAGTGTCCCCATTTCCGTGTCCCCGTTGCCATGTCCCCAGTGTGGTGTCCCCATTGCCGTGTCCCCATTGCCATGTCCCCATTGCCGTGTCCCCATTGCCGTGTCCCCATTGCCATGTCCCCATTGCTGTGTCCCCATTGCGGTGTCCCCATTCCCATGTCCCCATTGCCATGTCCCCATTGCCGTGTCCCCATTGCCGTGTCCCCGTTGCTGTGTCCCCATTGCCATGTCCCCATTGCCATGTCCCCATTGCCATGTCCCCATTGCCGTGTCCCCATTGCGGTGTCCCCATTCCCATGTCCCCATTGCCATGTCCCCATTGCCGTGTCCCCATTCTGGTGTCCCCGTTGCCGTGTCCCCGTTGCCGTGTCCCCATTGCCGTGTCCCCGTTGCCGTGTCCCCATTGCCGTGTCCCCGTTGCCGTGTCCCCATTCTGGTGTCCCCGTTGCCGTGTCCCCGTTGCCGTGTCCCCATTTCCGTGTCCCCATTGCCGTGTCCCCATTGCCGTGTCCCCATTCTGGTGTCCCCGTTGCCGTGTCCCCATTGCAGTGTCCCCATTGCCATGTCCCCATTTCCGTGTCCCCATTGCCGTGTCCCCATTCTGGTGTCCCCATTGCCGTGTCCCCGTTGCCGTGTCCCCATTCTGGTGTCCCCGTTGCCGTGTCCCCGTTGCCGTGTCCCCATTGCCGTGTCCCCATTGCCGTGTCCCCATTCTGGTGTCCCCATTGCGGTGTCCCCGTTGCCGTGTCCCCATCGCCGTGTCCCCGGTGCAGTGTCCCCGTTTCCGTGTCCCCGTTGCCATGTCCCCAGTGTGGTGTCCCCATTGCAGTGTCCCCGTTGTGGTGTCCCCATTGCCGTGTCCCCATTGCCATGTCCCCATTTCCGTGTCCCCATTGCGGTGTCCCCGTTCCCGTGTCCCCGTTGCCGTGTCCCCATTGCCGTGTCCCCATTGCCGTGTCCCCGTTGCCGTGTCCCCATTTCCGTGTCCCCATTTCCGTGTCCCCGTTGCCGTGTCCCCGTTGCCGTGTCCCCATTTCCGTGTCCCCATTGCCGTGTCCCCATTTCCGTGTCCCCATTTCCGTGTCCCCATTGCCGTGTCCCCATTTCCGTGTCCCCATTTCCGTGTCCCCATTGCCGTGTCCCCGTTGCCGTGTCCCCGTTGCCGTGTCCCCGTTGCCGTGTCCCCATTGCCGTGTCCCCGTTGCCGTGTCCCCGTTGCCGTGTCCCCGTTGCCGTGTGGGTGTCTGTGCTCACCGCGGGCTCCGGGGGCCGTGTTGGTGGCGAGGGGCAGCGGTTCCTTGTCCAGCACGAGCTGGCACAGCGACGAGAACAGGATTCCCAGCACGGCGGCCGCCAGGCCCCGATTCCCATCCTCCTCCAGGAAATTCCCGGGGCTGCAGGGAATCCCGGAGGGGATCAGCGGGGTTTGGGAATTCCGAGGTGTTTCCCAGGAGGGATCAGCGGGATTTTAGGAATTCTGAGCCATTTCCAAGGAAGGATCAGTGGGATTTGGGGAATTCAGAGATGTTTCCAAGGAGGGATCAGCGGGATTTGGGAATTCTGGGCTCTCTCCAGGGAGGGATCAACAGGACTTTAGGAATTCCAAGCTCTTTCCTGGAAAGGATCAATGGGATCCAATTTGGGGAATTCTGAGCCCTTTCCAACTAGGGATGAGTGGGATTTTGGGAATTCTGAGAAGTTTTCAGGGAGGGATCAGCAGGATTTGGGGAATTCTGGGCTCTCTTCTAGGAGGGATCAGCGGGATTTTGGGAATTCCAAAACCTTTTCAAGGACAGTTGAGCAGGATTTTGGGAATTCCGAGCTCTTTCCGAGGGGAGATCATGGGATTTGGGGAATTCTGAGCCCTTTCCAAGGGGGGATCAGTGGCATTTGGGGAATTCCAATACCTGAGCAATCCTGGGACGCCGTTCCAGCAGTTCTGGTAAAGTCGGCGACGCTTGACCAGGAAGGACAAGGCCAGGATCACGGCCAGCTGGGAAAAGGATGGGAAATCCATGGAAAAGGGGTCCTGGGAATGGTGGGAACTCATGGAGACCCCATAAATCCATGGAGTCCTAGGAATGATGGGAATTCCATGGAAACCCCATAAATCCATGGAAAAGTGGAATGGTGGGAACCCCATGGAGATCCCACAAATCCATGGGAAAGGGGTCCTGGGAATGATAGGAATTCCATGAAGACCCCATAAATCCATGGAGTCCTGGGAATGATGGGAATTCCATGGAGACCCCACAAATCCATGGAAAAGTGGAATTGGGGGAACCCCATGGAGATCCCACAAATCCATGGAATCCTGGGAATGATGGGAATTCCATGGAGACCCCACAAATCCATGGAAAAGTGGAATGGTGGGAACCCCACGGAGACCCCACAAATCCATGGAAAAGGAGAGTGATGGGAACCTCATGGAGACCCCATAAATCCATGGAAAAGGGGTCCTGGGAATGAGGGGAATTCCATGGAAACCCCATAAATCCATGGAAAAGGGGTCCTGGGAATGATGGGAATTCCATGGAGACCCCATAAATCCATGGAGTCCTGGGAATGATGGAAATTCCATGGAAACCCCATAAATCCATGGAAAAGGAGTCCTGGGAATGCTGGGAATTCCATGGAAACCCCATAAATCCATGGAAAAGGGGTCCTGAGAATGATTCAGGAGGAATTTTGGAATTCTCGTCCCACAGGGAACCAAAATCCCAGAAATCAGGAAATTCTGGGATGGTTTAGGTGGGAAAATTCATCCAAGATGGAGCCCGGCCCGAAATCCAATCCGTGGATTCCAGGTGAGGAATGGAATGTGGGAATGTGGGAATTTTTTTGGTTTTTTTCCCAAAAAATTTGGGATAGGAATGGGGATTTTGGGGCGGATACTCACGGAAATGGGAGCCATGATGGTGTGGTACATCCGGGGGGAAATTGTGGGGTGACATTCCGGGATCGCTTCGGGGAAAAGGCTGGAAAAAATGGGAAAAATCCCGGATTTTGGTGGGGTTTTAACCCTAAAAGGGCTGAGGAAAAAATGATGGAAAAATGGGGAAAATTCCCAGATTTTGGTGGGTTAATCCTAAAAGGGCTGAGGAAAATGATGGGAAAACGAAAAAAACCTCAGTTTTGGGGTTAACCCTAAAAGAGCCAGGGAAAAATGATGGAAAAATGGGAAAAATCCCAAATTTTGTGGTGTTTTAACCCTAAAAGGACTTGGAAAAAATGATGGGAAAAATCCCAGATTTTGATGGGGTTTTAAGCCTAAAAGGGCTGGGGAAAAATGATGGAAAAATGGGAAAAATCCTGGATTTGGGATTAATTCCAAAAGGGCTGGAAAAAAACCCGAGTCCCATAAATCCCCTGTGGGAATCCCTAAATCCCATAATTTATAGGGAAAACCCCTGAATCCCATAAATCAGGAGTGAGAATCCCTGGATCCCATAAATTCCTGTGGAAAACTCCTATATCCCATAATTTATAGGGAAAACTCCATCCAAGCCCTTCCCAAACCCCACAATTCCAATAGGATGGGAGCAAGGAAGGGTCCCAGAGGAAAATTGGGATTTTCCAGGCATCCCAAAAATTCCTGCTGTCCCCAAATGTTTATAGGGTCAGGATTTCCCTATGGGAATTCTCTCATCCTTGAGAATGGGAATTTAACCAGGACACAAAATTCTGGGATTTTTAGAGGGGCCAAAAATCCAGGAATAAATCAAGGAATGAAGGGACCGGCCCCAAAAATTCCAGGGCCAAAAAATCTGGGAATAAATCTGGGAATGATGGGATTGATGCCCCCAAAAATCTCAGGATTTTCAGAGGGGTCAAAAATCTGGGAATAAATCTGAGAATGGTAGGGCCAGCCCCAAAAAATCTGGGAATAAATCTGGGAATGACAGGGCCGACCCCAAAAATTCCAGGCCCAAAAATCCAGGAATAAATGAAGGAATGAAGGGGCTGACCCCAAAAATTCCAGGGCCAAAAAATCTGGGAATAAATCAGGGAATGATGGGGCCAGCCCCAAAAATTCCAGGGCCAAAAAATCTGGGAATGATGGGATTGATGCCCCAAAAAATCCCGGGATTTTCAGAGGGGCCAAAAATCTGAGAATAAATCTGGGAATGATGGGAAGAAATCAGGGAATGAAGGGGCCGACCCCAAAAATTCCAGGACCAAAAATCCAGTAATAAATCAAGGAATGACAAAGCCAACCCCCAAAAAATTCCAGGATTTTTTAGAGGGCCAAAAATCTGGGAATAAATCATGGAATGATCAAAAAAAATCCAGGATTTTCTGAAAGGCCAGAATTCCAGGATTTGCTCCATGGGAAAGGGACAATTTTGGGGACACTTTTGGGGACACATTTGGGGACACTCACTCATCCCGGGGCGTGGATTCCGTGGATTCGTAGATGTACCAGTCGGATCCCAGATCCTCATCCAGGAAAATTCCCGGTTCCAGGGGGGAATCCCGAATTCCAGAGGAGCTGTTGGAGGCCATGGCCACCCCCTCCCCCTTCAGGATCCCTGTGAGTGCTGGAAAAGTGGGAAAAACGGCGAGAAAAGTGGGAAAAACGGCAGGAAAAGTGGGAAAAACGGCAGGAAAAGTGGGAAAAACGGCAGGAAAAGTGGGAAAAATGCTGGGAAAAGTGGGAAAAAAGCCGGGGAAAGTGGGGAAAATTCTGGGAAAAGTGGGGGAAACACCAGGAAAAGTGGGGGGAAACTCCTGGAAAAGTGGGGAAAAAGCCGGGAAAAGTGGGGAAAATTCTGGGAAAAACAGGATGGGGGCTGTAAAAGTGAGGAAGTCTGGGGAAAGTGGTGAAACTCCTGGAAAAGTGGGAAAAACGCCAGGAAAATTGGGAAAAACGGCAGGAAAAGTGGGAAAAAATCACAGGAAAAGTGGGGAAAAACACGAGGAAAAGTGGAAAAACGCCGGGGAAAGCCGGGAAAATAGGGGAAAATGCCGGGAAAAGTGGGATGGGCGCTGTAAAAGTGGGGAAAAGTCTGGGGCAAGTGGGGAAAACTCCCGGAAAAGTGGGAAAAATGCCGGGAAAAGTGGGAAAAAAACCGGGAAAATAGGGGAAAATGCCGGGAAAAGTGGGGGGAAACTCCAGGAAAAGTGGGGGAAATGCTGGGAAAAGCGGGATAGGGGCTGGAAAAGCGGGAGAGAAGCTGGGAAAAGTGGGATGGGGGGGCTGGAAAAGTGGGAAAAACCCCGGGAAACGTGGGAAAAATGCCGGGAAATGTACCCGGAAAAGCAGGATGGGGGCTGGAAAAGTGGGGAAAAACGCCGGGAAAAGTGGGAGAGGAGCTGGGAAAATTGGGAAAGCACCGGGAAAAGCGGCCTGGAGGATGGAAAAGTGGGAAAAAGGCCGGGAAAATGAGGCTGGAGGTGCCGCTCCCGGCGGGTTTGATCCCAAAATCCCGGCGGAATTCCAACTTTTCCCTGGAGCTGGGGGAGGGACGGTCCCGAGGGATCCCGGAGCCGCTCGCAGCCTTTGTTTGGGTTTTCCAAGGAATTTTTAGGGCTGGAAAAGCGGTGCAAAGGTCGCGGCTGGGGAGGGGCGGGAGCGGCGCTGTCCCCAAAGTGTCACCAGCGGGGACAGCGCCAGCCGGGAATTGTCCCCAGTCCCAGCCGGGAATTCCGGCAGAAACACAAAATGTCCCCAAATGTCACCTGCGGGGACTGGGGACACTCCAGGACTTGGGGACACCCCGGGATTTGGGAACAGCCCAGGCACAGCTCGGGGGACATTGGGGACATCCTGGGAAAAGCCTCGGGGACATCCCAGGATTTTGGGGACACGGCTCAGGAATGTCCCCAGTGTCCCCAGAGATGCCAGGGGACAGCTGGGGGTGGCTCTGCTCCAGGGCTGGAATTCCCTGGGGATTGGAATTTGGATGTGGGTTGGGGTTGGGATTTGGATTGGGATTGGGATTGAGGTTGGGGTTGGGATTTGGTTTGGGATTGATCCAAGAGATCCCTGCAGCTGTCACATACCAGTGTCACTGTCACCACTGGTCACATTTCCCAGGGATTTCCTCCAGGCCAGGATGGAAATTTTGGGATTTGCACCTTCCTTCCCAAAACTCCACCAGGAATGAGATCCCCACCAATGGTTCTTGCCAGGGTGTTCCCATCATCTCATGGGATTGGGATCCCAGAGATCCCAGATCCCACAAATTTTAGATCCCATCCCAAATCCCAGATCCCATCCCAGATCCCTGTTTGGAATCCCAGTGATTCCAGATCCCACAAATCCCAAATCCCATCCCACATCTCAGCAATCTCAAATCCCAGCAATTCCAAATCCCAAATCCCAGTTTGGGATCCCAGCGACCTCAAACCCCATTCCCAAATCCCAAATCTCAGTGATCTCAAATCCCAGTTTGGGATCCTAGTAACCCCAAATCCAAGTTTGGGATCTTAGCAATTCCAGATCCCATCCCAAAGCCCATCCCGGGTTCGGGAATGGCGTTTGGGATTTGGGAATGGGATTTGGGATTTAGGAATGGGGATTGGGAGTTGGGAATGGGACTTGGGATTTAGGAATGGGCTTGGGGTCTGGGAATTGGATTTGCGATTTGGGGTTTGGGATTTAGGAATGGGGTTTGGGATTTGGGAATTGGATTTGGGATTTGGGATTTAGGAATGGGGTTTGGGATTTGGGAATGGGATTTGGGAGCTGGGAATGGGGTTTGGGTTATGGGAATTGGATTTGGGATTTGGGATTTGGGATTTGGGATTTGGGATTTGGGAATGGGGTTTGGGATTTGGGATTTGGGGTTTGGGGTTTGGGAGTTCCCGATTTTTTCAGATCCCAGGGAATGTTTCATTCCCAATTTTCCGGCCTCTGGAGCGCTTGGGCCAACGGAAATTGTCCCTGCCCATGGAATCGAATCCCTGAGCTCCTTCCTGACTCCCAAAATCCCAAAAAAACCCAGGTTAGAACAGCAAAATCCCAGCAGGATCCGCGTTCCCGGCCGGGCCCGTCCCAGTCCAGGATTTTCTTTGGAATCCGATCCCTCTGCTCCTCTCCGTGACCCCTCCGGGCTCCATGGAAACTCCTGCCCATCCCTCATCCCGCTCCGCCAGGAATCCCAGAAAAATCCAGGAATGGCATCCAGAATTCCCAATTCCTGAAATAAATCCAGGAATAGCAGCCAGAATTCCCAGATCCAGGAATCAAACCGGGAATGGGATCCAGAATTCCCAATTCCTAAAATAAAACTGGGAATGAGATCAAGCAGGGAATTCCCAGATCCTGAAATAAATCCAGGGATGGGATCCAGGAGGGAATTCCCAATCACTGAAATAAATCCGGGAATGGGATCCAAAATTCCCAATTCCTGAAATAAATCCGGGAATGGGATCCAGGAGGGAATTTCCAGCTCCTGGAATAAAACCAGGAATGGGATTCAGAATACTCAATTCCCAAAATAAATCTGGGAATGGGATCCAGAATTCCCAATCACTGAAAGAAATCCGGGAATGGGAAAGAGAGTTCCCAATTCCCAAAATAAATCTGGGAATGGGATCCAGGAGGGAATTCCCAGATTCCAATCCCGGTTTTTTTGTTAAATAAAAACAATCAAGATTTCATTCCAGGATTTTCCAGGGAATGCTGGGACTGGTGAGTTGGGATCATCCGGATTTCCTTTAATTCCCATTCCCGATCCCTGCAAATCCTACAAATGGATTTAGGAGCTCCAGTCCCACTCCGAAAGGTCCCAAATTCCACGATCCAACCCCAAAATGTTCCTAAAAAAGTGGTTTGGGAGCTTTTGGGATTATCCGGATTTCCTTGAATTCCATTCCTGCAAATCCCAACAATGGGTTTGGGAACTGAGAATGGGATTTAAAAACTGGGAACGGGGTTTGGGATTTGGGAATGGGGTTTGGGAACTGGGAATGGGGTTTAAAAACTGGGAATGGGGTTTGGGATTTGGGAATGGGGTTTGGGAACTGGGAATGGGGTTTAAAAACTGGGAATGGGGTTTGGGAACTGGGAATGGGGTTTGGGATTTGTGAATGGGATTTGGGAACTGGGAATGGGGTTTAAAAACTGGGAATGGGGTTTGGGAACTGGGAATGGGGTTTGGGAACTGGGAATGGGGTTTAAAAACTGGGAATGGGGTTTGGGAACTGGGAATGGGGTTTAAAAACTGGGAATGGGGTTTGGGAACTGGGAATGGGGTTTGGGATTTGTGAATGGGATTTGGGAACTGGGAATGGGGTTTAAAAACTGAGAATGGGGTTTGGGAACTGGGATTTGGGGATCTGGTGGGTTCATCCCAAGGGATTGAGGAGCTCATGGAGCCGCTTTTTCCCAACCCCGTTCCTGATCCCATCCCAAAATCCCCGCGGTTCCCCCGTTCCCACAATCCCAAAACCTGATCCCGGGATTCTGCATCCCCCAGGGAAGAGAAAACCGGGAGTGAAATCCCTGCGGGGGGGCGGAATTTGGGATTTTTGGGAATTCCCGCAACCCCCCAGGGCAGGATTTGGATCCGCTGGGGATGAAATCCCTGCTGGGGGGGCGGAATTTGGGATTTTTGGGATTTCCCTGATGCTGGAATGCCGCAGCCCCCAGAGAAAGGGAACGAGGGGATTTGGGGGAATTTCGGGGCAGGATTTGATCCCGAATTCCCACCCCGGAGCAAAAAACCAAAAAAACGAATCCCACAAAAGGGGGAGGGAAAAGAAGGAAAAATCCCAAATCCAAGTTACCTTTTCCTTCCTTCCTTCTTCCCTCCCTTCCGGCCGCGCCTGGAATTCCCTCTGGAATTCGGGGGGCGAGCTCGGGAAGCCGCGGAAAGTCCTCCGGGAACTTTGGGAACTTTGGGAAAACTTTGGGAACTTTATCCCTTCCATGGCCCGGGGCCACCCGCGGGGCTTTAGGGATTTCGGCTCCTCTGGGGGGAGGAGGCGGCTCCGAGCTTTTCCCGGGATTTGGGAGCTGCTGGCATGGACTGGGAACGGCGGGAATGGGATGGGAACTTTTGGGATCGAGAGCAGCCGGAGCTGAGCCCGATCCTCCCCCCCAGATCCCACAAATGTATTGGGATTTATTGGGATTTATTGGGATTTATTGGGATTTATTGGGATTTATTGGGATTTATTGGGAAATTGGGGAAAAACATCCCTGGGATAGTGGGGCAAGTGCAGGGGGAGCTGAGCTGGATCCTTTCCCCAAATCCCACGGATTTTTTGGGATTTTTTGGGAATTTGGGGCCAAACCTTCTTGGGATGGAGAAGGAAGTGCAGGGGGAGCTGAGCTGGATCCTTTCCCCAAATCCCACAAATGTATTGGGATTTATTGGGATTTATTGGGAAATTGGGGGAAAACATCCCTGGGATGGAGGAGGAAGTACAGGGGGAGCTGAGCCCGATCCTCCCTCCAGATCCCATAAATATATTGGGATTTTTCTGGGAATTTGGGGCCAAACCTCCCTGGGATGGAGGGGGGAGCAAAGGGATTGGGATGTGAAAAACTGAGCCAGGTCCTTTCCCGAAATCCCACAAATGTATTGGGATTTTTGGGGAATTTGGGGCCAAACCTCCTTGGAATGAAGGAGGAAGTGCAGGGAGAGCTGAGCTGGATCCTTTCCCCAAATCCCACAAATTTTTGGGATTTTTTGGGAATTTGGAACCAAACCTCCTTGGGATGGAGAGGGGAGTGCAGGGATTGGGATGTGCAAAACTGAGCTGGATCCTTTCCCCAAATCCCCAAAATCCCGAGGTTTTACTGGGGTTTTTTGGGAATTTGGGGTCAAATACCCCTGGGATAGAGGGGGAACATGCAGGGGAAGCTGAGCTGGATCCTTTCCCCAAATCCCACAAATTTATTGGGTTTTTTTGGGAATTTGGGGGCCAAACCTCCCTGGGGTGGTGCTGGAAATGCAGACATTGGGATGATCCCACAGGGATTGGGATGATCCCATAAGGGTCGGGATGATCCCACAGGGGTTGGGATGTTCAGAACTGATCCCAATCCCATCCCCAAATCCCGCAGCTTTATTGGGGTTTCTTGGGAATCTGGGGACACCAAAACCCAGCATCATCCCCCCCGGAGAAAGCGGGAAAGGGATGGAAAAGAATTTGGGATGCAAAGATTTTGGGAGCAGCTCCAACCTCGCCCTCCACGAACAAATCCAGGAGCTCGGGGGCAAAACCTCGGGAATGTGAACAAATCCCCACGTGACCACAAATCCCGGCAAAATTCATCCGGATGGAAAATTCCGCTTCGTTTCCAGCCCCAGCCTCGTGACCGGAGCCATTGTTGGGATTTTTGTGTTGGTTTTCCCACTTTTCCTGCCGCTGGTTTTAAAGGAAAAACGCCACTGGGTGATCCCCCGAAGGAGATTCCTGGGAAATGGTTGGAATTCCGTGTTCTGGGGAGGGTGGGGGGGGGTTAATTAATCCTATATAAAAAATCCATCCTGATTGCTGCCAGGATAATTCCAGGGGTGCCAAATTCTTCCAGGTGCTCTGATATCCTGGGAAAGTTGGAATTCCAGGAGTTTGGGGTTTGTTGTTTTGGGTTTTTTTTCCTGGAAAAGGACTCTTGGATTTGAGGGTGGCTCTGGAAAAGCAGGAATGGGAGAGGTGGGAAGAGCAGGAAAAGCAGCCTGGGTTATCCAGGGACACTTCCAGGGATGGGGAATTCCAGGGAATTCTCTTGGGAGCTTTTAGGGATGGGGAATTTCCCTTTATCCCTCCCCTTATTTTATCCCATACTTCTGGATAAGGCGCTGGATCCAGGGAATTCCGGCATCATCCACCTCATCCTCATCCCAATTTCGTGGGATCCTCATCCCAATTCCCACCTTATCCCCATTTCCATGGGATCCTCATCCCGATTCCCCTGGGATCCTCATCCCAATTCTCACCTTGTCCTCATCCCAATTTCCATGACATCCTTATCCCAAATTCCACCTCATCCCAATTTCCACCTCATCCTGGTTCTCACCTCATCCTGAATTCCATGGAATCCTCATCCCCATTTCCACGGGATCTTCTTCCCAATTTCTGTGGGATCTTCATCCCAATTCTCACCTCATCCTGAATTCCATGGAATCCTCATCCCAATTTTCTCCTCACCCCAGTCCTCGCCTTGTCCTCATCCCAATTTCCATGACATCCTTATCCCAAATTCCACCTCATCCCAATTCCCACGGAATACTCATCCCAAATTTCTGTGGCATCCTCATCCTGAATTCAATTTCATCCCGATTTCCACCTCATCCTGGTTTCCATGGGATCCTCATCCCAGTTTTCTCCTCGTCCCAATTCTCACCTTGTCTTCATCCCAATTTCCATGGAATCCTCATCCCAATTCCCACCTCATCCTGGTTCTCACCTCATCCTGATTTCCTTGGGATCCTTATCCCCATTTCCATGGAATCCTTATCCCCATTTCCATGGAATCCTCATCCTGATTTCCACTTCATCCTCATCCCAAAGGACCAGGACATCCAATGATGTGTGGGATTTATTTGGGAATTCCATCTGAGGGACTTCGGGGCTGGAATTCTGGGGTCAAGAATTCTGTGCCTGGAATTTTGGGGCTGGGATTTTGGGGCTGGAAGTTTGGGGTCAGGGATTTTGGCTCCATGCCTCACAGGTGCCTGGGAATCCCCCCCCCCCAAAAAATCCCAAAAATTCCTTGCCCCAGGGCCTCCGGCTCTGTTTGATCCCAACCCTTTTCCCCCAGGATAATCCTGTTGTTTCAGGCCTGGAATGTGGGATTTTTATGGAATGTGGAGCTGTCTGGGACAGGAGCCACCTGCGGGCCCTGCTCGTGTTTCATCCCGAAAAAAAATGTGGGAACGGGCACTGGAGGAGGCTCCAGGATTCCCAAGAAACCCCAGAATTCCCTGGAGGCTCCAGAATTCCCAGGAAGGGGATGGGATGGATCCTGAATTCCCAGGATTTGCAGGAATTTGGGAATCTCTCCCTGAATTCCCTGGATTTGCAGGATCCAGAATTTAGGAATGTCTCCTTGAATTCCCAGGATTTGGCTGATCCAGAATTTGGGAATCTCTTCATAAATTCCCAGAATTTGGCTTATTTGGGATTCTCTCCCTAATTCCAGATATAGCTGATCCAGAATTCCCTGAGTCTTTCCCTGAATTCCCAAGATTTGACTGATCTAGAATTGGGAATCTCCCTGAATTCCTAACATTTGGCTGATCTGGAATTTGGGAATCTCTCCCTAAATTCTCAGGATTTTGTTGATCCACGATTTGGGGATCCCTCCCTGAATTCCCAGGATTTGACTGATCCAGAATTTGGGATTCTCTCCCTAAATTCCCAGCATTTACAGGAATTTGGGAATCTCTCCCTGAATTCCTAGGATTTGACTGATCCAGAATTTGGGATTCTCTCCCTAAATCCAGGCAGAGCTTGGGGGATCCAGAATTTGGGAATTCTCAGTTCCAGCCTGGAGGAATTTTGGCAAATTTTGGTCCCAGAGCCCCGAGATCCCAGGAATTCTTCATTCCAGGTGTCACATCCATCAGCTCCACGTTCCCGGTGGGAATTCTGCCCCGGTTGATGGATGGGAAAGGTTTTGGCACCGGGATAACGATTTTTTCCCTCATTTCTCCGGAACCTTTGGATAATGAATTCCCAGACACGGAGCTGCTGCTCCCATGGATCCATAATTATCGCATGGATCGTGGGTCATTCCCAGAACCAGGGAGGGAAAAAAGGGAAAAGGAAGGAAAAAGTGTGGGGGGAAAGGGGGGATAAAGAGGGAAAAATAAGGGAAAATTGAGAGGAAAAGCAGGGAAAAAGAGGGGGAAAAAGAGAGAAAAGAAGGGGGAAAGGAGGGGAAAAAAGATGGGGAAAAAGAGGAAAAAAAGAGGGAATAAAGAGGGAAAATGGAGGGGGAAAGGGGGAAAAGGGAAAAGGAAGGAAAAAGGGGGAAAAGGGGGGGATAAAAAGGGAAAATGGAGGGAAAAGAAGGAGGGAAAAAAGAAGGGAAAAAAGAGGGAAAAGAAGGGGGAAAGGAGGGGAAAAAAGAGGGGGAAAAAGAGGGAATAAAGAGGGAAAATGGAGAGGAAAAGGAGGGGAAAAAAGAGGGGAAAAGGAGGGAAAAGAAGGAGGGACAGGAAGGGAAAAGATGGGGAAAAGGAGGGAAAAAGAGGAAAAAAGAGGGGAAAAGAGGAAAATGAGGGAAAATAAGGGAAAATGGAGGGAAAAATAAGGAGGGGGAAAAGAGGGGAAAAAAGAGGGAAAAGAAGGAGGGAAAGGAGGGGGAAAAGATGAGGAAAAGAGGGGGAAAAATAGGGAATAAAGAGGGGATAAAGATGGAAAATGAAGGGGAAAAGGGGGGGAAAAGAGGGAAAAAGATGGGAAAAGGAGAGAAAAGGAGAGGGAGAAGAAGAGGGAAAAGAGGGGAAAAAAGAAAAATGGCAGGAAAAAGGAGAGGGGGAAAGAGGGACAAGGAGGGAGAGAGGAGGGGGAAAAGTGAGGGGAAAAAGAGGGAAAAAGGTGGGAAAAAAAAGAGGAGAAAAAGGAGGGAAAAGAAAGGAAAAGGTGGGAAAAAGGAGAAGGAAAGAAGGAAAGAAGGAAAGAAGGAAAGAAGGAAAGAAGGAAAGAAGGAAAGAAGGAAAGAAGGAAAGAAGGAAAGAAAGAAAGAAAGAAAGAAAGAAAGAAAGAAAGAAAGAAAGAAAGAAAGAAAGAAAGAAAGAAAGAAAGAGAAAAAAGAGGGGGAAAGAGGGAAAAAAGAGGGAAAAGAGGGAAAAGGGAAAAGGTGGGAAAAATGAGAGAAAAGTGGGAAAAGTGGGGAAGGGAGGAAAAAAGAGGGGAGAAAAAGAGGGGAAAAGGCAGGAGAAAGCAGAGAAAAAAGAGGGGGAAGAGGGAAAAAAAGAGGGAAAATGGCAGGGGGAAAAAAGAGGGAAAAGGATGCGGAAAAGGTGGGAAAAGGAGGGGGAAAAACGAAGGATTCCCAGAGGGAATCTGTAGGATTTTGAGGAGCTGATGGGTTCATCCCAGCAGGAATCCCTGGAACATCCCAGGAAACGAAGGAACCCCAGAGAAAGGAATTTGGGATGTTTTAATTCCAAGGTGAGGATTTTTTTTGGGAAAAAGGCGCAGTCCCAGCAGGAATTCCCAAGGAAATTTCAGCACAAAATTGGGATCAATCGCAAATTCCCAGATGCAGATCCAGGATGGGAACGAGCAGGGACAGAGCTGGATTTTTTTTTTTTTTTCCCTACAATGGAAGGAGAAAAAAAAGTTCTTGGATGGAAAAGATGGAAAATCTCTGGAGGCTTTTGATTCACTCTCTTGGAAAAATGCAAATTCCCGGGTTTTTTTTTCCCAACATTGCAGCCCTGGAAGGGAATGGGAAAATTGGAACAGAAGGGGGAGGGAATATCAGAATTATGGGCAGAGGAGAATTCTGGATTCCATTATGGAACAGGTGGATTGGGAATTGAGAAGGAAAATTAATTTGGAGATTCGGAATCCTGAGGGAATTCTCAGATGGAACTCCGGGGAAATTCTGGAAGTTGGGATGGGATGGGATGGAGAAAATGCTGGGATTGTTAATGAGCTCTGCTCCAGGGGGAAATTCCCTAAAAATCATAATGGTGAGGAAAAGAAACGGAATTTATCCAGCTCAGTGTGGATCAAAGGAAAATTCCAGCCTGGATCCAAGGAAAAATTCCAGTTGGGATCCAAAGAAAAATCCTGACTGCATCCAAGGAAAAATCATGACTGCATCCAAGGAAAAATCCTGACTGCATCCAAGGAAAAATCTTGACTGCATCCAAGGAAAAACCCGGCTGGAACCAAGGAAAAATCCCTGGATCCAAGGGAAAAACAGGCTGGATCCAAGGAAAAGTCCTGACTGGATCCAAGGAAAAACCCTGGCTGTATCCAAGGAAAAATCCCGGCTGGATCCAGGGAATAATCCAGCCTGGATCCAAAGAAAAATCTTGACTGCATCCAAGGAAAATCCCGGCTGCATCCATGGGAAAATCTTGACTGCATCCAAGGAAAAATCCCAGCTTGATCCAAGGAAAAATCCCGGCTGTATGCAAGGAAAAATTCCAGTTGGATGCAGGGAATAATCCCAGCTGGATCCAAGGAAAAATCCCAGCTGGATCCAAGGAAAAATCCTGACTGCATCCAAGGAAAAATTCCAGCCTGCATCCAAGGAAAAAACTTGACTGGATCCAAGGGAAAATCAGGCTGGATCCAAGGAAAAATCCCGGCTGCATTCATGGAAAAATCCTGACTGCATCCAAGTCAAAACTCAGCCTGGATCCAAGGAAAAATCCCAGCTGGATCCGAGGAAAAATCCCAGCTGGATCCAAGGAAAAATCTTGACTGGATCCAAGGAAAAATCCCGTGTGGCTGGGATGATTCCATGAATAAAACTGCGTTTTCTTGGCTTTTGTTTTCCCTGGAATCTCCAGAGGGGTTTTCCTTGGAATGGTGTTTGAGGGTGTCAGGAAATTCCCAGCTGGAATAAAACCAGGATTTGTCAGAGTTTTCCTGTGGAATTTTGTATTTTTGGGAACCTGGAGCTTTCTGAGGATGGGAATGTGATTCCTGGGAATGAGATCCGCTTGGGTCTTTTTGGGAAGCTCAGGGCTGGTCCTGGCCTTGCACAGGGCGTTTTCCAAGGATTTTCGGGATTTTCCAGCAGGATTCACAACATCCAAATGCTCTCTTCCCATCTCAGGCCAGGCAGCTCCAAGGAATCCGAGCTGTATAAAGTATCCATGGAAAAAAGGTGGATTGGGTTTAATTTTCCCTTTTTCCAGGATTCAGTCGAATCCAGGAGCTGTGCTTTTCCCATCCGGATGCTTTTCCCAGTTTTCTGCCTCTGGAGCCAGGCCAGGGCTTGTTCCCGGAATTACCGGGGCCACAAATGAGATTTCCTGGCTCCAATCCAATTAACGGAGATGGAGAAGGGAGATGGGATCGGGAATGGGAACAGATCCATAGGGATGGAGCAGATCCATAGGGATGGGATGGGATGGGATGGGATGGGATGGGATGGGATGGGATGGGATGGGATGGGGCAGATCCAGGGATGGGATGGGACAGATCCATAGGGATGGAGCAGATCCATAGGGATGGGATGGGGCAGATCCATAGGGATGGGATGGGGCAGATCCATAGGGATGGGATGGGGCAGATCCATAGGGATGGGGCAGATCCATAGGGATGGGATGGGGCAGATCCATAGGGATGGGATGGAGGAGATCCATAGGGATGGGATGGAGGAGATCCATAGGGATGGGATGGAGGAGATCCATAGGGATGGGGCAGATCCATAGGGATGGGATGGGGCAGATCCACAGGAATGGGAACAGATCCATAGGGATGGGATGGGGCAGATCCATAGGGATGGGATACTCCAGGATATCCTGACAAATCCATTTTTTGGGATCGTACTCCAGGATATCCTACACCAATTCTGGGCTTCTCCAGCCCTTCCCCCTGCCCGTCCCGACGCTGCCGGCTGTTTAAATCCGTTATTCCCGTTATTCCCGCTCCGGGCGTTTAGCGCCGGCTTGAACGGAGCCTGGGGAGCCATCAGGCAGGAAAAACATTCCCAGCCTCTCCATCTTCCTCGATTATTTTATGGAGTCTCGGGAGTGGGATAAAGCCGCCACATTCCCAACAGCCGCTCGTAAATCACCGGCAGCAGGGAGGGCTGGAGCTGCGGCCGATCCTGGATCGCTCCTGGATTTATCCCAAATCATTCCTGGATTTATCCCAAATCATTCCTGGATTTATCCCAAATCGTTCCTGGATTTATCCCAAGTCACTCCTGGATTTATCCCAAGTCACTCCTGGATTTATCTTGAATCTTTCCTGGATTTATCCAAATCGTTCCTGGATTTATCCCAAATCATTCCTGGATTTATGCTGAATGTCTCCTGGATTTGTCCTGGATTTCTTCTGAATTTATCCCAAATTGCTCCTGGATTTACCCCGAATTGTTCCTGGATTTGTCCCGAATCACTCCTGGATTTATCCCGAATTGTTCCCAGATTTATCCGCAGCTGGGGCTGCCTCCAAAGGGTCCTGGGGTGGGACAGGGACCAGCGGCTTCTCCTGGAGCATCCCAGCTGGAATTGGAGCCAAGGGGGGAACAGTGAACCCAAAAATTCCTGGACAATCCCGAAAGCAGCAAGGAAAACACAGCCAGGAGCGGGCAGGGGCCAGAGGAGTCATTCCTGGAAATCCCAGAGCCACTCCTGCATATCCCAGAGCCATTCCTGGAAATCCCAGAGCCATTCCCAAATATCCCAGAACCATTCCGGGATATCCCAGGGATGTGGGGCCGCCATTCCCAGATATCCCAGAGCCATTCCCAAATATCCCAGAGCCATTCCCGAATATCCTGGATATGACAGAACCATTCCTGGATAACCCAGGGATGTGGGGCTGCCATTCCCAAATATCCCAGAGTCATTCCTGGATATCCCAGGCATGTGGGGCCGCCATTCCCGGATATCCACGGAATTTCTGGCTGCCATTCCCGATCCAGCCGCGGCAGCTCCCAGCTGGCAGCGATTCCATCCCTGAGCTCCGCTGGGGATCGGGAAGTGTTGATGGAAAAACAAATTATTCCGGCTCGAGGCGCCCTTAATCAACGCGCGCCGTGAATAATTAATGAGCCTCGTTAATGAGGTGCTCGGGGCGGCCGGGAATGGGAACGCGAGGGAGGCTCTGGGAATGCTCTGCAGGATTCAGGGATGCTCCAGCATCCCAAATTCGGGGCGGCTGCCGCGGGGACACTGGAATTGTCTTTTCTCTCCGCCTCCAAGAGGAACAAGTTGGAAATTCCTGGTTTGGGAGCAGGTTTTTTTCTCCCTGGAAAACAAAGCCTGGGCTCTGCCAAAATTCCAGGAGGGAATTTCGGGCCTCTTCTTGGATTTGGGGGTTTTTTGGGGTTGATTGTTGACAGTTTTTAGGATGTTTGGTTCTCCTGCCGCTGGGAAATCAATCCAGCTTGATTTTTCGGGAAGATAGGAACAACTGTGGCGGGGGTGAGGATGAGAGCTGGAAAACTCGGGAATGTGCAAGAAAACAGGGAAGAAAAATCCCCAAAATCCAACATCCTAGCGCTGGATCTGGAGCCAGGAATGAGGGCTGGGAGATTTATCCAGGAACAATTAAAGCAGGGCCGTTTCCCAGCTGGAATTCTTCCAGCTCGGCTTTTAGGGAGCGTTTGGAAGCTCGGAGCACTCTGGGATAGCTGGAAGTGTCCATGGAATGGGATTGCTCCAAAATAATTCTGGGATATCTGGGATGAGATATCCAAAATTCCGGGCCTGGAGCGTGGATGGTGCAGGACAGAGGAGAGAATCCCTGATTCCCACCTGGAATTCCGGCTCCCTGTGCCCGAAAAACTCCCGGGAATCCCTCGGGGGTGGATTGGGATCATCCCGCTCAGGAAATCTCTCCCGCTGCCTCCGTGTCACTTTCTGTCACCAGCAGCGAGGACAAAAAAGCGGGAAAAGCGCTGATTCCCACGTTTATCCTGGCTGTGGCTGGGCAGATTCCCAGATTTCCATTCCCGGGGGGCTCCGGAGCTGTGGGATCGTTATTCCAAAGGCTGGCACGGCACGGAAGCCATCCCTGGGAGGGACACGGGAGGGACACGAGAGGGACACGGGAGGGGATTCAGGACAAAGCCACCCCTGCGGCACTGGGAATGACACTGAAGTGACACTGGAGTGGCACTGGAGTGACACGGGAGGGACACAAGAGGGGGTTCAGGACAAATTCACCTCTGGGAGTGACACGGGAGGGACACGGGAGGGACACAGGAGGGACACGGGAGGGACACGGGAGGGACACGAGAGAGACACCGGCCCGGATTCAGGACAAAGCCATCCCTGGGAGTGACAGTGAGTGACAATGGGCGACACGGAGTGACAATGGGTGACACGGGCCCGGGGTCAGGACAAGGCCACCCCTCCGCGCGCGTCGGGCGCGATTTGCGGGCGCGGCTCTGAGGAGCCCGCGGGGCTGGAGCGGAGCCGGGCACGGCACGCGACAATTCCGGCCTTGGGATGGCTGAATTCCCGGGATTTAACCCCCGAATTGCCGGGATTTACCCCTGAATTCCCGGCCTTGGGATCGCTGAATTCCCGGGGTTTAACCCTTGAATTATCCGGATTTAACCCCTGAATTCCCGGGATTTAATCCCCGAATTCCCGGGTTTGGGATCACTGAATTCCCTGGATTTAACCCCCGAATTCCCAGGTTTGGAACCCCCGAATTCAGGGAGTTTAACCCCGGAATGATGGATGATGAATTCCCGGGTGTGGGATCGCTGAATTCCCGGGGTTTAACTCCTGATTTACCGACATTTAACCCCGGAGTTCCCAGGGTTTAACCCCTGAATTCCCGGGTATGGGATCGCTGAATTGCCTCTTTTGAACCCCTGAATCCCAGCTTCTGAACAGCTGAATTCCCAGGTTTGAACCCCTGAATTCCCGATTTTTAACCCCTGAATTCGCATTTTTAACCCCTAAATCCCAGCTTTTGAATCTCTGAATCCTTGCTTTTGAACTCCTAAAATTCTCGCTTTTTAAGGCCTGAATTCCTAGGTTTGAAGCCCTGAATTCCCTCTTTTGAACCGCTGAATTCCAGAGTTTTAAAGCCCTGAATCCCAGCTTTTTTAAGGCTTGAATTCCCGGTGTTTAACCCCTGCCGTGCCGGCTGGCAGCCCCTCCGTGCCAGACGCGGCGTCTCGCACCCGGCCGGGAGCAGCCGGAGGCGGCAGCTGCTGGG
The DNA here is from genome assembly GCF_052056855.1 of Sturnus vulgaris. Classification (NCBI taxonomy): domain Eukaryota; kingdom Metazoa; phylum Chordata; class Aves; order Passeriformes; family Sturnidae; genus Sturnus; species Sturnus vulgaris. The sequence continues at coordinate 2,161,281 of NC_142255.1, forward strand.
AATTAATGAGCGGGAGCGATCCTGATCCTGATCCTGATCCCGATCCTCATCCTGATCCTGATCCCGATCCTGATCCCATCCCCTTCCCGATCCTGATCCCAATCTTGGTCCAATCCTGATCCCGATCCTGATCCCAGTCCTGATCCCATCCCCAACCCAATCCCCATCCCTTTCCTGATCCCCATCCTGATCCTCATCCTGATCCCGATCCTGATCCCATCCCCATCCCAATCCCCATCCCGTTCCTGATCCTGATCCCCATCTTCATCCTGATCCCGATCCTGATCCCATCCCCATCCCAATCCCGGCCCCCTGGGATGGGGGATGGGGACAGGAGGTGGCCAAGGGATGGTGGCAGCTCAGGGGGACACTGGGGTGCGCTGGGTTTGGGATACTGGGATGGATTTGGGATGCTGGATTTGGGATGTTCAGATGGATTTGGGATATTGGGCTGGATTTGGGATACTGGGATGGATTTAGGATGGTGGTTTTGGGATGTTCAAATGGATTTGGGATATTGGGCTGGATTTGGGATGCTGGATTTGGAATGTTCAGATGGATTTGGGATGTTGGGCTGGATTTAGGATGCTGGATTTGGGATACTGGAAGGATTTGGGATGCTGGGCTGGATTTGAGATGTTGGAATGGATTTGGGATATTGGGCTGGATTTGGAATGCTGGATTTGGGATACTGGGATGGATTTGGGATACTGGACTGGATTTGGGATACTGGAATGGATTTGGGATGCTGTGCTAGATTTGGGATGCTGTGCTAGATTTGGGATGCTGGGCTGGATTTGGGATACTGGGATGGATTTGGGATGTTGGGATGGATTTGGGATGCTGGATTTGGGATGTTCAGATGGATTTGGGATACTGGGATGGATTTGGGATGCTGGGATGGATTTGGGATGCTGGGATGGATTTGGGATACTGGGATGGATTTGGGATGTTCAGATGGATTTGGGATGCTGAGATGGATTTGGGATACTGGGATGGATTTGGGATGTTCAGATGGATTTGGGATGCTGGGATGGATTTGGGATGTTCAGATGGATTTGGGATGCTGGGATGGATTTGGGATGCTCTCATGTCCCCCAGGGATGGTGACACCAGGGATAGACAGATTAAATAAAATAAGGTTGATAAATTAAATAAAAAGGTTGATAAATTAATAAATATGGGTCGATAAATAAAAAGGGGGTTGTGAAATAAAAGGGGGTTGATAAATAAAATAAAAGAGGGGCTGATAAACAAGACGGGAGTTAATAAAAAAAAAGAGGAAAAATTAAGTAAAGAGAGGACGATAAATTAAATGAAAAGAGGAGGATAAATTAAATTATAGGGCTGATAAATTAAATAAAAGGGATGATAAATTAAATAAAGGGCATTGACAGATAGAATAAAAGGGTTAATAAATAAAAGGAGTTGATGGATAAAATAAAAAAGGGGTTAAATTAAATAAAAGGGGTTAATAAAATGAAAGAGCAGTTGATAAATAAAATGAAAGGTTTGATAAATTAAATAAAGGAGGTTGATCAATTAAATAAAAGGGGTTGATAGATAACATAAAACGGGTTGATAGATAAAATAAAAGGAGTTGATAAACAAAATTAAAATGGATGATAAAATAATAAAAGGGATGGCAAATGAAAGAATGAAATGAAATAAAAAATAAAATAAAATAAAATAAAATAAAATAAAATAAAATAAAATAAAATAAAATAAAATAAAATAAAATAAAATAAAATAAAATAAAATAAAATAAAATAAAATAAACACTTGCCGGCGGACGGAGCAGGGGCCGCTCGTGCATTATTCAGGAGCCGGGGGATGCAATTAGCGGGGCAGGCTTTGCTCTGCGGGCCCGGGGCTCCTTTTCCATGGAAATACAGGAAAAAACAGCTCCTTATCCATGGAAAAGCAATGTCAGGGCCTTCTTTTCCCTGGAAAAACGTGGAAAGCAGCTGCTTTTCTATGGAAAAATTGGGGGAAGCAGCTCCATTTCCACGGAAATACAGGAAAAAACAGCTCCTTTTCCATGGAAAAGTGAAAAAAGCACCTCCTTTTCCAGGGAAAAGTGTGGGAAAGCTGCTCCTTTTCCATGGAAAAATCTGGGGGGGGAAGGAAGGAAGGAAGGAAGGAAGGAAGGAAGGAAGGAAGGAAGGAAGGAAGGAAGGAAGGAAGGAAGGAAGGAAGGAAGGGATGATGGATGGATGGATGATGGATGATGGATGGATGATGGATGATGGATGATGGATGATGGATGGATGATGGATGGATGGATGATGGATGATGGATGATGGATGGATGGATGATGGATGGATGATGGATGATGGATGGATGGATGATGGATGGATGATGGATGATGGATGATGGATGATGGATGATGGATGATGGATGGATGGATGGATGATGGATGGATGATGGATGGATGGATGGATGATGGATGGATGATGGATGGATGATGGATGATGGATGGATGGATGGATGATGGATGATGGATGATGGATGATGGATGGATGATGGATGATGGATGGATGATGGATGGATGATGGATGATGGATGGATGATGGATGATGGATGATGGATGGATGGATGATGGATGGATGATGGATGATGGATGATGGATGATGGATGGATGATGGATGGATGGATGGATGATGGATGGATGATGGATGATGGATGATGGATGGATGGATGATGGATGATGGATGATGGATGATGGATGATGGATGATGGATGATGGATGGATGATGGATGGATGGATGGATGATGGATGGATGATGGATGATGGATGGATGATGGATGATGGATGATGGATGGATGGATGATGGATGATGGATGATGGATGATGGATGATGGATGATGGATGGATGATGGATGGATGGATGGATGATGGATGGATGATGGATGATGGATGGATGATGGATGATGGATGGATGATGGATGATGGATGATGGATGGATGGATGATGGATGATGGATGGATGATGGATGATGGATGGATGATGGATGATGGATGATGGATGATGGATGATGGATGATGGATGATGGATGATGGATGGATGGATGATGGATGATGGATGATGGATGATGGATGATGGATGATGGATGATGGATGATGGATGGATGATGGATGGATGATGGATGATGGATGGATGATGGATGGATGATGGATGATGGATGGATGATGAATGGATGATGGATGGATGGATGATGGATGATGGATGATGGATGATGGATGGATGATGGATGATGGATGATGGATGGATGATGGATGATGGATGGATGATGGATGATGGATGGATGATGGATGGATGATGGATGATGGATGGATGGATGGATGGATGATGGATGGATGATGGATGATGGATGGATGATGGATGATGGATGATGGATGATGGATGATGGATGGATGATGGATGATGGATGGATGATGGATGATGGATGGATGGATGGATGATGGATGATGGATGGATGGATGGATGATGGATGATGGATGATGGATGGATGGATGATGGATGATGGATGGATGATGGATGATGGATGGATGATGGATGATGGATGATGGATGATGGATGATGGATGATGGATGATGGATGATGGATGATGGATGGATGATGGATGATGGATGATGGATGATGGATGGATGATGAATGGATGATGGATGGATGGATGATGGATGATGGATGATGGATGATGGATGATGGATGGATGATGGATGATGGATGGATGATGGATGGATGATGGATGATGGATGGATGGATGGATGATGGATGGATGATGGATGATGGATGGATGATGGATGGATGATGGATGATGGATGGATGATGGATGATGGATGATGGATGGATGATGGATGATGGATGGATGATGGATGATGGATGGATGATGGATGGATGATGGATGATGGATGGATGGATGGATGGATGATGGATGGATGATGGATGATGGATGGATGATGGATGGATGATGGATGGATGATGGATGGATGGATGGATGATGGATGATGGATGGATGGATGGATGATGGATGATGGATGATGGATGGATGGATGATGGATGATGGATGGATGATGGATGGATGGATGGATGATGGATGATGGATGGATGGATGGATGATGGATGATGGATGATGGATGGATGGATGATGGATGATGGATGGATGATGGATGATGGATGGATGATGGATGATGGATGATGGATGATGGATGATGGATGATGGATGGATGATGGATGATGGATGATGGATGATGGATGGATGATGAATGGATGATGGATGGATGGATGATGGATGATGGATGATGGATGATGGATGATGGATGGATGATGGATGATGGATGATGGATGGATGATGGATGGATGATGGATGATGGATGGATGGATGGATGATGGATGATGGATGGATGATGGATGGATGATGGATGATGGATGATGGATGATGGATGATGGATGGATGATGGATGATGGATGGATGATGGATGGATGATGGATGATGGATCATGGATCATGGATGGATGGAGCAGTGTGGGATCCCCAGCAGGAATTTTCCCCTCTGGATTTTGCCCAGTTTCTCTCTCTCTGTGCCCCTCTGGTGCCAGGGCCCTGCTCCAGCCATGGGATCTCTCTCCATTTCCATAAATCAATTATTGCCGGATATCTCCAGCCATTCCCACATCAATATCCCCCTCCATCCTGCGTTGCCACGGCAACCATGGGGTTTTTCGGGATGCAGGACACAAGAGGGGCCTTTTAGTAACCATAGTGAGGGAGCAGGGCCTGGAGGGAAGCTCTGAGTGCTCTGGCAAAAATGGGATTTTATGGAATTGGACAGACATCGATCCCCCCCACAAACTTTCCCACCCCAAAAAGATTCGATCCTAGAGCGGAGAGCAGCAATTCCAGTGACTTCCAAAGACTCAGGGAGGGAAAAGGAGCCTGGAAAAGCCCTGGGAGATCCTTGAGGGGATGGGACATGGGTGGGGATTTTCCTTTTGGGATATTTCTGGGTCCTGGGAGCCCAACAGACACCTCTGGATATCCCAGAATTCCCCCATTCAATGGGTTTGGGGGTTCCTGTGTCCCAAAAATTCCCCATTCCCGCTTCCAGGGGTTCAGGGGTTCCAGTACATTTCCAAATCCCCCATTTCCGGGGGGATTCTGGACATTCCTAAATCCCCTATTCGCATTTCCTGGACATTCCCAAATCCCCATTCCCATTTCCAGGACATTCCCAAATCCCCAATTCCCGTTTCCTGGACATTCCCAAATCCCCCATTCCCGTTTCCATGGGACTGGAGCCCCATTCCCTCCCCCTCTCCCAAGGCCAGCAGGATTCAGGGCTGACCTTGGAGCCCAGGCCCCAATTAATGTAATTAGCGCAATTAACGGCCCGGGCTCCTCTCAGAGCTCCTCAAGGCCGCGGCGAGGCCGCAGCTGCTCCCGCCTGGGGTGGCACCGCCCTGTCCCCGTGTCCCCCTGTCCCCCTGTCCCTCTGTCCTCTGTCCCCCTGTCCCTCTGTCCCTCTGCCCCTGTAGTGTCCCCCTGTCCCTGCAGTGTCCCATTGTTCCCTTGTCCCTGTCCTGTCCCTCTGTCCCTGCCCTGGTAGGAATGGGATGGAGAATCCATACTGGGATATCCCACAGGGAATAGGATGGAGAATCCATCCTGGGATACCCCATAGGGAATGAGATGGGGAATTCATCCCAGAGAATCCTGGAAAAAAAATCCAGAGCATTCCCATTCCTCGGGCCCTAAATCCGGAGCATTCCCATTTCCCGTATCCTAAATCCAGTGTTCCTGTTTCCTTGGACCCTAAATCCAAAACGTTCCCATTCCTTGGACCCTAAATCCAGAGTGCTCCCATTCCCAGTGTCCCCATGGGTGTCCCCACCTCATTGCTGACAGGACTTGGGGCGGGTTTGGGCTTTTTGGGTTTAGGGGACCGTGGAGACCCCTAAAATTCCCGCCAGCCCCGTTAAACCGTGGATCAGTTATTTAATTAGCCAAGCTCATTAACGGGGGATTAATTGATCCAGATGGCCGGGACAGCGCAGTAAAAGATCCCAAACACCCCATAATTAATGAGCCCCGAGCACCCCATAATTATCCCATCCTAATGAGGCCCTCGTTAACATTCCAACCCCTCTCCCCCTCATCAATTCCGGGATAATTAACCCCCAGAGCCTGGAACGGCCTTTGGGATGGAGGGGATAAAAAAAATCCCCGTTCCATCTGAGTTCCCCTGGAGCTTGGCCGCCCCATTCCCAAAAATCCGCCGGAAATTCCCATTTTTTCCTTCAAAAAAAAATCCGTGGAAGGGCTGGGAAGGAGCTGGGGGTGACGCTGGAATCGGGACAGGAGTGGCCGGGATTGGGATGTGGGATTCGCCTCCTCCGGGGATTATTTGGGATTCTGCAGCCCCCAAGCAGAGGAAGGGACATTCCCGGGACGCAGCCACGACCCCACAACATCCCAAAGGGAAATTCCCCCAAATTTTGGAGCCAAATCCCGACGCTTTTCCCTGGAACCGGGACAAACCCCGTGGATTTAGGGCCGGGATTTGGTTACAAAAGCGGCTCCTTACAAAACAAACGGCTCGAGCCAACTTTCGCCTGGGCCCTAAATCCCTGATCCCACCAAAAATGAGGAGATTTGGGGGGATTTGCTGCTCCCTCAGAGTTCCGGGAACCTCCAGATGTTTACAGATGTGCGCACCTTTCCCCTCTGCCTGGGAACACCATTCCCACCCTTTTCCTTCCCGCAAATCTCCATTCAAATTTTTTTTATTATTATTTTTTAAAATCCCCAGGACCATTTTATTTTTAATTTCCCAGAGAAAAGAGAAATTTCCATAGAAACGTGGCGCGCCTGCCTCATTCCCCATTTTTAGGGGTTTTTTTTTAATTTTTTTTTTTTTTTTTCCAGCTTCCCTGCGGCATTCCCGGCTCGGCCAAGCAGGAGTTAAGCTGAGCCTGGCTAGGCCGGGCTGGGGGAAGGGAAGGCAAGGCCGAGCGCTGATGGCAGCATAAAGAGAGGGCGTTTTTCCTTTCCATCAGCTCCTTTGATTTGTGTTTTTCTCCCTTTTTTTTTTTTTTTTCCACCCCGTTTCCATGAAAAGCTCCCACTCCCGCCTGTCACATCAATCGCGCCTCGGCGTTAATTGCAGGGGGGTGGCGATGTCACCGCGCCAGGGGACAAACGGGACAGCGGGGGTGGCGTGGGGCGGGCTCGGAGGGGATAAATGGGAATTTTGGGGTTATTCGCACATGGAGGGGGGAAAGAAATGGGAATTTTGGGGTTATTCCTTCGTGGAATGTTCTGGGATGTGCTGGTCGTGGGACCTTGGGGTGCGAGGGGGTTTTATCCCACTTTGGGGTCGGAGAGGGGAGGGAGCAGCCGGAATTGGATCCATCCCCCATTCCCTGCCCCAAATTCTGGATCCAGCCCCCATTCCCTGCCCCAAATCCCAGACCCATTCCCTGCCCCAAATCCCGGATCCATTCCTGGCCCCAAATCCCAGATCCATTCCCTGCCCCAAATCCTGGATCCATCCCCAATTCCCTGCCCCAAATCCCTCATCCCTTTCCCATTCCCTGCCCTAAATCCCAGATCCAGCCCTGCCATCCCTCCCTGCCACCAGGGTGTCCTTGGGGACATTCCCTGGTCTTGGGGACATTCCCTGGCCTCGGGGACATTCCAGCTGCCGGGTGCAGCTCCGAGCTCTCCCGATTCCCGAGTTAAATCTGATTTTTCCCAGATTTCAGCGGGGCTCAGGGAGCCTCGCCTGACCCCATAATCCCGGTGGGAACAGCTCGGGGAAAGATCCCAAAGCGGCTCGGGAACAAGGGCGGCCTTGTTCCCAAAGGGAACACCGGGATTTTGGGAAAAGCCGCAGGGAAGGGCTTTTCCCCTCGCTCATTAAGAGCTTGGTGTTAATTAACCCCCGGGGAGAAGCCGCGTCCTGGGCTCATCCATTTGGGATTTCTCCATCCCAAGGGGAGCCGTGTGCTGCAGAGACCTCACAAACGAACTCTGTTCCCCCCAAAATCCACCGGGTGGGAATGGGATCTTCCTAAAATCCACTGGTCACCCCAAATCCACCTGGTGGAAAGGGGATCACCCCAAAATCCACTTGGTCATTCCGAATTCACCTGGTGGGAATGGGATCGCCCCAAACCCACCTGGTCATCCCAAATCCACCAGGTGGGAATGAGATCACCCCAAAATCCACCTGGTGGGAATGGGATCGCCCCAAAATCCACTTGGTCACTCCAAATTCACCTGGTGGGAATGGGATCACCCGAAATCCACCTGGTGGGAATGGGATCCCGTAAAATCACCCCATCGCACCAGTGTGGGACTGGATGTGACCCCATGGAAAGGAAAGGAAAGGAAGGGAAAGGAAAGGAAAGGAAAGGAAAGGAAAGGAAAGGAAAGGAAAGGAAAGGAAAGGAAAGGAAAGGAAAGGAAAGGAAAGGAAAGGAAAGGAAAGGAAAGGAAAGGAAAGGAAAGGAAAGGAAAGGAAAGGAAAGGAAAGGAAAGGAAAAAGGAAAGGAAAGGAAAGGAAAAAGGAAAGGAAAAGGGCAGCCACCTTCTCCTCCCCGCTCCTCAAGTGCCGCCGCGGCATCTTCAAACCCGCCGTTGCCGAGGCAACCGATGCTCCGGGCCGCGCTTTTGTTCCCAAAAACTCGGGGAGGAGGGAGCGGGGCAGGGCTGGAGGCAGCGGGAATCGCCGCCTGGAGCTGCCGCATCCCCCGGGAAGCGCGGCCGGGGGCAGAGGTCCGGCCGGCCCTGGAATACGGATCCAGCTGGTGGAGCACAGGTTGCTCCGTGCGCTGAATTTTGATGGCGCTTGGGAGCAGAATTCCCTGGATCAACACGTCCCCGGGAGGCCATCAATAAAATATCATGGAAAGGAGAGCGGCAGAATTCCAGGTGGGCCGTGAGGCGCTGGATTGTCACCAAAAAATCAGCGCGGTTTTCCAAGAATTCTGGAAAAATGGGGAGTAACCCCCCCCGCCTTCCCCCCCCCCCCCAGTTTGGGTCGGCGTGGATTTGGGATTTGGGATTTCGGGAAGGAAATCCCTGCCCGCTTCTCTCCCCCAGCCCAGCATGGATTTGGGATATTTTACCCACACAGAGAATTTGGGAAGGAAATCCCTGATTCGCCCTCTTCCCCTCCCTGCTCCAGGACGAATTTGGGATGTTTTACCCACACAGACATTTCGGGAAGGAAATCCCTGCCCTCTTCCCAATCCCCGCCATTTCCCGGGGATATTTCCCTTGCTCTAAACTCCCCCCAGACGCTTTTCTGTGGGATTTGGAGGGATGAATACAAACACAGCCGCCGGGAACTTGTGGGATTCGCGGATCCCCCATCCCTGGCACTGCCGGGAGCACCAGGAATGATTAATCCCGGCCATCTGGCCATCCTCCTCCTCCTCCTCCTCCTGCTGCTGCTCTGCTCCTGCTTTTCCTCCTCCTCATCCACATCCCTGAGGATGCTCCCCCACATCCCCTGCCTCAGTTTCCCCACCTGTAGGCCGTGCTTTGTTCTTGGGGGGGGGGGGAAATGTTGGGAAAGGCCGGGAAGAGGAGGAGGAGGAGGAGGAGAAGGAGGAGGAGGAGGAGGAGAGAGCGTGGCCGCTCCGCTTCCAGAGGTTAATGGCTTTCCCTGGGCTCGGGATAATGGGATTCCAGGATCCCCCGCGTCCTCTCGCCTGTCGCTTCCCATCAGATCCGCTCTTGGCTTCACCGGTTCGGTGTTGTTTTTTTTGGGGGGGGTGGGATCGTGGGTGTTTAACCCTTCCCTGGAATCACGGAGAGTTGGAATTCCTGGCCAGGAGCTGGAGATTCCGCAGGGATCCACCCGTGGGAGCGCTGGGTGCTCTGCCCTCCTTGGGTGTTCCCATGGTGCCAAAAAACTACTTTTCCACCAAAAAAAAAAAACCAAAGGGATTTGGACACTCTGGGAACAGCCCGGATCCACGTGGAGGCGGAAAGCCGCGTCCCAGCACCGAGCTCCGGGAATTTCTGGGATAAATTCATTTTTGGGGTCTTTTCCTTGGGGGTTCTCCAGCCGAACCCGCTCATCCCTTGGGATTGGCCCTGCCCGTGCCAAGGATCCCGGGGGATGAAGGCGGCTCCTTCCCCCCCCCACCTCCTCCTCCTCCTCCCGGTCCCTTTGTCGCGCCGCTCCAGGTGGCCGCGGGTGGCGGTGCCAAAACGTCCTCGCGCATCAGAGCACCGGTGGTGACATCGCCCACGGAGCCGCCATCTGTCCCCCCGGCCCCGGCCCTCATCCCAAATCCGGGGGAAAACCGGGAATGTCGGCGACAGCAGCCACGTGGGTGACAAATCCGTGGTGTGTCCCTAAATTTGGTTTGTCCCTCCCCAAATGTGGCTGGAGCGGGGCCATCTCCGGGACCTCCTGTGGGAAACAGCAGCGGGAGGCAGAATTTGGTGGATTTGGGAATTCTTTTCCCCCCCCCAAACCGGATTTCCCGAGCGGCTGGAGGGTGCAGAGCTTTTTTTTCCCCCAAGGATTCCCCGCATCCAAACCTGGCTGCACCCCTGCCAAAAATCCCTCAGGAATCGCTGGCAAATCCCCTCTGAAGAACCAGCTCTGCCCATCCCGGGGGATTTTCCCAGCTCTGGAGCATCCCAACCCCTCCTTCCCAAGGCACAGCTCTCCCAATTCCATCATCCCATCCCAAGCCTGGGAGCAGAGGGGACATGGCACCGCTTTTCCAGCCTCCCTGGGAAGCTGCTGCAGAAAAAACAGCCGGGATCTCGTTCGTTCCCAGAGGAGCAGCTTTGGGATGGAGCTGCTGTCGATAAATTCCCGGTGTTGGGATGGAGCTGGCGGGGTTGACCTTCAGGAAGTTGTCCCCCATGCTGGGCACTGGCTGATGTCATTCCCGACAAGTTGATGTCAATCCCAATGATGGATTGTGGATTTGGGGATGGACACACTTCCCACTGTTCTGTATGGCCTGGAATTGCAGCTTGGGAAGGGGTTTGAGGATGAAAAATGGACACTGAGTGCCTTGCTAAGATCTGTGCTGCCCACAAATCCCAAATTGCCCACAAATCCTAAATTGCCAGTTTTGTCCTCAGAAATGGATGATGGATGGATGGATCCATGGATGGATCCATGGATGGATTCATGGATCCATGGATTCATGGATGGATCTATGGATGGATCCATGGATGGATCATGGGTTTTGGGATGCAGACCCCCTCCCCCTCCAGGCCTGGATGAACATCCTGGCACAGAAATCCCACAGGAATCTGGGATCTCTGCTCCAACCCCAGCCCTGCCCCTCTGGAAGACACCGGGGTAATTCCAAATCCATGAATTCCATGGAAAACCCAATCCCACCCTTCCTCTGCCTCCCCTGGGCACTGAGATCCAGACTCGGAGCTTGGGGCTCCACCTGTGACTCCAGGTGCGATCCCGGGGATCCCAAATCCCTTGGCTGGGAGTGACAGGGACAAGGACAGGGACAAGGACAAGGACAGGGCCCCTCCCCAGCCCTCCCAGCGGGGCTGGATCCCACTTTTATCCCTCGGCGATGTTGTCCCAAGGCTCTGGAAAAAGCAGCACCGCAAATCCGCGGCTTTTCCGGGAATTTCAGCACGTGCCGATATTCCCAGGAAACCACAGCGGGAGGAGGGGGAGGGGGGGATTGGGGAGAGGGGAGGGGGGGAAAGGCCAGGCTGCTTAACCCCGGTGACAAATGTCCATCTGTCCCCATCTGTCCCCGGGAGCCGCTTTTCCAGGGAATCACGGCCTCGGCAAGGTCGGGATGTGCCGCCAGCCCGATCGATCTCATTTCCACATCCCCCAAATCCCCTCGGCCGGCAGAATTTTGGGAATTGGAGCGGCTCTGGAATGAGGAGGGAAAAGGGGGATTCGCCTGATGAATTATTCAGGGCTCCAGGATTAATCCCAGCGCTTCCAGCTGGCGCTAAATTATCGCCGGCGGTCATGCGGGAAAACGCCTTTGGAATTCATTTCCCTGATTATTGTTTGGATCTAAGAGCTGCCAGGGGCTCTTTTTAAATTTATTTTTTTTAATTTTTGGGTGGATTTTGTTGTTTTTTTCCCCCCCTTTTCCTCAACTTCTCCCATTTCCCATTCCGGCTTCCCCGTCACGGATGGGAGAGTTGGGAGAGGAGACGAAAACCAGGGAAGCAGATCCCGATGATTTATCCGGAGTGGTGGAAATGAGGCAGAGAATTCCTGCTGAGAGAGGCCACGGCCCTGCCTGCAGCTCGGGATTTTCCAAGGAAAGTCACAATTTCCCAAGGAAAAAATGTGGATTTTCCAAGGAAAGTCACGATTTCCCAAAGAAAAAATCCGGATTTTCCAAGGAATGTCATGATTTCCCAAAGAAAAAAATCCGGATTTTCTAAGGAGTGTCACGATTTTCCAAAGAAAAAATCCGGATTTTTCCAAGGAAAGTCACCATTTTCCAAGAAAATAATCCGGATTTTCCAAGGTATGCCACAATTTTCAAAGAAAAAAAATCCGGATTTTCCAAGGAAAGTCTCGCTTTCCCAAAGAAAAAATTCTGGTTTTCCAGGGAAAGTCATGATTTCCCAAGAAAAAAATCCAGATTTTCCAAGGAATGTCACGATTTTCCATGCAAATAATCCGGATTGTCCAAGGAAAGTCACAATTTCCCAAGAAAAAAATCCAGATTTTCCAAGGAAAGTTATGATTTCCCAAAGAAAAAAATCCTGTTTTTCCAAAGATTGTCACAATTTTCCAAGGAATAACACAGTTTTCCAAGGAAAGTCAGGGTTTTCCACGGGAGGTCACGATTTTCCAAGGAATGTCATGATTTTCCAAGGAAAAATCCCAATTTTCCAAAGAATGTCACAATTTTCCAAGGAAAAACCCTGATTTTCCAAAGAATGTCACAATTTCCCAGGGGAGGCCACGATTTTCTAAGGGAAGCCATGATTTCCCAAGGAATATCAATTTTCCAAGGAAGGTCAGAGTTTTTTCCAAGTAATGTCACAATTTTCCAAGGAAAATCACGATTTTTCCAAGGAATATCACAATTTTTCCAAGGAATATCTCGATTTTTCCAATGAAAAATCCTGATTTTCCAAGGAAAGTCCCAATTTTCCAAGGAATATCACGATTTTCCAAGGAATATCCCGATTTTCCAAGGAATATCACCATTTTCCCTGGATGTGAGGATCCCACAATCCCCAAAATCCCTGGATTTGAGGAATCCTACAATCCCTGTGGGGTTTGTGAAAACCCCAGAGCCCCCACACCGAGATGAGCAAATCCCGGGAATGTTACCCCTTGGAAAAGGCACTGAGACCCCCAAAATTTTCCCTTTTCCATCTTTTTTTCCCCCCTTTTCCCTCATCCCACCCCTCTGGAGAACAAAAGCCTTTGATCATCTGCAGGAGACAAAGAAATCAAAGACTTCAGCAAAACGCTGCTGTTGGAGCAAATTAACATCAAGAAAACTCCACCTTTCCCAGGTTTTTTTCCAGGTTTTTTTCCCTTTTTTTTTTTTTTTTTTTTTCCCCAGGGGAAACTCGGAGTAAAATTCCTCCTCCCTCTCCCAGCTTGTGGCTCCTCTTTTCCCTTTATTTTTTCTTTTTTTCACCCCAAAAACAGCATTTCACCCCAAAACCGCTGCGTTTGAGGGAGGATGAACCCCGGGGGATGAATCCCAGGAATGCTGAGCTTGGAAAACACAAATCCCGAGGGATTTATTTCCATCCCAAATTTAATCACCGGCCGCGTTTTAGGCTCGGTTTTAACCCAGCCCGACCTTTCTCAGCGGCTTTAATTTGTCACCTGCCGCCTTTGGGGTGCCACCAGCCTGGCAGTGTCACCCACACGGGGATTTGGGGACATCCAGACCCTGGAAAAGCTGGAAAATCAGGGATAGGTGCTGATGGAGCTTAACCAGCTCTAATTTATGGGATTGCTGCGCTAAAAACCCCGAGCGGAGCCGGGCTGGCGCCGATTGTCGCTGATTGTCACCGCGCCAGGCTGGAGCTGTCACCGAGCCAGCTTGGCCATCAAAACCCCCCTCGGGCTGGCCAAAAAAAAAAAACAAAAAAAACCGGGATTGCATTCGGGGTGGGAGCGGGCTCGGGCTTCTCCTGCTTCCAGCCTGGATTGAGCAACAAATTTGGTTTTATTCCCAAATTAATGGGGGGAAAGGTTTGGTTTAGGGAATGCCAGAATTGGGGTTTTTATCCCCAAACCACAAGTGGGAAAGGTTCGGTTTGGGGAATTCCAAAATTGAAAGGTTTGGGTTGGGGAAATCCCAGAATTGGGGTTTTTATCCCCAGGAAATGTTTGGTTTTGGGAAACTCAAATTTGAAAGGTTTGGTTTGGGGAAATCCCAGAATTGGGGGGTTTTTATCCCCAAATCACAGGTGGGAAAGGTTTGGGACTTTCAGATTTGGGGTTTTGTCTCCAAGGAAGGTTTGGGGAAATCCCAGAATTGGGGTTTTTATCCCTAAATCATGGAAGGGAAAGGTTTGTGTTGGGGAATTCCAAAATTGGGGCTTTCATCCCTAAATAAATCATGGAAGGGAAAGGTTTGGGCTGGGGGAAATCCCAGAATTAAAAGGTTTGGGTTGGGGAACCCCAGAATTGGGGTTTTTATCCCTAAATCATGGAAGGGAAAGATTTGGGCTGGGGAATCCCAGAACTGAGGTTTTTATCCCCAAACCACGAGTGGGAAAGGTTTGGTTTGGGAATTCCAGATTTGGGATTTTGTCTCCAAGAAAGGTTTGGCTTGGGGAAATCCCAGAATCCCAGACTGGACTGACCTCAAATCCCACCCACCATATCCACCCCTACCATGGCCAGCGACCCCTCCCACCATCCCAGATTCCCATCCTTGGCTCCGTTTTTCCCGGGAATTCCACCCCATCCCCCCCAAACCCCATTTTCCCGGGGCAGCCCCGCTCCCAGCCGCTGAGTGACAGCTGCCAATCCAAGCCCCGCGGCGGTGGCAGCATTCCAGGCGCGGCCGGAGCCGGGAATGTCTTTGTTAGGGAGGGAGCGGCTCCCGCGGGAGCGCTCAGGGCAGCGTTAATTGAATTAAGAGCCCGGCGGAGCCGCAGCTGCGCCCGGCGCGGAGCAACGGCAGCGATGGGGTTAATGGGGCGGCACGGGCCGGGCTGCCGGTCACGGCCCGAGACATTCCCGGTCATTCCCGGTCATTCCCGGCCATTCCCAGTCATTTCCTGGCATTCCCGGTCATTCCCAGTCATTTCCAGTCATTCCCAGCCATTCCCGGTCATTCCCAGCCATTCCCGGTCATTCCCAGCCATTCCCTGAGCCATTCCCAGCCATTCCCAGAACCATTCCCAGAGCCATTCCCAGAGTCATTCCCAGACACATTCCTGGCCATTCCCAGAGCCATTCCCAGCTCCATTCCCAGAGCCATTCTCAGAGCAATTCTGAGACACATTCCTGGAGCCATTCCTGGATCCATTCCCAGCCATTCCTGGAACCATTCCCTGACCCATTCCCAGTGCCATTCCCAGCTATTCCTGGAGCCATTCCTGGAACCATTCCCAGCCATTCCTGGAGCCATTCCTGGAGCTATTCCTGGAACCATTCCTGGAGCCATTCCTTGAACCATTCCCAGCCATTCCTGGAGCCATTCCCAGAGCCATTTCTGGTCATTCCCAGAACCATTCCCAGCTCCATTCCCAGCCATTCCCAGCCATTCCCAGAGCCATTCCTGGAGCCATTTCCAGTCATTCCTGGCCATTCCCAGAGCCATTCCCAGCTCCATTCCCGGCTCCATTCCCAGAGCAATTCTGAGACACATTCCTGGAGCCATCCCTGGAGCCATTCCTGGAGCCATTCCTGGAGCCATCCCTGGAGCCATTCCTGGAACTATTCCTGGAACCTTCCTGGAGCCATTCCTGGAGCCGTTCCTGGAACTATTCCTGGAACCATTCCTGGAACCATTCCCAGCCATTCCTGGAGCCATTCCTGGAACCATTCCCTGACCCATTCCCAGTGCCATTCCCAGCTATTCCTGGAGCCATTCCTGGAACCATTCCCAGCCATTTCCAGAACCATTCCCAGCCATTCCTGGAGCCATCCCTGGAGCCATTCCTGGAGCTATTCCTGGAGCCATTCCTGGAGCTATTCCTGGAGCCATCCCTGGAGCCATTCCTGGAACTATTCCTGGAACCATTCCTGGAGCCATTCCTTGAACCATTCCCAGCCATTCCTGGAGCCATTCCCAGAGCCATTTCTGGTCATTCCTGGCCATTCCCAGCTCCATTCCCAGAACCATTCCCAGCTCCATTCCCAGCCATTCCCGAAGCATTCCTGGCCATTCCCTGAGCAATTCCCAGAGCCATTCTCAGCTCCATTCCCAGCCATTCCCAGCCATTCCCAGCCATTCCCAGAGCCATTCCCGGAAACATTCCCTGACCCATTCCCAGCCATTCCTGGAGCCGTTCCTGGAGCCTTTTCCAGTCATTCCTGGAACCATTCCCAGAGCCATTCCCAGCTCCATTCCCAGAGCAATTCTGAGACACATTCCTGGAGCCATTCCTGGAGCCATTCCTGGAGCCATTCCTGGAGCCATCCCTGGAGCCATTCCTGGAACCATTCCTGGAACTATTCCTGGAACCATTCCCAGCCATTCCTGGAGCCATTCCTGGATCCATTCCCAGAGCCATTCCCGAAGCATTCCTGGCCATTCCCTGAGCAATTCCCAGAGCCATTCTCAGAGTAACTCTGAGACACATTCCTGGAGCCATTTCCAGAACCATTCCCAGACATTCCTGGAGCCATTCCTGGAACCATTCCCAGCCATTCCCAGAACCATTCCCTGACCCATTCCCAGTGCCATTCCCAGCTATTCCTGGAGCCATTCCTGGAGCCGTTCCTGGAACTATTCCTGGAACCATTCCTGGAACTATTCCTGGAGCCATTCCCAGCCATTCCTGGAGCCATTCCCAGAGCCATTTCTGGTCATTCCTGGCCATTCCCAGCTCCATTCCCAGAGTCATTCCCAGCCATTCCCAGTCATTCTTGGCCATTCCCTGAGCAATTCCCAGAGTAGTTCCCGGACACATTCCTGGTCATTCCCAGAGCCATTCCCAGCTATTCCTGGAGCCATTCCCAGAACCATTCCCAGCTCCATTCCCAGCCATTCCCAGAGCCATTCCCGGAAATATTCCCTGACCCATTCCCAGCCATTCCTGGAGTCATTCCCAGCTCCATTCTCAGGCAGGCAGGGCTCAAAGCCCCTCCTTGGCCGTCGGGAGCAGGATTTCCCGGGATGCTGCCCCATGGATCCCGGTGCTGAGGTGGCCCGGATGGGCCAGCAGGGGCCAAACCCCCCCAGCCCCGTGGCCGGGAGCTCTCCATCCGTGGTTTATCCCATTAGGACCCCACTAATCCCGGCCTAACCGGATTAGGGCGAGTCCAGCAAAGCGGGGCCGGAGAGGGAAATGAGGAGCCGGGAAATCGAGTTAGCGGCGTCTGGCACGGCTCTGGCAGCGGCCGGGGGGGCACGGGGGGGACCCGGGCTTGGGGCAACCTGGAGGGCCTGGAGGGCAACCGTCCTGGGGCTGGGGGGCCCGTCCTCACCCTGAACCCCAAAATCCCCAAACCCCAAACACCCCAAACCCACTGCTCCCCCCCTCGCTCCCAGTGGTGTTTTGGGGTCCTGGATGTTGGGGGGCAGAGCACATCAAACTCAGCGCCGTCCTCACCCTGAACCCCAAAATTCCCAAACGACAGAACCCTCAAACCCCAAAACCCTCAAACCTCAAAACCTCTGAACCCCAAAAGCCCCAAACACCCCAAATCCACAGGTCCTCTCCATCACTAAAGTGGTCTTTTGGGGTCTTGGATTTTGGGGGGAAGGGCACATCAAACTCAGCCCCATCCTCACCCTGAACCCCAAAACTCCTTAAAACCAAAACCCTCAATCCTCAAAACCCCTGAATCCCAAAAGCCCCAAACCCCAAACACCCCTAACCCACTGCTCCTCCCCATCACTCCCAGTGGTGTTTTGGGGTCCTGGATGTTGAGGGGCAGAGCACATTAAACTCAGCGCCGTCCTCACCCTGAACCCCAAAACTCCCAAACGCCAAAACCCTCAAACCCCAAACCCCTCAAACCTCAAAACCCTGAACCCCAAAAGCCCCAAACGCCAAAACCTTCAAACCCTGAAACCCCCAAATTCCCAAACCCATAGCTCCTCACCATGGCGGGCATGGCATTTTGGGGTTTTGGATTTTGGGGTCACTCACCCTGGACCCCAAAACTTCCTGGTACCCCCAAACCCACAGCTCGTCTCCATCACTAAAGTGGTCTTTCGGGGTCTTGGATTTTGGGGGGAAGGGCACATCAAACTCAGCCGCATCGTCACCCTGGACCCCTAAACTCCTGAAAACCAAAACCCTCAAACCCCAAAACCCTCAATCCTCAAAACCCCTGAACCCCAAAACACCCAAACCCCAAACACCCCAAACGCACAGCTCCTCCCTGTCACTCCAAGTGGTGTTTTGGAGTCCTGGATTTTGGGGGGAAGGGCACATCAAACTCAGCCCCATCCTCACCCTGGACCCCAAAACTCCTGAAAACCAAAACCCTCAAACCTCAAAACCCCTGAACCCCAAAAGCCCCAAATCCCAAAACCTTCAAACTCTGAAACCCCCAAACCCCAAAATCCCCAAACCCACAGCTCCTCCCCATCACACCCAGTGGTGTTTTGGGGTCTTGGTTTTTGGGGTCACTCATCCTGAACCCCAAAACCTTCCTGGTGCCCCCAAACCCACAGCTCCTCTCCATCACTACGGTGGGGTTTGGGGTCCTGGATTTTGGGGGGAAGGGTGGGTCAAGTTCTTTTTTTTATCAAGAAAAAATAGAAAGAGAAATTAGAAATAGAAATAGAAATAGAAGTAGAAATAGAAATAGAAATAGAAATAGAAATAGAAATAGAAATAGAAATAGAAATAGAAATAGAAATAGAAATAGAAATAGAAATAGAAATAGAAACAGAAATTGAAACAGAAATTGAAATTGAAATTGAAACAGAATAGAAATTGAAATAGGAATAATATAAAAATAAAAATAAAAATTAAAGTTAAAATTAAAATTAAAATTTAAAAATTAAAACAAAAATAATAAAAATTAAAACAAAAATAAAAGTAAAAATAGAAATAAAAGTAATAAGAATAAGAATTAATAAAAATAGAAATAACAGTAAAATAAAAAATCAAACCCCACTGTTTTTTCCCCTCCTCCTCCTGCACTCCAGCCCTTTGTGTGGATAAATGGAGCCCGGGGGTGGCCTCGAAATCTCTCAAATCGTCTGGCTCCAAAAATAACAGCTCGTTAAAAGCAAATTTGGGTTACGGGAACAGCCCCGAGCCGCTCCCGGCCCCGCCTTCCACCTGCGGCTGCGCGGGGGAAAGAAAGGAAAAACACACAATAAAATAGAGATTTAAATTGTAAAAACAACGAGAGAAATAAAATGTAAATAAAAGATATGGAAGGAGGAACAGGAATGAAAGGAATGAGAGGAATGAAAGGGAAAAGGTAAATAAAAGAAATGGAAGGAATTCAAGAAAGGAAAGGGAAAAGGTAAATAAAAGAAATGGAAGAAATTAAAGAAATAAAGTGAATAAGAGAAATGTAGTAAAGAAAAGAAATGAAGAAAAATGAAAGAAATAGAATGAATAAAAGAAATGCAAGTGATAAAACGAATAGAATGAATAAAAGAAATAAAAAGAGTAAAAGACAAAAGAAATAAAAGAAAATTAATAAAATAAATAACAATAATAAAATTAATAAAAGAAATAGAGTAAATCCATAAAATAAAATAAATAGTAATTAAAAAATTAATAAAATGAAATAAAAATAATAAAAGAAATAAAAGCCTTGGATCCAGCCCTGGGATCCATACTTGGGATCTTCTTCTGGGATTCTCCCCTGGGATCTGGCCCTGGATCCAACCTTGGGATCCATCCATGGGATCCAACCCTGGGATCAATCCGTGGGATCCAACCTTGGGATCCAACTGGGATCTGGCCCTGGGATCCATCCCTGGGATCCAACCCTGGGATCAATCCGTGGGATCCAGCCCTGGGATCCCACTTTGGGATCTGACCATGGGATCCAACCTTGGGATCCATCCCTGGGATCTGGCCCTGGATCCATCCCTGGGCTCCAACCTTGGGATCCAGGATTGGATCCAGTTCTGGGATCCATCCCTGGGTTCCATCCCCGGGATCAATCCCTGGGATCCAACCTTGGGATCCTCCCTTAGGATCCATCTCTGGATCTCACCTTGGGCTCCACTCCTGTGATCCAGCCCCGGGATCCATCCTTGGGATGCAGGCTTGGATCCATCTCTGGGATCCATTCCTGGGATCCAGGCCTAGATCAGTCACTGGGCTCCACATCTGGATCCAGCCCCAAGATCCATCCCTGGGATCAATCCCTGAGATCTGGCCTTGGGATTCAACCTTTGGGTCCAGCCCTGGATCCATCCCTGGGATCCATCCTTGGGATCCATCCCTGGATCCATCCCTGGGATCCATCCTTGGGATCCATTCCTGGATCCATTCCTGGGATCCATCCTTGGGCTTCATCCCTGGATCCATTCCTGGGATCCAGCCTTGGAATCCATTCCTGGGATCCATCCTTGGGATCCATTCCTGGATCCCTTCCTGGGATCCAGCCTTGGAATCCATCCCTGGATCCATCCTTGGGATCCAACCCTGGGACCCATCCTTGGGATCCTCACCAGAGCAGGTTAAGTGGGAAGTGGCCTTGGGGGTGATTTTTTCAGCCCCCAAATCTGCCAACACAATCCCAGGAATATTTTCCCTGGATATTTTCCCTGGATATTTTCCAGCCCAAATGTGCCAACACGAATCCAGGAATATTTCCCACAGATATTTTCTCTTTTCCAACCCAATTGTGCCAACACAATCCCAGGAATATTTTCCATGGATATTTTCCTTTTTCCATGGATATTTTCCCTTTTCCTGGTTATTTTCCACCCCAGTTTTGCCAACACAATCCCAAAATTTTTTTCCATGAATATTTTCCCTTTTCCTGGTTATTTTCCACCCCAGTTTTGCCAACACAATCCCAAAATTTTTTTCCATGGATATTTTCCCTTTTCCTGGATATTTTCCACCCCAGCTGTGCCAGCAGGATCCCAGGAATATTTCCCACGGATTTACATTTCCCTCCCCTCCACCATCGCTTTTTTTCCTGTTTTTTGTTTTTTGGGTTTTTTTTTTCCCCGGGATTGGGAATTTTTTTCTCTCCTCTGGCAAAGCCCTGATGGGGAGCGTCACCCTAATGGGGCCACCCCGGGGCCACCCTGGGGACACCCCGGGGACATTCCCGGGGACATTCCCGGCTGATCACAGCGCTGTCACTTCCCCGCTCGTGGCTGCTCCTGATCAAACCCCGCCGGCAGCGCCGCCCGCGGCTCCCGCTGCGCACGGAGTGAAGGGAATGCCACAAAAATGGGGAGAAAAACGGAATAAAGTGGAATAAAAAAATAGAGTAAAATAGAGTACAGCACAATGCAGTGCAGGGAAATACAGTACAATGGAATTAAATATAATTAAATATAATTAAATATAATTAAATAAGATTAAAAAATAAAATAAGGTAAAATAAGATAAGATAAAATGAAATAAAATGAAATAAAATGAAATAAAATGAAATAAGATAAAATAAGGTTAAGGTAAAGATAAGGTAAAGATAAGATAAGATAAGATAAGATAAGATAAGATAAGATAACAAAATATAAAAAATAAAATAAAATAAAACAGAATAGAATGGAATGGAATGGAATGGAATGGAATGGAATGGAATAGAATAGAATAGAATAGAATAGAATAGAATAGAATAGAATAGAATAGAATAGAATAGAATAGAATAGAATAGAATAGAATAGAATAAATTTTTTTTGTAATGGGAAAATTGAAGTGAAATTAAATGGGATGAAATAAAATTTAAAAATAAAATAAGGTAAAACACATTATCTTTTATGTACTGTTATATACATTATATATGTTATATAACATAGCAGGACATAACAATTTTTTTTTTAAATGGGAAAAGAACAAAACGCAATGAAATGTAATAAAAATGCAATAAAATGTAATAAATGTCATGAAGTAAAGTAGAATAGAATAGAATAGAATAGAATAGAATAGAATAGAATAGAATAGAATAGAATAGAATGGAATAGAATAACACAAAATAACACAGAATAACACAGAATAACACAGAATAAAATAAAACGAAACAAAATGAAATGAAATTAAAATAAATTTAAAAAATAAAATAAAATAAAATAAAATAAAATAAAATAAAATAAAATAAAAATAAAAATAAAAATAAAAATAAAAATAAAAATAAAACAAAGCAGAATTCACAGCTCTACCGCTTTCCCAGATCCCGCTTTGGGATTTTCCCAATCCTTTCTCCCCCCGTTCCAAGTTTTCCTCTTCTCTCCGTTCCTATTTCCCGGCCTCTGCAGGGACAGACCCGAGCCTCTCGTGATGAATAATTTACAGCAGCACTTAACGATTGAGGGGGCGGATTTTTTTTCCTGCAGCCTCTTCAAACATTTGCTTCTCCTCCTCCTCCTCGCTTTTTTTTTTCCTTTTTTTTTTTTTTTTCCTGGCTCCCATCGCGTTTCTTTTTTCTTTTCTCCCTGACCTGTCTCTGCTCTTTGCTGAGGCTGGCAGACAAAAAAAAAAAAACCAAAAAACAACAAAACCAAACCAGATTTATTAGGTTTTTTTTTAATTAATTTTTTAAAATTAATTTCTTTGTTTTTCATTTTTTTTAAATTAATTTATTTTTATGTCGTTGCTGGCGTTTTGTTCCGGGCTCTGCACGCAACACAAAAACAGAGATGAAATAAAAAAAGAGAAAAATTAAAAAGAAAGAGAAAATCAAGAGAAAAAATGAGAGCCCAGATGTGCGAAACACCCCAAAAAAATCACCCCAAAAAACATCGGGAGGGGTGGGGGAGGAATTTGGGGGTTCCCCCAAGGGATGAGGGAGGAATTTGGGAATTCACCTCCCGGAAAGGAATTTGGGGTTCACCAAAGGGACTGGGGAGGGATTTGTGGGTTCGTCTCTGGGGAAGGGATTTGTGGGTTCCCCCCCAGAAAAGGAATTTTGGGGTTTCCCAGAGGGGTTGGGAAGGAATTTTTGGGTTCCCTCGAGTGTTTGGGAAGGAATTTGTGGGTTCACCTCCAGGAAAGGAATTTGTGGGTTCACATCCTGGAAAGGAATTTGTGGGTTCCCGGGAGGGGTTGGGAAGGGATTTGTGGGTTCCCCCAAGGTGTGGGGAAAGGATTTGTGGGTTCACTGAGGAATTGGGAAGGGATTTGTGGGTTCACCTCCAGGAAAGGAATTTGGGGGTTCACCAAAGGGATTGGGGAGGGATTTGTGGGCTCTGCGGAATGGGGAAGGAATTTTTGGGTTTCCCTCGAGTCGTTGGGAAGGAATTTTAGGGGTTCCTCTCCAGGAAAGGAATTTGTGGGTTCACATCCTGGAAAGGAATTTGTTGATTTCCCAGAGGGGTTGGGAAGGGATTTATGGGTTCCCGTCCAGGACAGGAATTTGGGGGTTCACCAAAGGGGTTGGGAAGGAATTTGTGGGTTCACCTCCAAGGTGGGAATTTGTGGATTTCCCAGAGGGGTTGGGAAGGGATTTGGGGGTTCCCGGCAGAGCCGGGGTGAAGGTGCTGAGAGGGAAGTGAGGGATGGGAGGGATGGGGAGGGGAGAGGAGGGGAAAGGATGGGACAGGGAGAGAGGGAGCTGAGAGGGGAGAGGGAGGATGGGGATGAGGATGAGGATGAGGATGAGGATGAGGATGAGGATGAGGATGAGGATGAGGATGAGGATGAGGATGAGGATGAGGATGAGGATGAGGATGAGGATGAGGATGAGGATGAGGATGAGGATGAGGATGAGGATGAGGGAGGATCTGAAGGGAGAGGGAGCTGCGGAGGCCGAGGCCGCTGCCGGGGGAGATGGAGCCCAGCGAGGCTCGGCCGCGCTTCCAGCCCCACCTAGCGTCAGTCACATCATCCCAAATTCCCGGGAATCGCCGCTTTGGGATCGGGAATCGCCACTTTGGGATCACCATGGGCTCATCCCAAATTCCTGGGAATCGCTGCTTTGGGATCACCATGGGCTCATCCCAAATTCCCGGGAATCGCCGCTTTGGGATCGGGAATCGCCCCTTTAGGATTGGAATGGGCTCATCCCAAATTCCTGGGAATCGCTGCTTTGGGATCGCCATGGGTTTATCCCAAATTCCTGGGAATTGCTGCTTTGGGATCGGGAATCGTCACTTTGGGATCACCATGGGCTCATCCCAAATTTCTGGGAATGGCCCTTTTGGGATCGCCATGGGCTTACCCCGAATTCCCGGGAATCGCTGCTTTGGGATTGGAATGGACTCATCCCAAATTCGCTGGAATCGCCCCTTTGGGGTTGGGATCGGCTCATCCCAAATTCCCAGGAATCGTCCCTTTGGGATCGTCATGGGCTCATCCCCAAATTCCCAGGAATCGCTGCTTTGGGATCAGGAATCTCCCCTTTAGGATCGGGATGAGCTCATCCCAAATTCCCTGGAATCGCCCCTTTGGGATCGCCATGGGTTTATCCCAAATCCTGGGAAAGGCCCCTTTGGGATCGGAATGGGCTCATCCCAAATCCCGGGAATCGCCCCTTTGGGATCGCCATGGGTTTATCCCAAATCCCGGGAATCGCCCCTTTGGGATCGGGATGTGTCCCCCGATTAATTGAAGTCCCCCATTAATGATCCCATGAGGAATTTTGGGATGATCCAGGAGCCGCGGTTTCATCCCAGGAGGAATTGTGGGTTTTAGAGGAATTTTGGGATAATCCTCTCCTTATGGGACTGCCCCACCTCGCATTGGCACCGAGGGCTTTGGAAAGGATTTTTGGGGGATTTTTTGGGATATTTTTGGGGATATTTTTCCCCTGGTTTATCCCAAAACATGGATGAGGATAAGGATTTTTCCCTTTTATTCGTCCTTTCTTTTTATTCTTATTTTTTTCCTTTTTTCTCCTTTCATTTTATTTTCTTACCTTTTATTTTGTCTTCTTTCCTCTTTTTTCTTTCATTTGTTTTCTTTCTTTTTTTCTCCTTTCTTTTTCTGTTCCTTTTTTCCCTCCTTTCATTTTTCTCCTTTTTTCTTCTTCTTTCCTTTTTTCCCCTCCTTCCCTTTTTCTCTTTTTTCCCTTCTTTCTTTTTATTTTCTTCTTTCCTTTTTTCTCCTTTCCTTTAATTTTTTCTCCTTTCTTTTCCTTTCTTTTTCTCTTTTCCTTTTTCCCTTCCTTTCATTTTTTCTCCTTTCCTTTTTTCTCTTCTTTTTTTTTCTCTTTTCTTTTTTCCTGCTTTCATTTTTTCTCCTTTCATTTTTTCTCCTTTCCTTTTTTCCCTTCTTTTCATTTTTTCTCCTTTCCTTTCCTTTCTTTCCCTGTTTTCCTTTTTTCTCCTTTCCTTTAATTTTTTCTCCTTTCTTTTCCTTTTTTTTTCTCTTTTCCTTTTTCCCTTCCTTTCATTTTTTCTCCTTTTCTCTCCTTTTTTTCCCTCTTTCTCCTTTCCTTTATTTTTTCTCCTTTCCTCTCCTTTCTTTTTCTCTTTTCTTTTTTTCTCCTTTCCTTTTTTCCTCTTTTCCTTTTTCCCTTCCTTTCATTTTTTCTCCTTTCCTTTTTTCCCTTTTTCTTTTTCCTTTCCTTTTTTCTCTCTTATTTTTTTTTTCCCCTCCTTTCATTTTTTTTCCTCCTTCCCTTTCATTTTCCCGACTTTTCTTTGAGGAAAACGCCGCAGCAGCGACTCTCAGAGGCTCTGCCTTATCTCGGGAGCCCAGGCGGGATGGGGGGAGCATTCCCAGCGAATTCCAGAGGCTCTCACATCCCAGAAATCCTCATTCCCGAGCTCCCAATTAATCCCTGATCCAATTAACTCCCGCCTGGAATTGCGATAAGCGAGTTCAACCCGGGTTCCATCAGATAAAGCCGAGGGGTGAGGGGAGAAACCGCCAGGAAAATGGAAAATTCTTTTATTTTTTTCCCCCAGGAATTTGGGTTCTGCACAAAACACCGGGATTTTAGGGGTGGACGGGGAAAATCGGGGTTTTCTCCCCGTTTTTTTTTTTCCCTGATTTTCCCCCATATTTTTCATTCATTTCTCAGCCAAAATTTCCCCTCATTTCCCCCCCCCTTTCCCCCCATTCCCCTTCATTTCTTCCCATTTTCCCCACATTTTTCCCCCATTTCCCCTCCCACTTCCTCCCCATTCCCCTCCCTCATTTTCCCATATTTTCCCCTCGTTTGTCCCCCATTTTCCCTACATTTTTCCCACTTTTTCCATCCCATTCCCCCAATTTTCTCCCCATTTCCCTCCCTAATTTCTCCCCCATTCCCCCCATATTCTTCTCCCATTTCCCCCACTTTTTTACCCCATTTTCCCCTAATTCCTCCCACATTTATTCCACATTTCCCTCCCATTTTCCACCCATTTCCCCCCTCATTCCTCCCCCATTTTCTCCATATTTCCCCCCAATTTCCCCTCATTCCACCTCTATTTATTCCACATTTTCACCCCATTTTCCCCTCCTTCCCCCCATTTCCCCCACATTTTCCATCCCATTCCCCCTATTTTTCCCATTTCTCCCCATTTTCCCATTCCCCTTTAATTCCTCCCTCATTTTCCCCCATTTCCCCTTCATTTCTCCCCCATTTATTCCACATTTCTCTCCCATTTTCCACCCATTTCCCCCATATTTTCACCCCATTTTTACTCCCATTTCCCCCTCATTCCTCCCACGTTTATTCCACATTTTCACCCCTTTTTCCCCATTTTCGCCCCCATTTTCCCCCTCATTTCCCCCATATTTCTCCCTCATTTTCCTCCCATTTTCCCCTCGTTCCTTTTCATATTTTCACCCCATTCCCCCCCACTCTTCCCCCATTTCCCCCCTCATTCCAACCCCATTTTCCCGGTATTTTTCCCAGATTTTTTCCCCCATTTTCCGCCCAATTCTTCCCCCATTTCCCTCCTCATTTCAACCCCATTTCCCCCCATTTTTCCCAGATCTTCTCCCATTCTCCCCCAATTCCCCCCATTTTCCCCTTCATTTCAACCCCATTTTAGCCCCCATTTTCCCCTCATTCTCCCCCATTTTCCCCACAGTTTTTTTCCCCCATTTTCCCCACAGTTTTCCTCATTTCTCCCCATTTTCCCCAGATTTTTCCCCCCATTTTTCCCAGATTTTTCCCCCATTCCCCCTCAATTTTTCCCCCATTTCCCTCCTCATTTCAACCCCATTTCCCCCCCATTTTCCCCAGATTTTTTCCCATTCTCCCCCAATTTTCCCATATTTTTCCCTTCATTTCAACCCCATTTTCACCCCCATTTTTCCATCATTTCTCCCCCATTTCCCCCTAATTTTCCCCCCATTTTCCCCACAGTTTTTCTCATTTCCCTCCCATTTTTCCCAGATTTCCCTGCCATTTCCCCTCCACTTTTTCCCCATTTCCCGCCTCATTTCAACCCCATTTTTCCCAGATTTCCTCTCCATTTTTCCCAGATTTCCCCCTTCATTTCTCCCCCATTTTCTCCTCAATTTTTCCCCCATTTCCCCACACTTTTCCTCATTTCTCCCCCATTTTTCCCTGAATTTTCCCCCCAATTTTTCCCCCATTTCTCCCCTCATGGGACAACTCCTGGCAACATCCCAGAATTTCCTCCTACCCCACAAATAACACTTGGATTTCATGGATGAGCTGGATAAATCCAGGGATGAGTGTCGAGTCTAATTCCTTAATTGTTGGGAAGATGGGATAAGCTGGGATTTACATATCTGAGGGGAAAAAAAAGGGAGGGAAAAAGCGGATTAAAGATCAGAGAGGGAAAAAAATTCCATTTTTCCCTTTTTTTTTCTCTTTTTTTTTTTTTTTTCGCGACACAAAAGCTCCCGATGCCGCTGGGAATTTGGGATATCTTCATTTGTGGAGCTCAGATATTCCCATGGGATGAGGGTTGGGGATAATGGGGGGGAAAATCCGGGAAAAATGAGGGGGAAATCTGGGGGAAAATGGGAGGAAATCCAGAAAAATGGGGGGAAAATGAAGTGGGGTGGAATGTGGGGAAAATCCTGGAAAAAATATGGGGGAAATGTGGGGAAAATGGTGGGAAAAACGGGGGAAATGTTGAAAAATGTGAAGGAAATGGGGGGAAATGCGGGGAAAATGGGGGAAAATCCAGAAAAATATAGGAAAAATGAAGAGAGGGGAATGTGGGGAAAATCCTGGAAAAAATATGGGGGAAATGTGGGGAAAATGGTGGGAAAAATGGGGGGAATGTTGAAAAATTTGGGGAAAATGAGGGAAAATCTAGAAAAATATGGGAAAAATGAAGTGGGGGGGAGATGTGGGGAAAATCCTGGAAAAATAAGAGGGAAATGTGGGAAATTGGGGGGAAAATTGGGGGAAATCCGGGAAAATTGGGGGGAAATCCAGGAATTGTGAGGAAAAATGAAGTGGGGGGAGATGTGGGGAAAATCCTGGAAAAATACGGGGGAAATGTGGGGAAAATGGTGGGGAAAAAGGGGAGAATGTTGAAAAATGTGGGGGAAATGGGGGGAAATGTGGGGAAAATGAGGGAAAATCCAGAAAAATATGGGGAAAATGAAGGGAGGGGAATGTGGGGAAAATCCTGGAAAAAATATGGGGGAAATGTGGGGAAAATGGTGGGGAAAATGGGAGGAAATCCGGGAAAATTGGGAGGAAATCCAGAAAAATATGGGAAAAATGAAGGGAGGGGCATGTGGGGAAAATCCTGGAAAAAATATGGGGGGAAATACAGAAAAACGTGGGGGGAAATGGGGGGGGAAAACGTGGGGGAAATCCTGGAAAAATGGGAGGAAATGCTGAAAAATGTGGGGAAATATGGGGGAAACTGGGGGAAAAAGCAGGAAAACTTGGAGAAAACATTGCTTTTGCCCCTCCATCCCTAAAATATTCCCCAAATCCTGCAGGTTTGGGGATATTTTGTGCCCTCCTGGTGCGGTTTGGAGGTTGATTTTCCCATCCTGCCTGGAGAGGGATTGATTCCAGCTGCCAGAATCCACCGAAACCCCACGGAGCAATTTGTTAAAGCAATATTAGGAATAAAAAAAAAAAAATAAAAAATAAATAAAAATCCTTTGGAATGAGCAAATACGGGAAGCAGCGGGAGGGGATGAAAGGATCCAGAGGCGGAGGGAGCTCGGCAAAGATCAGGGGGAAAAGAAAATAAAGATGAAAAAAAAAAATGGAATTTCAAAGCCTCGCACTCCGATTCCCGGCCTTTCATCCCGGCCTCCCGCGGGAAGCGGCGGCGCGGAGAATCCGGCTGGGATTCAGGGAAAGGAGGGAGGGGGAAAAGGCTCCGAATTCCCCCCAAAAAAACCCAAAAAACCACGGGAAAATCAATCCCCAAACCGGGCTGGGGTGGGGAGGGGCTGGGGTGTCCCTGGAATTCCCCTGTGTGGGTTTTGGGATCACCTGGAATTTATCCCGGAGGATTTTGGGATCGTCTGAGTGTCCCTGGAATTTTTCCGTGTGGATTTTGGGATCCCTGAAATTCCCCCGTGTGGATTTTGGGGTCGCCTTGAATTCATCCATGCGGATTTTGGGATCCCTGGGAATTCCCACTTGGGGATTTTGGGATCGCTTTGAATTTATCCATGTGGATTTGGGGATCTCCTGGAATTCCCCTGAGCGGATTTTGGGATCACTTTGAATTCATCCATGTGGATTTGGGGATCCCCAGGAATTCCTCCGTGTGGATTTTGGGATCCCTTGGGTGCCCCTGGAATTCATCCATGTAGATTTTGGGATCCTCAGGAATTTCCCCATGTGGATTTTGGGATCACCTGGAAATCCCACGTGTGGATTTTGGGACCCCTGGAATTTATCCATGTGGATTTGGGGATCCCCAGGAATTTATCCATGTGGATTTTGGGATCACCTGGAATTTATCCCTGAGGATTTTGGGATCATCTGAGTGTCCCTGAATTTCCCCCGAGTGGATTTTGGGATCCCTTGGGTGCCCCTGGAATTCATCCATGTAGATTTTGGGATCCTCAGGAATTCCCCCAAGTGGACTTTGGGATCACCTGGAAATCCCACATGGAGGTTTTGGGATCACCTGGAATTCATCCGTGTGGATTTTGGGATCTCTTGAAATTCCCCCGAGTGGATTTTTGGGATCCCCTGGGTGCCCCTGGAATTTCCTCATTAGGATTTTGGGATCCCCGGGAATTCCCTTAAGTGGATTTTGGGATCACCTGGAAATCCCACGTGTGGATTTTGGGACCCCTGGAATTTATCCATGTGGATTTGGGGATCCCCAGGATTTTTTCCATGCGGATTTTGGGATCCCCTGGGTGCCCCCAAGAATTTTCCCGTGGATTTTGGGATCCTCAGGAATTTCCCCTATGTGGATTTTGGGATCCCCAGGAATTCCCTCATGTGAATTTTTGGATCCCCTGGGTTCACCTGGAATTCCCCCATGTGGATTTTGGGATCCCCTGGAATTCATCCATGTCGATTTTGGGATCCCCTGGGTGTTTCTGCAATTTTTCCGTGTGGATTTTGGGATCCCTGGAATTCCCCTGTGTGGATTTTGGGGTCCTCTTCGTGCCCCTGGAATTTTTCCATGCGGATTTTGAGACCCCAGAAATTTCCCTCATATGGATTTTGGGATACCCGGGAATTCCCCTAGAGTGGATTTTGGAATGACCTGGGATTGCCCTGTGTGCATTTTGGGATCTCTGGGAATTCCCTCATGTGGATTTTGGGATTCCCCGTGTTTTTTGGGAATGACACGTGATTTGGGGAATTCCCCGCGCGGGGTTTTGGGATCGGAGCCGCTCCCGGGAGGAGTTGCCAAGGGCAGGTTCTGTTGTAGCAACAACTCCCGGGAGCCGCGGATCCCTTCTCCAGAAAAAAAAAAAAAAACGGGAAAAGCGGATTTTCTTCTTTTGCTCCCTCTGCAACCCCCAGGCACAGCCGTGAGTCCCCGGAATTCCTGGGATTCCAGGGAATTGTTTGGGAAGGGTTTGTTTGGGATAGCGGGAGCCTGACAACCCCCGGGGGCAGGGCTGGGATGGGGAATGGGGAATGGGAGTGGGAGTGGGAGTGGGGAATGGGAATGGGAATGGGGACGGGAATGGGAATGGGAAATGGGAATAGGGAATGGAAATAGGTGTGGGGTGGGAATGGGAATGGAACAGGTCAGGAATGGGGAATGGGAATGGGACACACTGGGATTTGGAATGGGACAGCCAGGATCAGGAATGGGAACAGGAACGGGAATGGGACTGGTCAGGAATAAGAATGGGACAGCTGGGATCAAGAATGGAGCAGGCTGGGATTGGGAATGGGACAGGGCAGGATTGGGAACGGGACAGCTGGGAATGGGAACGAGCAGAATCAGGAATGGGACACCCAGGGATCAGGAATGGGACAACATTGGGAATGGGACACACCGAGACTGGGAATGGGACAGGATCAGGAATGGGACACATTGGGATTAGGAATGGGACACCCTGCCCCTCATCCTGCCCCTCACCCTCCCGGTCCCTCGGTGTCCCCTGTGCCAGGCCAGGATGTCCCTGCCAGCCCCGGATGCCATGGACATTGTCCTGCTGGGACTGGAGCCAGCCCAGAGGTACGGGAATGTCCATGGAGGGAGGAGCCATTCCTCCCTGCAATGGCTTCCTGCTCCATCATTCCTGTTTTTACCTGGCAGCTCCCAGGAGAGCACTGGAGAGCCACAGGAGACGGTGAGTGACATGGGGACACCTGGAGAGGGGACAGCGATGATGGATGGATGATGGATGATGGATGATGGATGATGGATGATGGATGATGGATGGATGATGGATGGATGATGGATGATGGATGATGGATGATGGATGATGGATGGATGATGGATGATGGATGATGGATGATGGATGATGGATGGATGATGGATGATGGATGGATGATGGATGGATGATGGATGATGGATGATGGATGGATGATGGATGATGGATGGATGATGGATGATGGATGATGGATGATGGATGATGGATGGATGATGGATGATGGATGGATGATGGATGGATGATGGATGGATGATGGATGATGGATGATGGATGATGGATGATGGATGGATGATGGATGATGGATGATGGATGGATGATGGATGATGGATGGATGGATGATGGATGGATGATGGATGATGGATGATGGATGATGGATGGATGATGGATGATGGATGATGGATGATGGATGGATGATGGATGGATGATGGATGATGGATGGATAAGAAGATGGAGAAGAGGATGGATGGTGACAAGAGCCAGGGACAATCTGGACGCTCTCCATGTTGTGTCTGACCCTCATCCCGAGCCAATCCCCGGGATCCAGGGGCCCATCCCTGCCTGTCCAGCGGTGCCAGGCTCTGTCTGGGCTCTGTCTGGGCTCAGGGGGTTGCCAGGTACCGCCTGGCACTGCAGAGGATGGCGGGGGACCTGCTGTGCCTGCGCCGCCGTGTCGCCAGCCTGGAGGCCGAGAACGGGCACCTGCGGGACAGCCTGGCACGGCTCCGGGAGCCAGCCCTGCTCCGGGACACCAACATGGATGTGCTGAGCCGGGAGGAGCTCCTGGACAGGCTGGGTGAGTGCTGGGCACTGTCACCCTGATGTGGCATGTCACCCTGGGGACAGGCAGGACACACTGGGCACTGCCACCCTGGCTGGGTGATGGAGACATGGTGTGTCACCATGGGGACAGGCAGGACACCCTGGGCACTGCCACCCTGAGTGGGTGACAGGGACATGGTGTGTGGCCCTAGTGACAGGCAGGACACACTGGGCACTGCCACCCTGGCTGGGTGATGGAGACATGGCATCTCATCATGGGGACAGACAGAGCACTCTGGGCACTGCCACCCTGGGTGGGACATGTCACCCTGGGATCAGGCAGGACACACTGGGCACTGCCACCCTGGGTGTGTGACCAGGTAATGGTGTGTCACCTTGGGGACAGACAGGGCACACTGTCACCCACCCTGGATGTGGCATGTCACCCTGGGGCTGGGAAGGGACAGGGAAGGGAC
This sequence comes from Sturnus vulgaris, assembly GCF_052056855.1. Classification (NCBI taxonomy): domain Eukaryota; kingdom Metazoa; phylum Chordata; class Aves; order Passeriformes; family Sturnidae; genus Sturnus; species Sturnus vulgaris. Next base: position 2,194,500 of record NC_142255.1, read on the forward strand.
ACACTGGGCACTGCCACCCTGGGTAGGTGACCAGGACGTGGCACGTCCTTGCAGTCACCCTGGGGACAGACAGGGCACATTGTCCCCCACCCTGGATGTGGCATGTCACCCTGGGGCTGGGAAGGGACACGCTGGGTACTGGCACCTTGGCTGGGTGACTGGGATGTGGCATCACCCTGGGGACAGGCAGGACACACTGGGCACTGCCACCTTGGAGGTGTGATAGGGATGTGGCGTGTCACCCTGGGGACAGGCAGGGCACTGCCACCCCGTGTGGGTGACCGGGCCATGGCGTGTCCCTGCAGCCACCCTGGAGCGCGAGCTGGCGGCTGGCACGGCGGAGTCGCGGGAGCTGCGGGACCGAGTGCAGCGGCTGCAGAACGAGCTGATCCGGGTACGGCCCCGGGCACCGCCCCGGGCACCCCAAAGCCCTGCCCGGAATTCCCAGGGGATTTTCCCCGCAGAAAAACGACCGCGAGAAGGAGCTGGTGCTGCTCCAGCGGTGCCACCGCCAGCAGCAGGTGACACTGAGGAGGTGCCAGGACAGGGTGGCCAAGGCCAGGGCGCTGGGGCAGGCGCTGCGGCAGCAGGAGAAGGTGAGCGCGGGGTTGGGGTGACAAGGACGGGTTTGGGGGCACCGGGAGCCCCCGTGTCACCTCCACGGGGTGGGCACGGAGTCCTGGCACCGCGCTGGGGACACGGGGACAGCGGTGCCCTCTGCCCAGGTGATCGAGGCCATGGAACGGCTGCTGCGGGAGAAGCCGGGCAGGAGCACCGAGAGAGCCGCGGGTGGGTGTGGAGGGGACAGGGACACTCGGGGATGTCCCCAACCCGCACTGGGATGGGCGGGAGAGACCCAGGGGTGGGTAGGAAGGGGACAGGGACCCTCAGGGATGTCCCCAACCCTCCCGCGGTGATCCCTGGCAGGGGATCTCTCATTCCCAAGCCCCCGTGCACGGCCGAGGTCGGGGCTCACTGGAGCCGTGTCCCCTCGTGGGGAGGGACACAGGACACGTCCCGCTGTCCCCCCACGCCACCCCACAGGTGACAGCCTCGGTGGGGACGCGCTGGTGGCGCTGCTGGCCGAGAACCGGCGGCTGCGGGAGGAGCTGGAGCTGGCCAGACCCCCCCGGGCCGTGGCCACCGCTGTGCCGGTGAGACCGGGAGGGGACACGGGGCTGGCACCGGGGACAGAGCCGGTGGTGGGAACGGGGTCCATCCTAATCCCGCTCCTCCAGGGTATCCAGGGGGGCACCGAGAAGCTGTGGCTACTGGCCAGGCTGGAGGAAGCCCAAGCCCGCGGGCGAGTGCTGGAGAGGCAGGTGGGCACCCCCCACTCCGTGCTGGGCAGCTCTGCTCCCCGGTCCCCCGTGTTTAGGGGCGACCCGGCGTGTTTTGGGGTGACCCGGAGTGTTTTGGGGTGACCCGGAGTGTTTTGGGGTCTGTCGCAGCTGGAGGAGGCGGCCAGGAGGTGGGGCCGGGAGAAGCAGGAGCTGGGGACGCGCCTGCTGGAGCGGGAGCACGGCCTCCCCCCGGCCCCGGTGAGTGCTGGGGGGACAGGGAGTGACCCCCCCAGTGTCCCCAGTGACCCCCCCGGGCCCTCCCCCTGTCCTCGGGAGTGACCCCCAGTGTCCCCATTTTCCCCCCCTGAACCCTCCCCGGGATTTCGGTGAGCCCCGGGGGGACAGGAGGTGACCCCTGGTATCCCCCTGCCCATCCCAGAGGCCCCCTCTTGTCCTCGGGAGTGACCCCAGTGTCCCCAGTGACCCCTCCAGAGCCCTCCCCCCGTCCTCAGTGGGTTCGGGGGGGACAGGGAGTGACCTCCAATGTCCCCCTACCCACCCAAGAGCCCTTTCCTGGGCTTTGGGAGTAACTCCCAGTGTCACCAGTGTCCCCCTGCCCACCTCAGATCTCTCCTCCTGTCCTCGGGATTGACCCCCCAGTGTCCCCAGTGTCCACCTGCGTACCCCAGGGCCCTCCTCCGGGCCTCGGGAGTGACCCCAGTGTCCCCAGTGACCCCTCCCGGCCTCGATGAGCACTGGGGGGACAAGGAGTGACTCCCCCAGTGTCCCCCTGTCCACTCCAGATCCATCCCCTCACTCCCAGTGTCCCCAGTATCCCCCTGCCCACCCCAGACAGGGGTGCTACCTTTCCTCACCCCCCCAAAATCCTTTCCCCGTGTCCCCCCCAGAAGCTGCCCGCCATTCCCGTGTCCCCCCGGAGGCCACCGCAGGCCCTGCCCCCCCTGCCCTGAGCCCGCAGAGACGGAGACGCGCGGGGCTGGCACAGAGGAGCTTTTCCATGGATCAGCGGCAGAGCGCACAGGAGGAGAAGCGGAACATTCCGGGGGGGGGGGGTCAGGGGGAGCTCGGTGTGACCCCCAAGGAGCCGAGGGGACCCCCCCACACCCCCTCACCCACCCATCCCGTTCCCCCGCGGGGTGGCCCCGCTTTATCTCCCCCGTGGCGTAAGCGCAGCCTTGAGCCCAGGCAAGGACGCGGCAGCCAAGGCTGCGGCCCTGAGCGCGTCCCAGCTGTCCCCAAACGCCACCCCGAGGCCACCAGGAGCTGCGGGGGTGTCACCGGGGAGGGGGGCTCCTCACTCCGGGCACTCCAGGGGCCGCAGGGTCAGCTGGATGGGTTTATCCGGGATCAGGATGAGGTCGAACTTGGTGCCGATTTCCACCGCTCGCATGGTCTCGATCTTGAAGTTCTCCAGGATCTGGGATGGAGGAGGAGGAGGAGGAGGAGGAGGAGGAGGAGGAGGAGGAGGAGGAGGAGGAGGAGGAGGAGGAGGAAGAGGACACAGCGGGTGGGGCCGGGTGGGTTTTGGAGGAGCGAGGTTGGGATGGGGTGACCTTCACTGCCATTCCACGGGTGACACTAGGGGACACTTGGGGGTGACTCACGTGCATGAGGAAGAGCTGCATCTCCAGCTCGGCGATGCGGCGCCCCAGGCACTGGCGGGGCCCGAAGCCGAAGCTGAGCCCCTGGAAGTGCTTGGGGCCGGCGGAGAGCCAGCGCTGCGGGAGGAACTGCTCGGGCCGCGGGAACACGGCGGGGTCACGGCCCATGGCGTACAGAGCCACCTGCACCAGCGTCTGCGGGACGGGAGGGGACAGTGACACCGCTGCTGCCGTGTCACTGTGTCACTGTGTCCCCATGTTCCCATGTCCTCATGTTCCCGTATCCCTGTGTGCCTGTGTCCCCATGTCCTCCTGTCCCCACCTGCACCAGAGTATGCGGGAGAGGAGGGGACGGTGACACCGCTGGTGCCGTGTCCCTGTGTCCCTGTGTCACTGTGTCCCTGTGTCCTCATGTCATCGTGTCCCTGTGTCTCCATGTTCCCATGTCCCTATGTCCCCATGTCCTCATGTTCCCGTGTCCCTGAGTCCTCGTGTCCCTGTGTCCCTGTGTGCCCATATCCCCATGTCCTCGTGTCCCCACCTGCACTAGCGTCTGCGGGAGAGGAGGGGACGGTGACACCGCTGTTCCCGTGTCACTGTGACCCTGTGTCCCTGTGTCCCTGTGACCTCATGTTCTCGTGTCATTGTGTCCCCATGTCTTCATGTCCTCGTGTCCTCGTGTCCCTATGTCCTCAAGTTCCCTCGTCCCTGAGTCCCTGTGTCCTCGTGTCCCCGTGTCCCCACATCCCCGTGTCCCCATATCCCCTTGTCCCGTGTCCCCACATCCCCACATCCCCATGTCCCCGTGTCCCAATGTCCCCGTGTCCCCATGTCCCAATGTCCCCGTGTCCCGTGTCCCGTGTGGCTCACCCTGGGGGGGATGCGGTAGTCCTGCAGGATGACCTCGTGCGTGGTGTACCTCTGCAGGGTCACGGCCACCGGGTGCAGCCTGCGCGACACGTGCCACCCGTGGGGCGGGGCTTGGGGACACAGGGACAGCCCGTCCCGCGGCAGGGCGCTCTGGGGAGGGCAGCCGTGTCCTCCTCGCCTGAGAGCCTCCTCTTCCTCCTCCTCCTCCTCCTCCTCCTCACCTGAGCGTCTCCTTGATGGCGGCCTTGAGCAGCCGTGTGGATTTCAGCATCCTCTCCCTGTCGCCGCCCGCCTCCCGTTTGGCTGCCAGGACCTCGGCCCGCAGCTGCTCCTGCACGCTCGGGGCCCGCGCCAGCTCCAGCATGGCCCACTGCAGGGTCATGGACGTCTGGGGGGACAGGGACAGGGCACAGAGCTGCCAGGACCTGCTCAGCCCTGCCAGGACCTGCTCAGAGCTTCCAGGACCTGCTCAGCTCTGCCAGGACCTTCTCAGCCTTGCCAAGACCTTCTCAGAGCTGCCAGGACCTGTTCAGCCTTTCCAGGACCTGCTCAGCACTGTCAGAACCTGCTCAGGGCTGCCAAGACCTGCTCAGAGCTGCCAGGACCTCCTCAGCCCTGCCAGGACCTGCTCAGAGCTTCCAGGACCTGCTCAGAGCTGCCAGGACCTCCTCAGCCCTGCCAGGACCCGCTCAAAGCTGCCAGGACTGCTCAGTTCTGCTCAGGGCTGCCAGGACCTGCTCCTGCCCGGCTCAGCGCTGCCCCACCCACCCTGCACCACCCAGGACCTTCCTCCTCACCCAATCAGGACCTCGTCCCAACCCAGCCCCAACCAGGACCTTCCTTCTGACCCACTTAGCACCACCCAGGACCTTCCTCCATCCCCACCCAGGACCCTGTCCCCATCCAGGACCCTGTCCCCAGGCAGGACCGTGTCCCCCCCGCCCCGTACCGTGTCCACCCCTCCTGCCATCATCTCGGTGACACTGGCGCGGATGTCCTCCAGGGGCAGCTTGTGGCGCAGGATGAGGTTGCCCAGGATGCCCACGTACTCCTGCGCGCTCCTGCGCCGCAGCCGCAGGTCCCGGTACACGTTCTGGATGCACTTGTCGGCTGAGGGGACACGGGGACAACATCAGCGCGCCACCAGCCTGGCGGCGACCCCAGGTATCCCCCCTGCCCATCCCAGAGCGACCCCCAGTGACCCCTCCAGAGCCCTCCCCCCGTCCTCTGCGAGTTCTGCTGGAACAGGGAGTGACCCCCGATGTCCCCCGAGCCACCCACGAGCCCTTTCCTGGGCCTTGCGAGCGTCACCCAGCGTCACGCAGCGACAGAGGTGGCGGTGGGGGGGGTGGTGGCACTGACCCTGGGCGAAGATGGCATCCCAGGCGTGCACGTGGTCGCGCCAGGTGCGGGTGTTGAGGCGGCGCAGCAGCGCGGGCGGCAGGTACAGCATGGGAGCCGTGGTGTGGAACATGCGCGACACGGCCTCGATGAAGCGCTGAGCCTCGGGCTGCACGAAATCCTGCAACAGCCCCAGGCGCTGCCCGTACAGCACGTGACACACGGCTGGGGACAGGGACACGTCATTGTCATTGTCACCATGGTCATAGGGATCAGCCCCAGGCGCTGCCCGTACAGCACGTGACACACGGCTGGGGACAGGGACACGTCATTGTCATTGTCACCATCCCCATGGCCATGGAGAGCAGCCCCAGGCACTGCCTGTACAGCACTTGGCACACGGCTGGGGGCAGCGAGGGACATGGCACTGTCACTGTCACTGTCACCATCCCCACGGTCACAGGGAACTCCCTGTACAGCATGTGGCACACGGCTGGGCACATGAGGGACATGGCACTGTCATTGTCACCAGGATCACAGGGACCTGCCTGTACAGCACGTGACACACGGCTGGGGGCAGGGACACGTCATTGTCATTGTCACTGTCACCGTCACTGTCACCATCCCCACGGTCACAGGGAATTCCCTGTACAGCACGTGACACACGGCTGGGGACAGGGACACGTCATTGTCATTGTCACCATTGTCATAGGGATCAACCCCAGGCCCTGCCCGTACAGCACGTGACACACTGCTGGGGACATGAGGGACATGTCATTGTCACCACGGTCACAGGGTACCCTGTACGGCACGTGGCACACGGCTGGGGACAGGGACATGGCACTGGCACTGTCACTGTCACCATGGTCACAGGGACTACCCTGTACAGCACACGTCACACGCTGGGGACAGGGACAGTGAGGACACGTCCTTGTCCCCATGGTCACAGGGACAGTGAGGGACCTGTCCTTGTCCCCAAGGCCACCAGCCCCAGGTGCTCCCAACGACCATGAGGAACATGTCCCTGTCACTGTCCCTGTCCCCACGGCCACTCCCAGTGACCCTCAGGGACCTGTCCCCATGTCCCCAAGGCCACCTCCAGCCTGGCCATGGCCATGGTGACCTGGCCTGGCCTCCTGAGGGGTCGGGTTTGTCACCAGCTGGTGACAAGTAAATGACAAATGTCACCAGTGTCTCAGTGCTGTGGGCTCGTCTGGGGAGGGGACGTGCCACCATACAGGGGACATCCCATAAAAACGGGACATCCCATAAAAAGGGGACATCCCAAAAGAAAGGGGATGGGAATTTTGGGGGATTTTTGGGGTTTTGGGGGGATTAATTGGGTTTTTAGGGGGTTTTGAGGGTTTGGGGGGAATTTGGGGTTTTTTGGGGGGGATTGAGGAGGTTTGGGGGGTTGGGGTTTTTGGATTGTTTAGGGGGGGGTTGAGATTTTGGGGGGCTTTTGGGGTTTTGGGGTTTTTTGGGGGGGTTGGAGTTTTTGGGGTTTTGAGGATTTTGGGGGGTTTGGGGTTTCTTGGGATGCTTTGGGGCTTTTGGGGTGTTTTAGAGTTTTTTGGAGTTTTAGGGGGTTTTTTTGAGGTTTTTGGGGTTTTGTGACGCTTGGGGTTATTCTGTCGTTTTGGGGACTTTAGAGATGTTTTTTGGGGTTTGGGTTTTTTGGGGGTTTTCGTATTTTTTTTCTGGTATGGGATGTTTTGGGGTTTCAGCATTTTGGGGTTTTTGGGGGGTTTTGGAAGGTTTTGGGTTTTTTGGGGGGACTTTGGGGTATTGGGGGGTTTGGGGTTTTTTTTGAAGTTTTGAGATTTTGGGGGCTTGTTTTGGGGTTTTTTTTGGGGGGTGGGGTTTCTTGTGAGGTTTTTGGGGGTTTTGTGGGGCTTTTGATGTTTTGGGGGGATTTTGGGGGGACTTTCTGGGGTTTTTATGTTCTTTTGGGTTTTGGGGGGGTTTTGTAGGTCTTTTGATTTTTGGGTTTTTTTGGGGGGCTTTTTTTTTATTCTTTTTGGGTTTAGGGGGTTTTGGGTTTGTGGGGTTTTTTGAGGTTTTGCGGTTTTGTGTGGCTTTTGATGTTCTTTTGGGGGTTTTTTAGGGCTTTTGATTTTTGGGGGTTTTTTTGGGTTTTGCGAGGCTTTTGATTTTGGGGTTTTTTTTTGGATCTTGCGGGACTTTTGATTTTGGGGGGTTTTGGGGGGATTTTCTGGGGCTTTTGATTTTTGGGGGTTTTGGGGGATTTCTGAGGCTTTTGATTTTTTGGGGTTTTTTGGGGGAGTTTTGTGGGACTTTTGCTTTTTCGGGGGATTTTCTGGGGCTTTTGATGTTTTAGGGTTTTGGGGGGGATTTTCTGGGGCTTTTGATTTTTGGGGGATTTTTGGGGGGATTTTCTGGAACTTTTGATTTTTTGGGGGTCTTTTTGGGGTGGATTTTCTGGGGCTTTTAACGTTCTTTTGGGTTTTTTTGGGGGGGGGAGTTTTGTAGATCTTTTGATTTTCAGGGAGATTTTGGGGGGGGATCTTTTTATATTCTTTCAGATTTTGGGTGGGATTTTTTACATATAATTTTTTTTTCTTGTTTTTTTTTTCCTATTTCCTGCCTAATTTCGGATATTTTCGGTGCCCCCTCACTCACACTCGAGGGCGAAGCGGAACAGTTCGTGGCTGAAATCTCCGCTCCAGCTCTCCCGGCCGCTCTGGCTCGCCTGAGCCCGCGCTCTCCGCACGAAATCCTCGCCCACGGCGCTGAGCAGGGGCACGAAAGCCGGGATGGCCCCCGGGGCCAGCGCCTCCTGGTTCAGCAGCAGCCGGTCCGAGCGCCACGCCGGGCCCGTCCTGCCGGGGACACACACGGGGGTGACACCCAGCATGTCCCCGGCATCCCCCGAGCCCCGCGCTGCCACTGCCGGCACGGGTTTGGGGTCCCCAAAACACTTAAAGAACGATGGGAGGCCGGGTTTGGGGTCCCCAAACACTTAAAGAGCGATGGGAGCTCAGATCTGGGGTCCCCAAACACTTAAAGAGTGATGAGAGCTCGGATTTGGGGTTCCCAAACACTTGAGGAGGGACAGGAGCTCAGATTTGGGGTCCCCAATCACTTAAAGAGTAACGGGAGCCCGGGTTTGGGGTCCCTGTTCACTTGAGGGGGAACAGGAGCTCGGATTTGGGGTCCCCAATCACACGAGGAGGGACAAGATCCCGGATTTGGGGTCTCCAATCACTTAAAGAGAGATGGGAGCCCGGGTTTGGGGTCTCCAATCGCTTGAGGAGGGACAGGAGCCGGGTTTTGGGGTCCCCAAACACTTAGAGAGTGATGGGAGCCCGGATTTGGGGTCGCTGTTCACTTGAGGAGGGACAGGAGCTCGGATTTGGGGTGCCCAATCAATTGAAGAGTGATGAGACCCCGAGTCTGGGGTCCCCACTCACTTGAGTGACAGGAGCCCGGATTTGGGGTCCCCGGTCACATGAAGAGGGACAGGAGCTCAGATGTGGGGTCCCCACTCGCTTGAGGGGCATCAAGTGCCCAGATTTGGGGTTCCCACTCACTTGAGTGACAACAGGCAGAATTTGGGGTCCCCACTCACTTGAGGAGGGACAGGAGCCCGGATTTGGGGTCCCCAATCACTGGAGTGACACCAGCCAGGATTTGGGGTCTCCGTTCACTTGAGGGGTGACATCAGCCCGAATTCGGGGTCCCCTCTCCCTTTAGGGTGGCAGTTCCCCCTTTGGGGCGGGCACTCACTTGAGCAGCACGCCGTAGGGTTTGTTGCGGAAGTCGCGGTACGCCACCCACGGGGGGACACTGAAGCGCTCGGGCAGGGTCCCCTCGGCCTGGAACAGCGTGGCCGCGTCCCCGGGGCTGATGATGTTCACTGTGTCGTACACCCCCAGCTTCTCCCTGCGCGGGAACCCCAAAATATGACACCCCTGGCACGGGGTGGCCTGTCCCCAAGGTGTCCTGTCCCTGTCTTGTCCCAGTGATGTTCCGTCCTGTCCCCAGGGGTGTCCTGTCCCCCTGTCCCAGGATGTTCTGTCCCCAGTGATGTCCTGTCCCGGGATGTCCTGTCCCCAAGGATGTCCTGTCCCCAGGGATGTCCTGTCCCAGGGTGTCCTGTACCCAGAGTGTCCTGTCCTGTCGCAAGGGGTGTCCTGTCGCAAGGGGTGTCCTATCTTGTCCCGGGATGTCCTGTCCCTCTGTCCCCAAGGATATCCTGTCCTGTCCCGGGGTGTCCTGTCCTGTCCCGGTGTCCTGTCCCAGGGATGCTGCGGGGTCAGGGACCAAACCCCGCTCCCTCCGTGCTGCCATCCACACCCTCGGTACCCCAAATTATCCCCAAATTATCCCCAAATTATCCCAAAATGTTGCGTCCACAAGGTCCTGTCCCCTCCCTGGGCACAGGGTCTGTCCCCTCTGTCCCTCAGTCCTGTCCCCTCCTCGGGCACAACACCTGTCCCAACCTGCTCCAGGTTTCCTGTCCCCTCTCAGGGCACAGTCCCTGTCCCCTCTGCCCCACGGTCCCTGTCCCCTCTTGTCCCATGGCCCCTGTCCCCTCTCAGGGCACAGTCCCTGTCCCCTCCCCACCCCACGGTCCCTGTCCCCTCCCCTCTTGCCCCTCTCGGTGTCCCCAGGCCGGGCCAGGCCCCTGCAGCAGCTCAGCCACCAATCCCTGGGGACACGGAGAGGGGACACGGGGAGGGGACACGAGGAGGGGACACAAGGAGGGGACACGGGCAGGGGACAGGGGGATTGGACACGGGAGGGGACACGGGGATTGGAGCGGGGAGGGGACACTGCAGGGGACACAGGGAAGGGACACATGGAGGGGACACGGGCTGGGGATACAGGGAGGGGACACAGGGATGGGAGCGAGGAGGGGACACTGCAGGGGACACGGGCAGGGGACAGGGTTGGGGTCAGGGGAATTGGACACGGGAGGAGACACGGGGATGGGAGCGGGGAGGGGACACTGAGAGGGGACACGGGCTGGGGACATAAGGAGGGGACATGAGGATGGGATACAGGGAGGGAACATGGGCTTGGGACATGGGGAGGGGACACGGGAGGGGACACGGGCAGGGGACAGGGCAGGAGTCACTGGGAGGGGTCACTAAGAGGGGACACGGGCTGGGGACACGGGGGTGGGAGCGAGGAGGGGACACTGCAGGGGACACGGGGAAAGGACACATGGAGGGGACACGGGGATGGGAGCGGGGAGGGGACACGGGGAGGGGACAAGGGCAGGGATCAGGGCAGGAGTCACGGGGATGGGACACAAGGAGGGGACACGGGAGGGGTCACTAAGAGGGGACCGGGTGGGGACACGGGAGAGGACACGGGCTGAGGACCGGGAAGGGGACACGGGGATGGGAGCTGGGAGGGGACACGGGCAGGGGACACAGGGAGGGGACACAAGGAGGGGACACGGGAGGGGACAGGGTTGGTGTCAGGGGGATTGGACACGGAAGGCGACACAGGTGTGGGAGCCGGGAGGGGACACGGAGAGGGGACACGGGCTGGGGACATGGGGAGGGGACACGGGAATGGGAGCGGGGAGGGGACACGGGCTGGGACCACCACAAGGAGGGGACACGAGGATGGGATACAGGGAGGGAACAGGGGCAGGGGACACGGGAGGGGACAAGGGCAGGGGACAGGGCAGAGGACACGGGAGAGGACATGGGCTCAGGACCGGGAAGGGGACAAGGGGATGGGAGCGAGGAGGGGACACCGGCAGGGGACAGAGGGAGGGGACACAAGGAGGGGACACGGGAGGGGACAGGGCAGGGGTCAGGGGGATTGGACACGGGACGGGACACGGGGATGAGAGCGGGGAGGGGACACGGGGAGGGGACATGAGCAGGGGACACAAGGAGGCGACACGACAGGGGACACGGGGAGGGGACACGGGGAGGGGACACGGGGAGGGGACATGAGCAGGGGACACAAGGAGGCGACACGACAGGGGACACGGGGAGGGGACACGGAGAGGGGACACTGGGAGGGGACAGGGAGGGGACACGGCCAGCTGACCTGTAGATGGGCCCGAACTGGCGGAACCTGCGGGCCATGATGAGGTGCAGGTTGCTGAGGCCGCCCTCCTGCCAGAAGCGGTACAGGTTGAGCCAACCCGCTCGCCACTCGCCCGGCACCTCGTTAAAGGGCCTGGGAACCGAGGGGACAGCCCCGCCGAGCCGGCGACATCGCACGGCTGCGACACCCCGCAGGGCTCCGGGCTTGGTGGCGATGAGGGCGAGCATGGCTTGGTGGCCCTCGATGGACGCGGTGGCCTCGCTCTTATCCCGAGCTCCCGGAGCCGCTCCCGCCCGCCTCCCTGCAGGGACAGCCCCCCCCGGCATCGCCACCGGGCCACGGGTGGCCCCGGGTGGCCCCCAGGAGGCCCCCGCCACAGGTGACACGGTGGCCTTGGCAGAAAGGAGGGATCTGCCCCAAAAAATGATAAAGACGAGCGGGTCGGGTCACCCCGGCCGGGGACAGCCTTGGGGGCTCCCAGCCAGGGTCACCCCGCCGGGGGTGGCCTTGGGGACTCGGTGCCACCGCTGGGGGGGCCTCACGTGGCTCCTCCCCGGGTGGGGGGAAGGGCTCGCATTCCTGGGATCCGGCCCAAATCCCAAAAATCCCAAAAATCCCAAATCCCAAGCACGCCCTGGCACCAGGGAAAGGATTTTGGGGTGTCCCGAGGCGGGGACGAAGCTGCAGACGAGGTCCCTTTGTCGCCAAGAGCGACAACTCCCGGTCAGCGATGGGGCTGGGGGACAATGGGGACACGAGGGGGACACGGGGCCTCTCTTTGGGGTGTCCCGGGAATGCCGAGCGGGGCTGGCGGAGGATGCGACATCGGCGACGGGCACCGGGGGGCGCGCGGAACCCGCCAGTGCCACCGCACGGGGACAGCGGCGGCTGTCGCCTCCCTCCTGGGAGCCTGGAGCCTGTCCCCTGCCAGGACACCGGGGCTGTCCCCTCCTGTCCCCTCCTGTCCCCTCCTGTCGCATGGTCCCTGTCCCCTTCTGTCCCACAGTCCTTGTCCCCTCCTGTCCCATGGTCCCTGTCCCCATTGCTGTCCCGGCACCAAAACCCCACCGGAGCGGCCCCAAACCTTGGGGACATGGTGGCACAGTGCCACCCCCTCCTGCCCCCTGCGCTGTCACCGTCCCTGGGTGGGACCCGCTGCGTCCCCTCAGCCACTGACACCGAGGGACACCGAGGGACACACGGCTCCATGCTGAGCCATTGTCCCCACTCCCGATGTCACTGTGTCACCTCTGCACCCCCTGGCAGCGCCTTCCCCAGGTGTGGGGACACGCCAGCACCCCGGGCGTGTCCCCTGCGTGACCCTGGGGTGTCACACACCTCCCTCACGGGGTCCTGCCCTTGTCCCTCTTGTCCTGCCACCCCCAGAGCACCAAGGACACGCGACAGTCGTGTCCCCTGGCCCGGGGGGCACAGGAAGGGGTCGGAGGTGCCAAGGCACCCACGGCGACACTTTGTCCCCAACCGTGGTGACAAAAGCGAGGGGATGGCGGTGACACCGCCCCTCCCCCGCAGCTCGGGGCTGAGCGGATCCGCGTCACCTCTCCCGCGTGTCCTTGTCCCCAGTGCCACCCACGCCGGTCCCCTCGCGTGTCGTTGTCCCCAGTCCCCCCGCAGCGGGGGCGAGGTGACACCGCGCCCTTTCGCTTTCCACCCGCGGGGGTTTTTTGTCACCTCTGGAGCCAGCGGGTGACACCACGGCCACCCCCCCGTGTCAGTCACCCCCGGGGGACCCTGGGATTTAGGGCAGGGATTTGGGGGAGCAGCTCATCCCTGTGGGAATGCAGGGAGGGGACAATCAGGGGACATTGTCACCTCCCTGGGGTGCCCCCACCCGCCTGGGAAAAGGGCCTGGAGCTGCGGCTTGGATTCCTGACCCTAAAACTCCACCCCCCTGCACAGAGACCCCCCCCTGCCCTATAGGGACCCCTCTGCCCCATAGAAAACCCTATAAGGAGCCCCCTGCCCCATAGTGAACTCCCTACCCCATAGATTCCCCTATAGGGACCTCTGGAGGGGGCCCCTTGCCCCATAGAAAACCCTATAGAGAACTCCTACCCCATATATTCCCCTATAGGAACCTCTGGAGGGAGCCTCCTGCCCCAAACAAAACCCTATAAAGAACCCTCTGCCCCATAGAAAACCCTATAAGAACTTCCGAAGGGAGCCCCCTGCCCCATAGAAAACCCTATAAGGACCTTCCTGCCCCATAGATTCCCCTATAGGAACCTCTGTAAGGAGCCCTGCCCCATAGAAAATCCTATAAGGAAGTTCCTATAGGGGAATCAATGGGGCAGGGAGTTCTCTATAGGGTTTTCTATGGGGCAGGGTTTTCTCTCCGGCAGTTCCTATAGGGGAATCTATGGGGCAGGGACGTCTCTATAGGTCAGGGAGGTCTCTATGGGGCAGGGGTTGGGGGTTTTTTGAGGTATTTCGGGTTTTGGGGGGTTTGGGGTTTTTTTTAGGATTGAGGGTTTTTTTGAGATTTTGGGGGTTTTGCTTGGATTGGTTTTGGGGGTTTTGGGGGTTTGTTTTGGGATTTCGAGCCCGCGTGGCTGCCAGGCTTTTTTGGGGGGGTTTTGGGGTATCCCCACCCCGTGGGATCCGTTCTCCAGCCTGGATCGCCCCTCGGAGATCAGGGAGTGGGAATCCATGGCTGGAAAGGGCAAAACATTGGGAGGAGGAGGAAAAAGAAGAAGAGGAAGAAGAGGAAGAAGAGGAAGAAGAGGAAGAAGAGGAAGAAAGAAGAGGAAGAAGAGGAAGAAGAGGAAGAAGAGGAAGAAGAGGAAGAGGCCCTCGTGGTATAATCCCGAGTTTAACTTCCCCCAGTTCCTCCCGGGCCATCTGATTTCCCCAAAAGCGCCGCGTTTCCCGCTCGGATCCCTCTCCCTGCTCTTTGTCCCACCTGGATCCCTCCCTGTCCCGGCAAATCACAGGGACAGACAGACAGACGGACACCAGGTTAAACCCCGAGATTCTGGGGAAAAAAAGCAGCCGATAATCCCTAAAAAATAGGGATTTGGACATGGGGAAAAGCGTTTGGACAGGAGGTGACGGCAGCCGGGAGCGTGGAGGGGTTTCAGAGACCCCCACCCCGACTCTGGGAATCCCTGGATGGAGCCACGAATGGATTTTATGGAAAGGCGTGGCCGGGATGAGACAGCTCCCATCACTCTTCAAGTGATTTGGGGTCCCCGTTCACTTAAAGAGTGATGAGAGCCCGGATTTGGGGTCCCCAAACACTTAAAGAGTGATGAGAGCCCGGATTTGGGGACCCCAAACACTTAAAGAGTGATGAGAGCCCGGATTTGGGGACCCCAAACACTTAAAGAGTGATGGGAGCCCGGATTTGGGGTCTCCAAACACTTAAAGAGTGATGGGAGCCCGGATTTGGGGACCCCACTCGCTTGAGGAGGGACAAGGACCCGGATTTGAGGTTTCCGTTCACTTGAGGGGGAACAGGGGCCCAGATTTGGGGTCCTCGTTCCCTTAAGGGGGAACACGAGCTTGGATTTGGGGTTCCCGATCACTTGAGGAGGGACAGGAGCCCGGGTTTGGGGTTCCCATGCACTTGAGGGGCATCAGGAGCTCAGATTTGGGGTCCCCACTCCCTTAAGGAGTGACAAGGGCCCCGATTTGGGGTCCCCACTCACTTGAGTGACAATAAGGCCCCACTCACGTGAGGAGGGACAGGAGCCCGGATTTGGGGTCCCCAATCACTGGAGTGACACCAGCCAGGATTTGGGGTCCCCACTCCCTTTAGGGTGACAGCACCCCCATTTGGGATCCCATCTCTGGTGAATCCAGGGGGATCCCGATCCCATCCCAGCGGGAAAAGATTCCCAAAGTGCTCCCATCAACTCTGGAATCCCATCCATGGCATGGTCCTGTCCTGCACGGCAAATCTTCCTCCTGGAGCTGGAATAGCCCCAAAAACGACGCTTGGAGGGGAAAAAAAAAATTAAATTCTCCTGTTGGCTTTTGGCCATGCCGGGAAAAAAGGCTGGAAAAACTGCTGGAATATTCGAGCTTCCCGAAAATAACTCCTGGGACAACGAGGTGACATCGCGGTTCCCCCTCGGGCAGCCTCGAGGCCACAAGAAATCCCAAACGCTCCCGGTTTATGGCGAGGGGACGCCGAGAGCCCCTCCCTGTGTCCCTGTGTGTCACCCTGGCTGTCCCCGTGCTGCTCCATCCCACGGTCCCAGCCGGGTGTTGGGGCAGGGAAATGGGATTTTGGGCAGCCAGACTGGAATTCTGGCTCCCTGCAGAATTCCCATTGCGGCGTCACCTCCGTGCGCTGCTCCCAAACCTCTTTCCCGGGGTTTGACTGGGGCGTTTTGGAGTTTTGGGGGTGGAATGGGAACGGGAACAGCTCGGAGCCCCAAAAATTCCCAATCCCGTGGGGCTGCCAAAATTCCCACTCGCGGCTGGGGAATCGCCCGCTCCCCGCTCCTTTCCCTGCCGGGAATTCTGTGCCAGGCAGGGACGGAGGCAGGGAAAGGTTCCGATCTCGGCTGCCAAACCTCCCCCCCCACCCGAGGGTCCCCTGGGTGCCACCCCCGTGTCCCCAGCGCCGCCCGGGCTCTGCCTCACTGCGCTCCCAGTGACAACCACGGCGCTCTGCTGCTGTTTTTCAACTCTTTATTCCAACCATCCGCTTTGGTTACAGGTCTGAAAGGGTTGGGGAGGTTTTTTTTATTTTTGGTAGCTGTTGTGGTGGGGTTTTTATTTTTATTTTAAATTCTCCTCTAATCCACCCCCGCCTGCTGTAATATTATAAAATCCTATGAGACAGTAACGAGCAGTCGATACAATAAATATCTGTTAGTCCACAAAGTTAAAGTGCTTTGAGAAGGGGTGTAAGAAGCTCAGTCCTCCACTGGGGATGGGGAAAATCTCGGGGTTGTAGTGCAGTAGGAAGCTCTGGCTCGCTGTCCCTGCGCTGTGGACGAGACCCCTCGGGCTCTCCTGAGCTAGCAGGAGCATTGGAAGCACGACCAGGATGTCCCCTGGGTGTCCCCTGGGTGTCCCCTGAGTGTCCCCTGGGTCGGGCCGTTCCGGGCTGGGAGAGGTTTGGACAAGGAGCAGGACCCCTCCCCTTTGCAGGGAGAAAAATCCCGATTTTTCACAGTTTAGTCTCGCTCCGAGAGCTCTGGAAAGGCGGGGGAGGCGAAGCCCGGGCCTGGCTCGGTGGACAGGGACAGGGACAGGGACAGGGACAGGGACAGGGACAGGGACAGAGCCGGGGACAGGCGCAGCCCCCCCGGTGCCCTGAGATCCGCTTTCCCTGAGGCCACCCGGGCCAGGGTGGGAGCGGGACGGCCCCGGCCATGCCCCTCAGCTGCCTGCAGGTTTGTTTTTAGTTTTTTTTTTTTCTTTGTGCGTCTCCAGCGTCTTCTCAGCGCCTCCCGCTGCGCTCCGGGCTCTGCTCCCACCTTCCCTTCCCGTCCCCACACCCCAAATCCAGTCACCTGCCCAGGAGGCTTTTCCATGCAAATTCCCAACGCGGTGCCGATTCCCGAGCTCCCTCCCACACCAAAACCGGCTGCAAATAAAAAAAAAACAAACAACGAACCGAGCCCCCCCCTCCGAGCCCTCCGGAGCAGGAGGGGCTGTCCCAGCTGACCCCGACATCATCCACAACCAAAACCTCGGGAAGCAGCGGGCATCCCGAGCTCATCTTCCTCCTCCTCATCTTCATCACATGCAAGGAGCGGCCGCGCCCTGAGGATCAGTGCATGCACGGCGGCGTGAACCACACGGCGGCCACCACGTGTCACCTTTCTCCTCCCGAGGAGAAATCACAGCAGCGGGCAAGGACGAGCGGGGTTGGCATCAATGGAAGAGCTCAACCAGAGGCAGCAGCAGCAGCAGAAGCAGCTGGAGCCCCGAGGGCAGCGTGGCCGGGCCACGGGAGCGCTGCCACTGGAAGCGCAGGCGGTCGAGCAGGCGCTCCTTGACCAGCGCCTGGCGGAACCCGTCCTCCTCGGACACGCACACGTAGTGGCCGTAGTGCTCGCTCCGCACGCTGGGGATGAAGTGGAAGCAGTCGTGCTGAGGGCGGGACGTGTTGCAGCTCTTGATGAGCACGTCCTCGTGGTACCAGTTGTAGGTGGCGTAGTGGGACTCGATGGAGCAGTTGAGGTAATAGCGGGAGAACGGCATCACCGAGATGTTGCGGAAATCGCCTGCGGGGACACAACGGCGGGGCTGGGTGAGGTGGATGCGCTGTTAGAGGTCTAGGAAAATTACAGCCAGGGAAATCACTCCCAGGCTGAAGTCTCTCCTGTTCTCTCAGCTCCTTTCCCAAGCTGATTACGTGCTCAGCTCCAGCAGGGAGGTTTTTCCCCAGTGTGGACACACATATTTAGAGAGCTGGGGAATCACAGCTTGGAAATTCCTTTTCAGGCCTGGATTTCTCCTGACTCTCAGCTCCATTCCCAGGCTGACAAGCTGACTGCAGCTTCAGTTAGGGAGGAGTCTCCCAGGGTGACAACATGGTGACAAACAGAGTGGAATTCATCACCAACATTAACCCCTGGTGTCTTTCCCGTGGGACACATCCTGAGGTGCTGTCCCAAGGATGTTTTTCCCAATTGTCCCATGAGCTCCTGTCCTGTCCTGGCTGCACTGACACACTTTAAATCCGGGCTGTCTGTACAATAAATTGGCCTTTTTTCCCCAAAGAGCTCCGTGTGTGTTGCTGTCCTTTCTGTCTCTTTGCAGCACAGTGACCACATCCCAGGAAGATTGTTTTGTCAGAATACCTGACAAAGAAATGTTCATATTTATTACACATTGTGCTGGTTTCACCTGGGGACAACGGGCTCAGAGAGAAGTTCTCTCTATGAGAATTTCCTCTGGGAGTTGATGGGACCGATTGAAGGCTGGTTTAGTTACTGACAGCCTGAAGAAGCAATTGGAGAAAGTTACTTTGCTCTGTGAACACACATTTAGAAGGAGGTAGCCTGGAAAAGAAATCTCTTTCTTTTCTGGCAGCAGTGCAGGTAACAGGGCCTGGCTGCACTGCAGGACAGGGGGGCAGGGCTGGGGCCCTGTCTGGGGAGCTGGCATGGGCCAGCAGGGAGGAGGGGTGGCCATGGACAGGGCCAGGACCCCCAGTCTGGGGAGGTGACATGGGCCAGCATGGAGGAGGGGTGGCCATGGACAGGGCCAGGACCCCCAGTCTGGGGAGGTGACATGGGCCAGCAGGGAGGAGGGGTGGCCACCCACAGTGAGTGCCAGGTGAGCCCACGGAGGCTCAGCCATTTTTCCAGCCTGGCCTGATTTCCCGTGATTTTGGCACAGCTCCAGCATTGCAGCCTTGCTTTCCCCGGGTGAAATCTTAACCCTTTCAATGCTCTGATTTGCAGACTTTTCAACCCTGCCCGGAGTGAGAAGGGAAATAATGAAAGAGCTAAGTTTCTTTAGATGGAAGGAGAAGGAGGAGATGCTGTGAAGATGGCTGGAAAATGCTTTTGTGAGATTGTAGGGATGAAATGATATCACACTGAATATTCCTATAAACCATGGAGAAAGACAGGGGGGTTGGAGATGTTCCATTTGATGGATTGTTAATCAAAGGTATCTGTGTTGAGAATCCTTCACCCCCAGGAGAAAATGGGATCTCTGTTTCTGGAGATGAAGAATGAACAGAGAGAAAAAAGATGAAGAGAATTTTTGGTTTGGAGCAGCTCATTCTTAAAAGTAAATACCCCCTGAGTTTAACATGGCCCATAAGCCCAGCTTTGGGAAAGCTGTGAAAATGGGAGGAGCCTCGTGATTTGTGAGGTTTTTTTCCAGACTGATACGACTCGTGAGAAGTAAAGCCACGAGAGAATTGTTTTGGCTTTTTTTTCCCTCCTTGTGGAGATGTTCCTGTAGCCTGACAAGAGGAAACTTCTCTCTCTGAACTGAAAAAATGACCATTTAAGTTGGGAAGTGACTGAAGAAGATTTTCTATGTTTGTCTTGTTGTTATGAAGATTGGGAGAGGGAAGGAAGGAGTGGTCTGAAGATCTTATTCTGAATTTGCTTTTCTTTCTTTATCTTTGTGGAGTTAATAAAGATTTTTTTATACCCTTTTAAGTTTTAGGCCTGCCTTGCTCTTTTGCTCCTGGTTCTGTCTCACAGCAGAAAATGAGTATATTTCAATTGGGAAATCAAAAGTATGATACACACATAGATATAGATAATATAGATAATATGGATAATATGGATAATATAGATAATACAGATAATATGGATAATATAGATAATATGGGTAATATGGATAATATAGAGAATATAGATAAAGACAGATATAGATATATAGATATAGATATAGATATAGATAATAATTTTAAGTGTTATCTCCCTGTGGAACAGAAAAGAACATCCAGTGCAGTGGAGCTGGTTTGGAGTAAATAAAAGAGGGGAAATAACAACTCCACCACATCAAGAAGGAGAATTATAGCAAGGACTCTTCCTTGGGCTGAAATGAAAATGTTTTGGGTTTTTTTTTTTTCATTTTATTAAAATGAATGGAGATTCCTGGAGACCAAGAGGTATAAAAATGGAACATCTGTGGTTCCATTTTCCACTGTGGTTGAGGCTTCTACTCTGGCCAGCAGAGCTCGTCCCTGAAGGCTCTGACAACATCGGGCAGCCCGAAGATTAATTAGATAAATTGGATAAATCAGATAAAAATTGGATAAAAATTAGCTAAATTAGACAAATTAGCTAAATTAGATAAATTTGATAAATTTGATAAATTTGATAAATTTGATAACTTAAACAAATTAGATAAGAATTAGATAAATCAGATAAAAATCAGGTTAATTAGATTAAAATTAGATTAATTAGATTAAAATGTGATTAAAATTAGATTAATTCGATAAAAATTAGATAAATTAGAGAAGTCAGCAACGCCTCTGTGATGGTGCATTTAAGAAGGGGGAAAAAAGGTGCCCAATTTTTTTTCCTCTCTTTGGGTGTGTGGGGGACACTGGGCCCCATCCCATGGTGGCCACTGGGCTCCTTCCCTGCCTGGCTGGGCCAGCACGGGCATGGACCCCACACAGAACCCAGATGGGATCAACTTTTCTGCAGAGCTCAATGAAACTTTTTGATTGATAGAACTTGAGGACAAATGAACCTACAGACACCGATTTCCTGATGCAGAATCTGGATGGGATCAACTTTTCTGCACAGATCTATAAAAATTTTGTGATTGATGGAACTTGAGGACAAACAAACCTATGGACACCCATTCTCTCCCAAGCTGGAGAGAAGGTGACATGAGGAGAACATGGTGACACCAAGGTTGGTGCAAAAGAGGGAGAAGGAGCTGCAATTCTCCGTGGTGAGGATGACAACACAAGGGATGTTTCCCTGTAATTCATCACACAATTCAGCCGTGGCCTGTGAGGAAAGGGCGCACGTTGAGAAGCCGTGACCTGGGGAGCAGAGACACAGAACCCACCCAGCTTCACACGGGAAGAGAACCCCGAGGAGCTCAGCCCTAAAATCTGCACCCCATGAACCCAACGGCCCAGGGAAAAGCAGCTGTGGGAAGGCTGGGAGCCGTGGGAGGGACTCACAGTGCAGCAGGTTTGGGTGGGATTGCTTCTCCTGACAATTAAACCACATTTGGAGAAGTTCCGAGAAATGGAAGGACCCCACGGCACAGCAATATAGAAACTCCTGCCCCAAACAAACTGGAGAAAGATTTCTTAAAGTGACAAACTGACTAAAATCCCTGTGTTGGTGGGGGTGGGGGAGAAAGAGTTCTAAACCTTCATTTTATTCCCATTTTCCTCTTTGAATTCTGAATCTTTCTTCGTACTTTCCAAAGTTTTGAGCCTGTTTTGAAAGCTTTGAACCCTTTGAGTGTTTTCTGCTGATCCTTATCTCTCCCTCATTTCTTTTTCGTTCCCCCTTTTCTGCTCAGCTATAGCAGAGAACGAGTGGAAGGTTTTTTGTGGGTGCTCTGGTGTTTAGACAGCGTCAAACCCATACCAGACATCCAGGACCCACAAACAGAACTGGAGGGTCTTCAAATCCACAAGAGACACCCAGGACCCACAGATGGGGCTGGAGGGTCTTCAAACCCATAAAAGACACCCAGGACCCACAGATGGAACTGGAGGATCTCCAAATCCACAACAGACATTCAGGACCCATGGATTGGGCTGGTGGGATTGTGGCTGTTCCTGGAGGGGTGGAACTGGATCTTCAAACCCACAACAGACACCCAGGACCCACAAACGGAACTGGAGGATCTTCAAACCCACAAGAGACACTCAGGACCCACAGATGGGGCTGGTGAGATCGTGCCTGTGCCTGGAACTGGAGGATCTTCAGGGTCTTTTCCCATCCCAACCCCGCCGCGACGTCACAGATCCCCATAAGGACAGCAGCTCACGTCTGGTGAAGCCCACAGGACTTTTCTCCCAGTTCAAGTGGAAAAATGATTTCCACTGGTTCCATCCCAGTGTGCTGATTCCAGCTCCCCAGCCACCCCTCCAAACCCATCCAAGCCCATCCATAGCCTGGAGAATCCAACAATTCCTCCCCCAACCACGAGGCCCCCGCGTACCTTCCTTGACGTCGCCCCTCTGGCAGCTTTCGTGCCACGAGCCCAAGTTCAGGTTCTGGAGCACCTCCCTGGAGGATGGAAATGGGAATAAGAACCAGGAGAACTTTGGGAAATGGGGTTTGAGGGATGGGAAACCCCGGATCAGGGGGATGAACGGGAATCTCCCCTTCCCATCCCAATTCCACAAGGTTGGAGATGACCAATGAGAGACCCAGCAGCAAGGAGAGGGGCTGGGTGCCCAAAACCCTTCAAGGGAGGGATGGATCTGCACAAAGCACCCCAAACTTTGGAGTTTGGTGCCCAAAACCCTTCAAGGGAGGGATGGATCCATGCAAAGCACCCCAAAATTTTGGGGAGAGGGACTGACTGTCTAAAATACTTCAAAGGAGGGATGGATCCATGCTGAGCGCCCCAAACTTTTAGGGAGACAGGTTGGGCACCCAAACCCCTTCAGGGGAGGGATGGATTCATATAGAGCACCCCAAACTTTTGTGGAGAGGGGCTGGCTGCCCAAAACCCTCCAAGGGAGGGATGGATCGTGCAGAGCACCTAAAAATTTCGAGGAGTTGGGTGCCCAAAACCCTTCAAGGGATGGATAAATTCATGCAGAGCACCCCAAACTTTGGAGTTGGGTGCCCAAAACCCTTCAAGGCAGGGATGGACCCACACAGAACACCCCAAACTTTTGGGCACAGCGCAGCCACCCCAACCAGCCCAGGAGGGGAATGCTGAGGGTGTGGCCGTTTGCCCGGTGGGATGGGGAGGGGGGGAGTGGCCACCACGCACCGGCTGAGGGCCACCGAGAGGCAGGAGCCATTGGCCCAGCCGCAGTAGGGGTCCCTGGCCAGCACACAGCTGTGGCAGTTGTTGCGGTACAGCCCGCACATGTCCATGGGCAGCTCCAGGACGCGGCTGTTGGAGCCCACGTAGAGCACGGCCTGTGGGAGCAGAGATCAGGGAAAGGTCAGGGAGTGTCCCAGGAAGGACCTGGAGCTGCTGGAGGGAGGACAAGGAGATGCTGCAATGGTGGAGCCAGGCTGGGATCGTGCCCGTGGCTGGGGGGGTGGAACTGGAGGATCTTCAAACCAACAAGAGACATGCAGGATCTGTGGATTGGGCTGTGGGATGGCTCACCTGGAGAAAGGAAGGCTCCAGAGCCTCTTCCAGGGTCTAAAGGAGCTGCAGGAGGGCTGGGGAGGGACTTGGGACAAGGGATGGAGGGATAGGACAACCAATATCCCTTGCCAAAGGGATATTGGGAAGGAATTGTTCCCTGGGAGGGTGGGGAGGGGCCAGGATGGAATTCCCAAAGCTCCTGTGGCTTCCCTAGAAATGCCCAAGGCCAGGGTGGACATTGGGACTCTGGGACAGTGGAAGGTGTCCCTGCCATAGGGTGGGGCTGGGTGATCATTGAAGGTCCCACCCAACCCAAATAATTCCATGATTTCTCTCCCAGACCCCAGGCCCCATCAGTCCCTGCCTGACCAACCCCATTCTCCTGCCCCCAGAGCAGGGACTCACCCTGGCATGGTCCAGGATCATGGACTGGATGGGATCCTTGTTGGGGAACACCTGGATCTCCATGATGTTCTGCACCCCATCTGGCAGCTCCACCACCTTGTGGATGGAGCCCTTGTCTGGGAAGAGAGAGGGGACAGCCCTGCTGAGGCAGCCTGGGGGGAGGTGACAGTGCCAGGTGCCTGGGTGATGCCTTGAGTTTTAAGTTTTCCTGTTCTCCTTGGATGTGCTTTTGTGATGTGCTGGGGTGATGAAGGCAAAACAGTCCTAGTCCAGTTGAAAACTCAAGTTTCTCCAAACTTCAGGCTCTAAGCATAAACAACGTGGAAAGGTGGAGGGTGGGTTCATACAAATGAACCAAAACCCATAAAAGTGTGAGATTTTGTGACCTTTCCTTCCATCTTGGAGCCATCCAGGCAGGATTCACAACTGTGGCACTCATACTGCTAGGGTGTGGCTTTTGTAGGCCTTTCCTAGGCCTCTCAATAAATACCCATTTTATTCTCCTTAACTCTGTGTGCAGCCTCTGTTCCAGCTCCTCAAGGCATCAGGATGTGACACCCAGACAGGGCAGGGAACAGGGCTGGGCACCCCCCGTGGTTCCCCCTTCCCAAAGGGACCCCGAGCCCCCCTGAGCCAGGGGGAGGGGAAGCCCAGCTCGTGCAGGGGTTGGGACCCCCAGGTGACCCCCGTGTCCATCCCACAGCCCTTCCTGTTGGATCAGCCTTCCCAGGGGTCCCTGCAGGGCCTTGGCTGCATTTAAATCCAGGATTCTGGAAAATCTCTATTGCTCTTTCTGTCCATTTCTCTGTTTCTCTCTATTTTTCTGTTTCTCTCTAACTCTATTGTTCTGTTTCTAGCTCTGTCTCTCTGTTTAACTCCATTTCTCTCTAATTCTGTTTCTCTATTTCTCTTTATCTCTATTTCCCTATTTCTCTCTTTAACTCTGCTTATCTACTTCTCCATTTCTCTCTCTGTTTATCTCTGTTTCTCTCTTTTTCTCTGTTTCTCTCCATTTCTATGTTTCTATCTCTCTTTTCTCTCCAACTCTATAGCTGTTTCTAACTCTGTCTCTGTTTAACTCCATTTCTCATTTATTTATTTCTGTTTCTGTTTCTCTGTAACTCTCTTGCCCCGTTTCTCCATTTCTCTGTTTCTCTACTTCTGTTTAACTCTCTTGCCCTGTTTCTCTATTTCTCCATTTCTGTTTCTCTATTTGTTTAACTCTCTTGCCCTGTTTCTCTATTTCTCCATTTCTTTGTTTCTATCTCTCTGTTTCTCTCTAACTCTGTCTCTCTGTTTCTCCATATTTCTCTGGAAAATCCACAATCCAAGCCCAGCCACCCACCTGGAGCCGGCTGCACTTTCCTAATCCCAAATCCAGGATTTCAACCCCTCCCTCCGGGAGCTCCAGGGAGCAGATCCCAAGGATGGGAGGGATGAGGAGGAGCAGGAAGAGGACGGAGCTGCTCCTTTGGGAAGGATTTGTGCCCCACAGCACGAGGGCTCTGCCCCCTCCCCCGTTCCTTGGGACGCCGCCCGGATCCCCCCGCCTGTGCCCACGCAGCCAAGCTGGCATCGTTCGGCTGTTCCCGAAATTTGGCAGCTCGCCTCTTTGCCTGACGAGCATATGCCAGGCTGGGAAGGCGGGGGATGTCCCCTCGGAGGTGTCCCCCGTACCTGTGGCCAGGTAGAGCACGTTGTAGCGCTGCCCGTCAGCCGCGGCCACCTCGTGTACCCCGATTTTTTGGTAGCGATGCTTGTTGTGGAACAGGGGGCTCCGGGAAGGCCACAGCGGCTCCACCCGCTCCTCCACCTCGGGGTGGCTGTCGGCGATCTTGAACGTCTCGCTGGGCGTGTGCTGCCCGGAGGGGACACACTGCGGCCAAAAAAAGGGGACAAAAAAAAGGGATCAGAGGCGGGCGGGGCGCTGAGGATGGCGAGCGGGGGGGGGGATGCCCAAAGCTGCCCTGGGGGTGTTGTCACCGCGCCATCCAAAATCCTCCATCGGTGTTGGAGTGGGTAAATCAGGAGTTCCTCTGAATTCTTCAGAGAGAAATCAGAGTGCAGGGGTTGAATGAAAGGCTTCGGATGGGTTGAAGTGTGTTAAATTGCTCACACATAAGGCAGAGGTGAAAGTTTAGGTTTTAGCAGGAGGGAGCAAGCAAGTAAGGGAATAAATTAGTAGATGGGATGAATAAATAAGTGGAATAAGTTTTAAGTGCTTTTAGTGAATAAAGGTCTCGGATGCCAGAGAAGTAGTAAATGTTCTAGTGAGGGTTGAGAAACATAGTCCTGATACTGGTGTTTCCTTAGAGGCTCCAAGAGCACAGTTTCAAACATAATAGAGTTAAAAATATTGCTTACATTTTTCAGATAGAACAAGATAGGCCATGAACGTACTTTATACGCAGCCTGGTGTGCTAAGAAATCAGAATTCTAATAGATTAAGAAGATTTGAGTTTGTGTCTTAGCTTGTTGGGAAGTTTCTATAAAAGAACATGCATTAGAGAGAGCTGGTGCCTTTTGCCACTGCATTTTGCCATTGCATTTTGCCATTGCATTTTGCCATAGCTTTATGCCATTGCATTTTGCCATTGCTTTATGCCATTTAATTTTACCACTGCATTTTGCCATTGCTTTGCTTTGCTTTTGCCTTTGAGACTGACGTGCTTCTGCAATAAACAACTTTATGGCAACTGTTAATTGCTTGGCTCATTTGAAGAACACAACCCGACTAAGTTGGGTGCCTAAGGGCACCTGGAGGGTCTAACCTCCAGGTCTGGTGCTGTGCTTTAAAAGGATTTTAAGCCTCTGTCGGGGGCCTCATTGACGTGTGCTAAGGAGAAACCGGACACCCCAGCAATTGCTGGAAGAAACAAGCACCAATAAATAAACGGGATCTTTTCCAGCCTCCCTTCATCCCCAGCTCCGTGTCCCTTCCCCTCTCCTCTCCTCACCTGGCCAGGTTTGACCTCCGGGGCGGGGCCGTTGTAGCCTTTGAGGCGCGATGTGCGGAACACGCTGTCGATGTCCCCGAAGGAATAAACACAAACGGCGGAACTCCCCCTGCCAGGGGACAACCAGAGCGTCAGGAGGGGACAGCTGCCACCCCCCCGGGCTGGCAAAGAGGGCTGCGAGGCAGGGTTTGGGCCAGGGCTCCTCACCAGGTGTTGGTGAAGAGCCCGTAGACCTTGGAGTGGCGCCAGTCGCCCGCGGGGACGATGAAGACATCCTGGAGCCAGTTGAAGTTGCCCTTGGTGATGGGATCCACGCAGATCAGCGTGGCCTTGAGGAACGTGGTCCACTTGGAGGCCGAGAGGGAGCTGGTGCCACCCTTGTCCTCCTGGGGGACAGGGACAGCACGGAGGGGATCAGGGCTTGGATCCCAAAAATCTGGGATTTTTGAGCTTTCTGGCACTGACCCCCTGGAGAACACTGCTTTGGACCTGAGGCCTTGGAGAAGGCTCCAAATTTGGGTGATGGAGTTAAAATCACGGGTGTGTAGTTAAATTGATTTCACATAGTGAAAGCTTTTAAATCTGAGGGTTTTATAATAAAGGAATAGGTATGGGAAGAGATGGAGGATTTAGGATTTTTTTTTCAGTGCTCATCTTCTCCATGGTTTCAGGCAGTAGTTTCTGGTTGGACAGTGAGTGCTGCACTGAGGGTCACAGGAATTTAATTATTGGGTTAAAAGTATCAATAATATAGGTGTTAATTCTCTGTTTAGCTTTAAGAGACCTTGTAGCAGCTGCATCTCTCTCCATTTCACTCACTTCTAGCTGGTGGCTGGAAGTGTTACTGAACTTTGTGTGCTTTAGATAAGATTTAATCTTATCAAAAATTTAAATTTCTCTCAGAATCACTGCTCCAGTGGATACAGGAGGTTGCACGAGCTGACAATCCAGACAAGCACTTATTTGATTGATATTTTTGATATTTATGCTTATTTATCGATATTCATGCCCTTGCTTGATCTTTGGAGTCGGGGTTTGGGGGGGAACACCCACAACATCCCAATGGGGAGCTGCAACCCCAGTGTGATAAGCACATATTATTATATTAATTATTATATTATTCTTATATTATTGGCTTTTCACAAATATTAAAATGAATGCTAGATGTATAATGTTGGAAAACTTTGCTGGATGAATCTAGTTTCTTTTAGTTCTGCTGTTGACAAAACTTAGAAACAGTAGTGTGATAAATATTTTGTTTTTCTTGGACTATAATAAGGTACAAAGCTTCTGTTCACCTAACTAACTCAGAGAATGGTAAAAAGATAATCAGGATTTTCTTCACATTCTTGAATTATCGGACACCAGAACCCCAGGGAAGGAATTTATTGATCTCCCATTATCAGGGAGTACCAACAGGTTGGAGCCACGAGGAGAAATAAGAAAATTGTTGATTTACAGGTTGGAGGGGGTGATTTTGAATAATTCATGAGGTTCCATGAATATGCAACACGTTGATGCATTTAAGGAAGTGTTTCCTCAGTTAGTGTGTGCTCTTGGCCGAAGGCTTTGCTTGATTTTTTTTTTTTGTCTCCTATCGTCTTTTATTACATTTTAAATTTAATTTTTAATTTTTTTTTTACATTTTACCAGCGAGATGGAGCGGGGAAATTCTCTCTCCATAGCTGAGAGAGGCCAAGCCAAGCCTGGGCTATGAGCTGGCACGTCCCGTGTCACCCCCTGGCTGTCACCTCGCCCTGTCCCCTGTACCTTACACAGCTGAGCCACCCTGGAGATGTTTCGGGGAGCCTCGGGGCTCTTGTCGGGGTTGTCCTCGCGGAAAAAATAATAAATCTTGTCCTCGTGAGGCTCCTCGTGCCTCAGCGTGGTGGCCTTGACAAACTGAGGGTCTGCGGAGGGAAGGGACAGAGATGGCACCCGCGAAGCCACCCAGGGGTGGCGACAGCGAAGGGGACACGGATGTGGCGCAGGGAAAGGAGAGCTCCGAGCCTGGCTGTCCCAGAGCCTCATTCCCTGCAGGGAATCGCCCCCGGCATGGATTTGTCTTTACAAACAGGATAAAACAGCGCTGAGACAGAAAAGAAACGACGGCAAGGATTGCACTGATTGATGAATGGAAAAAAAAAAAAAAAAGATATTTGCCTTTACAGACAAACTGTAGGTTTGCTGAGAAATGAAATTGGGTATTGGAAGGTGAAAGAAGCAATGGGGAAAAACTCTGAATGAAGAATTAAAGATTAAAAGGGAGGGTTGTACATTAGAGGGGAATCTCAGGTATCAGGAGCTCCGGGAAGTCTGCACCTCTCATGTACCTCAGCCAGTGGGGAAAGAGAGAGGGAAATAAATTGGGATAAAAAGGGAGGCTGCATCCTCCAAAAATATGAGACACACCCCAGAGGAATGCCCCATGGCCTCTCCCTTTATTCCAATAAAGTTACAGGACTCCTCTGTCTCCTTTTTGGCCATAAACCTCTGGTTTTGGGGATTAATTTTCCTGACATGGGGAAGCCTTGGCAGCCACGGAAACCCAAATCCCTCCCGGCCCTGGGAGCTGCTGTGGGAAGGAAAAATCCGTGCTGTGTGCTGGGAAAACCCCAGAACACCATTCCCAGAAATGCCAGGATGGATTCCTCTGAACCCTCAGCTGCTCTTCCCAAGACAGGGAATGCCCGGGATCAGAGCTCTGCTCTTCCCATGGAATATCCCGGGATCAGAGCTCTGCTCTTGCCATGGAATATCCCGGGATCAGAGCTCTGCTGTTCCCATGGAATATCCCGGGATCAGAGCTCTGCTGTTCCCATGGAATGTCCCGGGATCAGAGCTCTGCTCTTCCCATGGAATATCCCGGGATCAGAGCTTTGCTGTTCCCATGGAATGTCCCGGGATCAGAGCTTTGCTGTTCCCATGGAATGTCCCAGGATCAGCCCTGGGGCTCTCAGCTCTGCTTTGGTTTCCCCTTCCCTGTTTCATCCCGCTGTTATTTTAATTCTGTTTTTTTTTTATCCCGATAATCCCCCATTTTCCCCCTGGAAGTGGAGCAGGGTCCTTTCCCCACGTCCCCACCCTGTCCCTGCCCGGCCCAGCCCCAGGGCTGGGCTTTGCCAGCACTGGAAGTTGCCCAACACCAGGGGACAATTTTGCACAACCCAATTTCCTCCCAGCCCGCAGGAGGGACCGGCGGGCAGCATTTCCCCATGCCCCGAGGACTGGGAAATCACTTTTGTGCTGGTTTGGGGCAGAAGCAGAGCAATGACAGGGGGTGAGGAGGGGAAACCAGAAGCTCTGCAGCTTCTCCTGCCCCCTGCCAGCTGTGGGGGTGGCAGAGTCCAGCTGGGAATGTCCCCTCACCGGGAATGTCCCCTCACCGGGAATGTCCCCTCACCGGGAATGTCCCCCACTCACTCTGCATCACCGTGTCGCTGGTGTAGAGCTCTCCCCCGCCCCTCACGCGGCGGAATCGAGGGATCTTCCCGTTCTGCTGGCTCTTCTTGATGGTGGAGTAGATGTCCTGGCCTGTGGGACAGCGGGGATGGTGATGATGATGATGAGGAGGAGGAGGAGGAGGATGGTGGGCATAGAACAGGAATCCCTGTTCCATCCAGGGATTCCCATCCATCCAGGATGGTGCTGGCACCCCATCCTTGAAGGGTGGCAGGGACACATCCTCACCTGTGCCCCCACCAAGCCTGGAGCTGTGGGGTCACCGCAGGCCCCTCCTCCTGATTCCCAAAATTCCTCCCACATCCCACATCCCGGTGGGAATTTCCAAAAGATGTGCGTTTCCACGGGGACAAACTGAGGAGAGCCAAGGCCACCCAGAGCAGGGTTGGAGCAGCCTCGGGGGGTTCCTGTTTGTCCCAGGGGGGTTTGGAGAACAGGAAAATGGGAAAACATCCCCTTTTCTTACCATCCACAACCACGAGGGTGTTGGAGTCGGGGGTGAAGGGAGCGATCCCTCTGCCATCCCAGGGCGGGCTCTCCTTCCTCTGCGTCTGGGGAAGGACGGGACGGGATCCTGAGTGGGATCGGGCCGGGTTTTGCCCGTGTGGGATGGGGGGAAGGGTCCTTACCACATTCCAGCAGGTGGGGGAGCAGCCGCCGGTCCCGCACACCAGGAGCCCGTCCCAGTACTGCTCCACGAGGGTCAGGAAATTCCTGCTCTCCTCCTGCCAGGGAGGGGACACGAGCTGGCAGTGACACCCAGTCCCCAGCGCCACACAGATTCCCACATTTCTCCTGCGTTTTCCCGGATTTCCACATCCAGAGGGAGCTCACGGGGAGCACGTGAAGCTTCTTCATCTCAAATCCTCCCCATCCCATCCCAGTGTTCCCCTTCATCCCAAATCCTCCTCATCCCACTGATCCCTCCTAAAACTCAAATCCTCCCCATCCCATCCCACCCCACTGTTCCCCTTCATCCCAAATTCTCCCCATCCCACCGTTACCTCCTTCACCCCAAATCCTCCCCCATCCTACTTTTCCCTCCTTCAACTCAAATCCTCCCCATCCCATTGTTCCCCTTCATCCCAAATCCTCCCCATCCCATCCCACTGATCCCTCCTAAAACCTAAACCCTCCCCATCCCATCCAATCCCACCCCACTGTTCCCTCCTTCACCCCAAATCCTCCCCACCCCATAATTTGGGACTTACCAAATTCCCAGATGCCACGCACTGCCCTTCATTTTTCACCGGGAATTCTTCCTAGGATAACAGAGAAGGAAACATTTCCATTTCTGCTTTCTCAGCTCCGAGGTCACCAAACACCGCCAGATGTCCTTGTCCCCTCCCCTGGCGCCTGAAATCCCTGGGGAAAGCCGGGCTGGATCCCAGTGATGGAATCATCGCTGCTCTCACCCCAAAAAGGATCCCTGGCTGGAATTATCCTCCCACCCCGGGAAGAACCCACCCGGGAGATCCCTCCCTGCTGGGATTTTGTTTCCTGGCAGAGCCCAGCTTCATCCAGGTCTGGAATGTGGGTGGGGAGATGAATCCCAACCACTTTTTATGGGGTTTTATGAGGCAGAGCCTCCTCACCGTGTAGTACTCGCGGGTTGTAAAGTCGTAGTAGTAGAGCCTCCCCTCGCCCCCGACGTAGATGGAGGAGGTGTTTTCCTGGTGGAAGAACACCGGGAATCTCTCCCAGCGCGGGAACACAAATTCCTTGGCACCTGGGGATGGCACAGACCTCAGGGAGCTGCTGGGGGGGCACCCTCTGACCCCCTCCCTTCCCTGGCCAGTGAGAGGAATGAGGGATTTGTCTTTACAAACAGGATAAAACAGCGCCGAGAGAGAAAAGAAACGACGGCAAGGATTCCACTGATTGATAAATGGAAAAAAAGAAAAAAAAAGAGATTTGCCTTTACAGACAAAGTGTAGGTTTGCTGAGAAATGAAATTGGGTATTGGAAGGTGAAAGAAGCAATAGAGAAAAACTCTGAATGAAGAATTAAAAATTAAAAGGGAGGGTTGTACATTAGAGGGGAATCTCAGGTATCAGGAGCTCCGGGAAGTCTGCACCTCTCATGTACCTCAGCCAGTGGGGAAAGAGAGGGAAATAAATTGGGATAAAAAGGGAGGCTGCATCCTCCAAAAATATGAGACACACCCCAGAGGAATGCCCCATGGCCTCTCCCTTTATTCCAATAAAGTTACAGGACTCCTCTGTCTCCTTTTTGGCCATAAACCTCTGGTTTTTGTGGGTTAATTTTCCTGACATTTGGAGCGCCGAGGAAAACGGGGAGGGCTGGGAAAGGGGACAGGAGGCTCCCAGGCTCCAGCCATTGTCCCCTGGGCCCCCGGGGACAGGAGAGCTCCACAATGCAGAGAGGAAACACGGGAATTGCTGGGATGGCAGGAGGGGCAGCGGGCAGGGCCCCAGCCCTGGCTCTGGGTGCTGCCTTCCACAATTCCAGTTCTGCATCCCAGCTGAGGCAGGAGGGATCCCTCCCCCACACCCTGGAAACAGATCCAGGCAATGCCAGAGAGATTTGGGTCCTTCCCAGAGCCAGGAGGATGGACAGGGCTCTGGATCCCAAAATCACACACAGGGTTTGGATCCCCAAAAGAACACCAAGAGTTTTGACCCCAAAAGCACACACAGGGTTTAAATTCCGAACCAGAGCCCGGTTCTGTCAGGGAAAAGCCTCACCCCAATCCTCACCCCCTCGCTCCCTGTCCCAGACAGGAACAAAAAGTGGCAGCAGAGCCGCCCTGTGCCCCCCTGCCCTTCCTCTTTCACATCCCGCCTTTTCCAGCTGCCCTTCCCTGCAAACCCCCTCTGTTCCCTGCCCTGTGGCCAGCGGGGCTGGGGGAGCCTGGTCCCGGTCCCCTCCTGCTCCCAAAGTGCCGAGATGTGCTGGAATGGCAGCACAGGGATGGCTCCAGGGATCAGGGCTGCCCTCAAGCACTCGGCATTCCCGCTTTTCCCTTTCCCAAAAATTAAAAAAAAAAAAAAGCGGTTTCTGCTCCGGGCAGCGCTCCCAGGCGGGGAGCGCCTGGCAGGCGGCACCGCCGGGTAATTAATTAATTCATTAATCAGCGGCGCGTGGCTCTCAATGTTTGGAGGGCTGGCACTTGGCACTGCCCAGCCCCGAGCCGCCTCAGAGGTCACCGGGGCTGAATCCCCGCCGGGTTTGTGGGGTTATTGCCTCCTCCTCGGGGTCCCTCGTCCCTAAAAACAAGCGGAGTTTTCCCAGCAGGGCTTGGGGAAGGTGCCAGAACTCCCCGGGCTGGTTTGGGTCGGGCTGTGGGGATACAATGAGGGGACAGTTCCCTGTGTCCTTCCCCTGGGACCCTCAGCCCCACTGATCCCGGTCCCTGCCTGCCCCCAGCCCTTCCCTGTGCCCAAGGGCTCTGAGAAACCTCTGAGCCCGAGCTGGAGGAGCCGGCACAGAATCTTCCAGGATAATTCTGTCTCAGCCTGGCCAGGAGAGGAAGAATCCCCTTCCCAGCCTATTCCTTCCCAAAAACCCCACTCCTGGGGAGCCCCTAAAATGCTGTGACCCCACCACCACCACGCCTCAAGCTGATCCGCCCAGACCTCACCAAACTTGACCCCTGTTGGAAACCTCCAGCCCCTAAATTACTGCTAATGCAGGCAAATCTCCAAACTCAGCTGCTCTTCCTCTTCCACACTTCTCTCCTGCTGCCCTGGGGCTCCTTTGGGGGCTCTCCCTGAGCCCTGCCAAGCTGCTGAGCCCAAAACAAACCAGCCCTAAACAATCGTTTGGCGGGCGCCGAGGTTGTTGTTTATCCTGCAGCTCCCCAGGGACAGCCGTGAATCACTCCGGGAGCCGAGGGAGGGAACAGCTCTGCCAGCCAGAGACCCTCCAGAGAGCCCGGGCTGGGCTCCCTGCGCTGGCAGCCGGGCTCCAAACGCTTCCAGCAGCGGCTCCTGGCTCCCTCTGCTCTGGAGAACTGGTCCCAAGTCCTGCAAAGCTGGTCCCAAGTCCTGCAAAACTGGTCCTAAGCCCCGCAAAACTGGTCCTAAGCCCTGCAGCAGCTTGGATTAGGGAAGGGTTTGATCCCTTTCTCTCCTGGAAGGGTGAGGGAGCAATCCTGCACCCCAAATTGCAGCTCTGGGGTTTGAAGTGAGGATGAGGAGGCACAGCACCATGAAATCGTGGAATTGTTGGGACTGGGAGAGACCCTAAAGCTCATCCCGTTCCACTCTGTGCCAAGGGCAGGGGCGCTTTCCACTGTCCCAGGGTGCTCCGAGCCCCGTCCAGCCTGGCCTGGGACACTGCCAGGGACGGGGCCGTGTCCCATTGTGTCCCCAAAGGACGGGACATCTCTCCTGGCAAACCCGCAGCTGCTTTTGCCACTGCAAAGAAAGGCTCGTGCCCTTGGGAGGCCTGGCCCTGCCATCACCCCCGCTCCCAAATCCAAGCCCGGGGCTCCAGAGGACACAGGGCTCATTCCCAGAGCCTGGCTGACCCCGCCGAGCCCCTCTGCCCGGCGTTTGGCGACATCAATGGCACCACTGTCCCTGGAAATGTCCCCGCTCGGGCCGCCTGAATGGGAGAAAGGGCGGCTTTGTGCTCGGCAGGGCTGCGCGCCAGAGGGAAGGGGAGCGGGAACATCGAACCGGGGAGAGAAGGGAAGGGAAAGGCTCCGAATGCCATGGAGAGAAGGGAACAATCCTGCTTTCCATCAGGACACAACGAGCGGCTCCTTGTGGAGCCTCTTGGGAAGCACCGGAGCATCGTGGAGCATCCGGGAACATCCATGAGCATCCCAGAGCATCCCAAAACATCCAGGAGCATCCCAGAGCATCCCAGAATATCCAGGAACATCCGGGAACATCTAGGAGCATCCCAGAGCACCCCGAAGGATCCGGGAGCATCCCAGAACATCTAGGAGCAATCTGGAGCATCCCAGAGCATCCAGGAGCATCCGGGATCATCCCAGAGCATTCCAGAGCATCTGGGAACATTCGGGAGCATCCTTGAGCATCCCAGAACATCCCAGAGCATCCCGGAGCATCTCAGAACACCCAGAAGCATCAGGGAGCATCCCAAAACATCCCGGAGCATCCCAGAGCATTCCAGAACATCCAGGAACATCTAGGAGCTTCCCAGAGAATCCCGGAGCATCCCAGATCGTCCCAGAACATCCTAGAGCATCCTGGAGCATCCCAGAGCATCCCAGAGCATCCCAGAACATCCCAGAACACCCAGAAGCATCAGAGAGCATCCCGGAGCATCCCAAAACATCCAGGAGCATCCCAGAACATCCAGGAGCATCTCAGAGCATCCCAGATCGTCCCAGTGCATCCCAGAGCGTTCCAGAACATCCGGGAACATCCGGGAACATCCGGGAACATCTGGAAGCATCCCAGAGCACCCCAGAGCATCCAGGAGGATCCGGGAACATCCTGGAGCATCCCAGAGCATCCCAAAACATCCGGGAGCATCCCAGAACACCCAGGAGCATCAGGGAGCATCCCAGAGCATCCTGGAGCATCCCGGAGCCGGCTGTTCCCATCTCCGAAGCACAGGGGCAGCGTGGGCTGCAGCCTCTCCCGGCAAATTCCATCCCCCAGCCCGGCTGGGGCTGAGTCAGCTCCGCCTTCCCTCTGCTCGCTCCAGCATTCCCGGCTGGCAGCGGCTCCCGCAGCCTAGACACTCCTGAGTCACCGGCTCGCACCGCTCCCGGCTCCGAGAGGGGGGAATTCTGTAGGAATTCTGCGGGAATTCTGCGGGAATGCGGCTGGAGGTGATGGTTCTGACGGGTTAAAATCGGGAACTGAAATAAAGCTCGGCACGAATGGAAGTGGAAGCGGGATTGGAGCAGAAGCTGCTGGGGTTTGGGGAGCTGGGGTGGGTACGAGGCAGAGATTTCATTTTCCACCCATAAACTCCTTCCAAGTGGGAATTATCTGGGAATATCGGGTGGGAGAGCTGGGTAGGGAGTCTGCCTGCTCCCTGGAATTGTACACTCCTGGAATTGTGCTCCCCTAGAATTGCCCTCTCCCTGGAATTGTGCTCCCCTAGAATTTCCTGTCCCTGGAATCTCCCTCTCCCACCCGGCCCCTCGGCTGAGCTGTGCCATCCCGGACTCTCCCGTGGCTGTCGCAGGCCGGGGGGACACGCGGCACATGGAAAATCGGGATTAGCACGGGCACCGTGCCGAGCCCTGGCAGCGCAGCCGAGCCCCCGGGAATTGTCGCTGTGACGCGTGGCAGCGCTGTCACTCGCGGTGGCCCCGATGGCACTGCCACCTGCTCCGCCACCGCTCACAGCTCCAAACCCTGCGCAGCTCGGATTCCTTTCCACATCCTCATCGGGATTTCGACCTCAGTGACGGGAGGGAAGTGACTCGAGGGCTGGGAACGTGGGAGTGTCCCCGCATGTCACCTGCGATCTCATCCCGGCTCTGAGTCAGAGCGGGCTCTTCACATCTGCTGGGATATGAGTCGGGAGCCGCCGGGATGCGGTGACACTGATGCCTGTCCCTCTTCCGCTTCCCAGTTGTCCCAGGAATGTGATTCAGGGCCACTTCCTGAGTCACGCATGAGTTCCCACACCTCAGCTCCCAAAACTCCGCACTGCAGCTGGAGTTTCGTCATTCCCTGCGGCCGGGCCAGCGGGACAAGCCCCGGATTTCCCTCCTTCCCTCCATCTGCCGGCAGCATCCCCAGGGGGACAGGGACACCCCACAGCGCTGCCAGGGTCCCCTCCATCCCCGGAGCAGGGCTGGATCCGCTCCCACCCTTTTAGTGCCTCCCTCCCTCCTCCCCAGCTCCACCACGGATGCCAGCAAGAAGCCAAAGCTGCGTTTTCTCTCTCTCACTCTCTCTCTCTTTCTCTCTCTTTTTCTTTTTTTTTTTTTTTTTTTTAGACGATCTATAAATTCCCAAATTGAGGCATTTCAGGAAGAGGAAATATGTCTCCAAGGAGCTGCTGTGCTAAGTTTTCCTTCCAGCGTGACTTTGCTCCAAGGGAACAAAGTGACACGAGGGAACAGTGTGACACCGGGGAGGGGGCACAGCGGGGACAGGAGTGTCCCGTTCCCATGGGATGGATGCCTCGGGCAGCCTGGGAGGCTCCTGGGACAGAGCCTGCAGCAACGGGGCTTTTTATAGGAACGGTCTGACTGTAAATGAGGCATTTCAGGAGGAATTTTGGGGGCATTTTGAGCAGGTTTGCACTGACGTGCCACGGAATAATTGAAAGGTTGTGGCTGCAAGGTTCCAGAGCGCTGCCACCACCGCCACCACACCTCGTGAAAAGTGACACATATTTCGGGTAAACGAGGTTTTCGAGAAGGAGGTGAAAGAGAAACCCAAGAGGCGAGAAAGGCGTGGAGGCCACTTCCCCCTCACTGTTCCCTCCCGCCCCCGGCCTCTGGCGGGGCTGCACTGCAGGAGCAGGGTCCGTGTCCCCAGAGGGTCCCTCGGACACCCCTCTGGAGAAGGAGAGGCTGGAAAAGCTGAGGGATCACCCCAGGGCAGCCCCGCTGTGTTTCGGCTTGTCCCGTGCCCCGACCTGAGTCATTTCTCAAGGAAAGCAGAAGGAGAGGAGCAGAAGCGACACCCCCAGGTTTCTGTCCCATCCCCCCCAGGAGCTTCCTCCGTGTCCCAAAACCATCCTGGGCCCTCTTTCACTCCCTCCCCGTGCCCCTCCTGCTCAGCCTGGAGCTCACTGGAGCGTGGCACTGCTGTCCTGCCCTCCCCTGTCCCCAAAAGGAGCGGGGACCCCCCAAAACTCCTGGGGAAATGTGGACACACACATTTAGAGAGCCGGGGAATCACAGCTTGGAAATTCCTTTTCAGGCCTGGATTTCTCCTGACTCTCAGCTCCATTCCCAGGCTGACAAGCTGACTGCAGCTTCAGTTAGGGAGGAGTCTCGCAGGGTGAGAACACGGTGACAAACAGAGTGGAATTCATCACCAACAT
The DNA here is from genome assembly GCF_052056855.1 of Sturnus vulgaris. Lineage (NCBI taxonomy): Eukaryota > Metazoa > Chordata > Aves > Passeriformes > Sturnidae > Sturnus > Sturnus vulgaris. Next base: position 2,232,153 of record NC_142255.1, read on the forward strand.
TAACCCCTGGTGTCTTTCCCGTGGGACACATCCTGAGGTGCTGTCCCAAGGATGTTTTTCCCAATTGTCCGATGAGCTCCTGTCCTGTCCTGGCTGCACTGACACACTTTAAATCCGGGCTGGCTGTACAATAAATTGGCCTTTTTTCCCTAAAGAAATCCGTGTGTGTTGCTGTCCTTTCTGTCTCTTTGCAGCGCAGTAACCACAGGGAAATCAGGGAGCCGGAGGGCTGAGAACGCTTGTGGTTGAAATGAGTCATTCCGTGCCATCCTATCCAGAGCTGGAATTCTCGGTATTCCAAAGGCAGCCCAGCCTGCCGGGGCAGGGCAGGGGCCAGGTACGGCAGCGATGCTGCGGTCACGGCGTCTCCCCGCTCGGGCATTCCTGCATCCCAGGAAGAAGCACTTTAATGTTTTTCCAAAGTGCTTTCCCATCAGCCCGGCCTGGGTAAAAGCTCTGAGTGGAATTTTCCCCGTTCCCTCCGTCCTGCGGTTCTCAAAGCAGGGGTTGGGGGCTGTGGGTTGCTTTCCTTCCCATTTTCCAGCTGGGGAAAGTTCCAACTGCTCACTCCGAACCAGCACAGGCGGGGGCAGAGGGACTGGGGGGGCACACAGCCCTAAAACCCCACTAAGGAGTTGACGGAAAACCCCCAGAAAGAAGAGGTGTGAAAGGCCCCAGCAGCCGTTCACGCCTCTGTCTCACTCCGAGATTCCGGCAAGGCGCGGCCCCGGGAGTTTCTCATCCCCCTGAGAGAGATCACACTCATCACATCCTTTGGAGATGAGCAACGCGCCAGGAGAGCTCCGTCTTCTCTCTTCTCATCCCATCTCTGCCTCCCCAGCTCCTCCGAGCTCCCCTCCGAGGGAAGGGCAAACACCAAAATCCTCCCCCAGCGCGGCTTTTCCACCCCAGCATTCCCAGCTGCCCCCACCTCGCTTTTCCCTTTCCAACAAGGCTCGGTTCTTGTCCCAGCTTTTGCTCCCCAATTTGTCCTGGAGCTAATTAAGCCCCCCAGAAGGATTTAACCCCCTCTAGGAGGGCAGAACCCAGAGTGATGCTGGCCAGGGGTTCAGGTGATGGAGAAAGGGGGGTGGTCCCCAGCTCACAGGTCTGTCCAGGAACATCTACCTTCATTCCTTTTCCCTCTTTTTTTTCCCCTCTTCTCTTTGATTTGCTTCCCCATAAAGTCGTGCTTTATGTTCAGGACAGATCAGCTACTCAGCTGATCCCCTGGTGACAGAGAGAGGTGGGGTTTAAAGGTCACCCTCTGCCACAGCTTCCCTGGTTTTAAACACAGCAGCTCTCCAAAAAGATCTTGGGTTTGCTCCTGGAGACCAGACCACCCCTCTCCCCACCTCAAATCATCTGGCAATCCCCCAAATGATCCAACAGAGCCAAAGCAGAGATGGTTTCTTTGGCTCAGGAGCCATTTGGAGGGGAGTGGGAGATGGACGGGGTCCTCCTCTACAGCTGAAACACGTCCCATGTATGGAATGAAGGCAAATCCCCTCGGTCCCCAAAACAATCCCCAAATTCCATCCCACTGCAAAGAAATTGGGACACCAGGGGAAGGGCCAACACCAAAATCCTCTCCCAGGGCGGCTTTTCCACCCCATCTGCCCCCACCCCGTTTTTCCCTGGCTCTTTTCCCCCGCTGTTCCCGCATTCCCGGGGTGCTGGCTGTGCCCTGGAGAGATCCCTGCCCTTCCCAGCTTTTCCGGAGCCGGGCAGACAATGGAGCCCGCATTAACAGGGATAATCCATCCCACAAAAGCCGGCGGCCCCTGCGCGATCGCGATGCCCAGCAGAGCGCTCTCGGAGCACTCAAATGCGCTTTTTCAGAGGCACGCTCCGCAAGGAAATATCCTGGCACGTCAAGCACTCCCGAGCTATTTCTGGGAGCGCCTGGGGGGCAGGAACGGGATGGGGGAGGAAAAAAAAAACAAAAAAAAAAAACAACAAAAAAACCCTCCTTTTGGTTTGGTAACTGAGCTGCCAGGCTTTGGGGATTTGGGATCCCGAAAGCTCTGCTGGGAGCTGTGCTGCTGATATCCCCGCTCTCAGCCGGAGCTGGAATCGATCCCAAACACCCACTCAGCGAGCAACAAAAGAGACCCCTAACCTGCATCCCGCGGGGAACAAGCCCTGGATTCAAAGCCCCACGCTCCAGGAAAGCTGGAATTCTCCTTCTCAAACACCAAATCCCTGCCTGGATTGGGCTGGGCAGCAATTCCATGAATACTAACGCGGCCCCACTCTCGCTCCCCCCATAATTATGCAGCACTGGAGCTGCAAGGCGAGGCCGGAGCCTTTGATTCCGTGCATTTCTGCCATCCTGCAGGTCCGGCATTCCCGGCTGCCCCGGTGCCGAGCCTCCCATAGCTGCAGGGACTAAATTTAGAACCGGGTTTTGCCACTTTCCAAAGGTTCCGCTCCGCAGTGGCGGTCCCAGGCTGTGCCGCTTCCCAGCTCCTGCCTGTGATTATGGAATTTTATCCCGCGGCCAGCAGAACAATGGCACAAGCACTGCTGGATGTTGTGTCAACACAACAAAGGATGGATTCGGCGGGATCCAGGGAGCCCCTCCCAACCCAGCAAAGTCAGTTCCAGGCATTGATTTCCCAGGAAAGGTTTCCCAGGGGGTAAAAACTGCCCCGAGCAGCTCCAGCACAACAACCCCGCTCCATGCACTCCCCTATCCCAGCTGCCCACAGCTGGAAAATCCTTCCCGGGCAGGGTCTCACTGCCCAGGGCACGGCCACTCCAGGGAGGTTCCAAGTGGGAGGATCCAGAGGTTTTATCCCTGTGGATAAAGGTGAGGTGTGTGCAGCACAGGCCCTTCCTGGCAGGGAAGGATCGGGAAGGATCCCAGAGGGATCAAGAAGGATCTGAGTGGGATTAGGAATGCCCCTGCTGTGCTCTTCCCAGTAGGATTGGGAAGGATCCTGTTGTGCTATTCCCAGTGGGATCAGGAAGGATCCCAGTGGGATCAGGGATGGTCCCACTGTGCCCTTCCCAGTGGGATCAGGAAGGATCCCAGAGGGGTTAGGAAGGATCCCAGAGGGATTGGGAAGGATCATGATGTGCCCTTCCCAGAGGGATTGGGAATGGCCTCACTGTGCCCTTCGTGGCAGGATCAGGAAGGATCTGAGTGGGATCAGGAATGGCCCCATCGTGCCCTTCCCAATGGGATTGGGAATAGTCCCACTGTGCCCTTCCCAGTGGGATCAGGGATGGCCCCGCCCTGCCCTCCCACTCTCCTCCTGCTGCTGCTGCCACACCTGCCGTGAGCTCCAGGTGGGTGCCAGCCCCGGGACACCCCGGGTTTGTGCCAGGGAATGCCACGGAGCCCTCCCCAGCACCCCCAGTGTGCCCGCGGACCTCCCAGCAGCCAGACACGGGATTCGGGAGTCGCATTCCCAGCCTTGGAAAGCGCCGGGGGCAGGAATTTGACCTCCCAAAACTGCAACAGAACAGCCTGACTGCAGGTGCCTGGCTGGGACTGGGCGTGAACTCCTCATGGAAATTCCCACAACTACCGAAACTGGCGGTGCCTGGTTCTTCCCACATTTCCCGAGAGGAATACCTGACCCTAGCAGATAACGAGCTGTGGAATCAGTTCTGCCCAGGAGGGGACAGTGACAGCAGCAGAGCTGTCGCTAAGGGCGGGATTTAGCACCCAAACCTGTCCCCACATCTAAATTTCGGCAGCTGCTTCCACAGAGCTGGGGCTGCCAGGAAGAGGGTGCCCAGCAGCAGGAGGAAGCAGCAGCCCTATTTTTGGAGCAGCCCGGAATAGCCACAGGCTGGAGGTGGCTGGAACCCATTTCCCTTCCTCACTCACCTCCCAACCCTTTTTCTGGATGCGAGATTTGCCCTAAAAAGCACCTTGTACTTAAATTTATTTCTTGCTCAAGCTTAGATTTTAGTTTGTGCTCAAGCACTCGGGTTTAAATTTAGTTTGTCCCATTTAAGGCACTGCATCACCCACAGAACACCTTCCCAGGCCCGTTTTCAGCAGTTCCGTCCCCAAATTGGCTGGTGCAGAGCTGGGAGCTTGGTCAGGAATTGGCATCCTGCTCCCTTTTCCAGCCACAACTTCCACCAGTCATGCCCTGTTGTTGATTTTGTGTCGTGCTCTTACAACAGGAGGTGCCTGTGATTCACTCCATTTGTTTGGTTTGCTTTTCTTCTTTTTCAATCTGCGCACAGCAAAACATATTTCTTTTTTCTTTTTTTTCCTTTTTTTTTTTTTTTTTCTTTCCCAACTAACATTTTCAGCTCCCAGCATCGCCCAACCCTGTGAAAAAGGAGAAAATAGCACTGCTGGGAAAGCGAGCAGCTTTCTCCTGGAAATGGTGATGCTCCGAGAGAGCTTCGTGAGAAAGTGTCCTACCAAGATGTTTCACACCATGGGACCACAAAAAAAAAACCCAGAGATGCTGTCACTGAGGGGAAAAGCTGCTGCTGGCACCAGAAATCCCTCGTTTGCCATAACAGGAAGGGATGAGGACCCTAAGGATCATCTCATCCTCATGGGCAGGGACACATTCCACTGCTCCAGGTAGCTCCAAGCTCTGTCCAGCTTGGCCTTGGGCATTTCCAGGGATGCAGGGGCAGCCACAGCTTCTCTGGGAATTCCATCGCGAGCAGGAATTCCATCCCAGTATCCCCTCCATCCCTGCCCACTAACAGTGGGAAACCATTCCCCGTGTCCTGTCCCTCCGTCCCTTGCCCCAAGCCCTTGTGCTGCTGTTTCCGGAAGGTTCTGGGGACACCCAGCCCCAGTGTGCCAGGGCACGGAGAGCTCCGGGCCAGCCTTGCTGACACAGCTCTCCCAGGCAAGCAGGCAGCCAAGCATAGCAAAAGCCAGGAGCTGTTCCAGGCAGCCCAGGCCGATTCCCAGAAGTGCCATTCCAAAAGCTCGCTGTACCCCGGGGCGGGCTGGAACCAGCTCACCCCGCCGAGAGGCAGCCAAGGGTCAAGTGGATAATCCTGCTATTCCCTGGGGAACCCGCTTATCTCAGAACCTGCTCCCTGCGGCTTTCCAGCTCACCTGTTAATGAGCTGGGAGTAATTAAACAGCCAGAGCCCATCCCGCCCCGCGGTGCCGAGGAGAACATCCGAGTTCTCCTCGGATTTGTGCACGTGTGGCTGAGCAGGGACGAATTCCTGAGTGTGGCAGCAGCTCCAGCCCAGGCTGCGCTGCAAAGGCCGCGGGCTCCGTGCCACGCTCAGCGTTTTGCGATGCTCGGTGACTTTCCGGTCAGGAGACAGCCCGGGCTGGGTGTCCCCTCCGCTGCCACCCCCGGGATACGCGGGATGTGGCAGTGAAAGTGTGAGAGGCGGCCGCACCCTTGCCAAAGTACAGCCCGGCTTCCCGGGCAGGGGACAAAAAAAAAATCCAGAGGAGGATGAGGAGGGAAGGGATGATGGATAGCACTGCCCCGAGAGCCTCAGCTCGGAGGAACTCGGCGTTCCTGGGGAAGGGCAGTGACCGGGAGACGAAAAATGACTCGAGGCGCTGCCAGCAGCGATGTGGAGCCGAGCTTTGCTCCGGGCTGAGAGACACGGAGGAATCCTGCACGCCCAGGAGTGCCCACCTATGAGGGCTGCAGAACGCACGGCTCCAAAGTGGTGGCGATTGTAAATCCAGGAGCTCCGAGCACCAGGACAGCCCCGTGGCGTTCCTTTGTCTGCAGGTGTGGAGCCACCTCGGCCTCGCTACATTTTGACCCAGTTCTTCACGTCCCCTCACCTATTTCTTGCTGGGAACTGAGGGGCAAAAAGGCTCAGGGACCTGCAGGGAGGGCAGGGTTTGGTGGAGCCAGGGAAGCTCCAGGTGTCACCAAATCCACCGCAAACCAGTGGAATTGAGACTTTTGGTATCACAGACTGACCGGGCACGGTGCTGGAGAGGGGAGCGAGGCTAAGGGATGGAAAAGCAACCGCAGCTTTGCCCAATTTCCTGCGCTGCAGGCAGGGAAGGAGGGAGGGATCGGGCTGTGCCCAGCCCCAAAAATCCACACCCTGGCCCTCCTCAAGGCTGGAGCACTTGGAGGTGCCTTTGCCGAGCCGCATCACCTGCTGCTGGCGCGGGGTAAGAAATTGAATTAGGGGAGAGCTGCCAGCTCCCGCAGAGCCCTGGGCCAGCCCTGCAGCACTGCAAACGCAGCAGCCGGCCCGGAACGCTGCTCTCCACCCCCAGCAACGAGGGACAGAGCTGAAAATCAGCCCTGCGGCTGCATCCCTGCCACACGGACAGGGACAAGGGACAAGCTGGGAGCGGGGCTGCAGCTGCAGCAGCCACGTGCTGAGAGCTGAACATGCTGAGCTTTCAGAGAGCCCGGGCCATGGGGAAGTTCAGCGAGGCTCCTCGGCCACAGCAGCGGCCCTTGGGCTGTTTCTTCACCCTCCTCCTCCTCTTCTTCCTCCTTTCATCCACAGCCCAACTCTGGGAGGGTAGAGGTGACATCAAGGAGCTGACAAATAAGGCACGGCTCGCTACCCCGCGCCCTGCCGGAATAATGACAGCACAGACAAGCCGAGCAGGTGAAGTGTCCTAATAGGTTTCGGTGACAGACTGAGGGACAAGCGACAGCATCGCACAGGGACACACAGGTGGCCATCGGCCACTCCATCCCTTTTTCCCCCTCAATTTCCAACCCCCACCGCTGTCGGGAGCGGGGGGGATCTCCCTGGAGCAGCAGCTCCCGTCCCGCTCCCTTTTCCCGCAGCCAGCACCGGTGACGCCATAGCGGAGCAGCCCCCCCTGCCCGGCGTGCCGGTGCCTTTTCTCCCCTTTGTGTGTGACAAGGTGACAGCAGAGGCCACCCCCGAGCCGCGCACACTGCCACCAGCTCTGCCAGCCCGGGGAAGGGCACCGAGAATGCCAGCGGGGGATAACAGATGGCACAGGAACAAAACGATGGGAATGGGCGTGCTCGGAAGTTCCAGGGAACGGGGAGCACAGAGGAGCCCTTGTGCTGCAGAGCCCGCCCGGCAAAACCAACGGGGTCTTTGTTCCAACCAGCCTGGAGGGGATTCAGCCCAAAACTCGGGATAAAACCAGCGCCGACACAACAGGCTCGGAGCCTTGAAAACATTTCTTTGTTCGGCTTTGCCGACATCCACTGCGGTTACAAAGTCCTTACGTGCCGTTTGTATATTTTTTCCCCGGCACCAGAGGTCCTCGGCAAATGTTTACTCTCCAAATTCATCTGCAGCGAGCAGGGCGAGTTAAACTACGCATTAACTATGTAAATATACTTCTCTTTTCTGGAGAGCTGCGAGTTAGGAAATGTGTCCTGTGGCGGCCTCAGAGCTTTTTGACAGCTTTGATACACCCAGCTGAGAGGGGGGGAAAAAAAAGCTTTTCGACAGCCTTTAATGTCCCCCATCTCGTAGGAAAATGCTTTTAAAACATTAAAAAGAAAGAACGGTCTAGAAATCCAATTAAAAGCCAGCAGGCGTTTAAGGAGAGCCAAAAGCCTCCCGGAGGACACAAAAGAAATAAAAATAACCCGACTCTGCTCAAAGGACGAGACCCAGGTAGGAAGGAGCCGGCGCGGGGAGCAGCCGCATCCCGAGGGCGCAGCCCGGGACTCACCTTGGGGAGCCGCGATGATCCTGGGGTTCACCTTGGGGCGCCTCTCTGCCCATGCACCCAGCTGGCCGAGCCACAGGGCCAGCAGGAGGGCAAGGGGCAAGCTCCTCCTGCCCATTGCTAGTCCGGGAGCGAGCCGGGATGAGGAGCCGAGCGGACTGACAGCTGCATCTTCCCCGCGTACAAAAAGGCAGAGCGGAAGCAACCAATACGCGGAGGAGGGCGGGCCCTGGCTCATCACCACTGGAGAGGAGTAAAACACTGCAGCCGCTCAGCGTTAACACCTGAGCTCCGGCTCTCCGTCCGTGCGGCTTTTATGGGGGATTTTGGGGTCTTTTTTTGGGTTTTTTTTTTCCCTTCCCCTCGGTGAGAGGAAGGTGCGAGGGTCGGCGGTTTTGTCACCCGAGGTTTGTAAAGAACTTCCCATGGGGGCTGACGAGGGGAAATAAAGGTTGGGAAGAGTGAAATGGGAAAAAGAGAACGGAAATAGGGCTGAAAATAGGGGCAGAGAGGGGGGCGGTGTGACAGCGGAATGCAGCCGGTGGCGGGAGCGGAACAGCTGGATCCAGAAGCAGCTGCGGAAAGGCCACTCCGAAGGCCACCCACTTGTCACAACCCCTGTCCCGAAAGGGACGTGACATCCCCGAGCGGATGCGGGAGGAAGGCGAGCCCTGCCCGACCACCCCGAACCTCGATGATGCGGCCGCTCCGCCAAAGGACACCCCGCGCGTGGCACAGCCCTTGTCCCAAAATTGTCACCTCCTCGTCCCGAAGGTGGCCCCGGGCAGGGCCGGGAGCCTTTGTGTTAATGAGAGGAGCGGGGCATTCCGAGCACGGAGAGCGAGCTGGGACGTGACCGGAATGGGAGAAGCCCACCGGGAACGATTCGCAGCTGCGCCCTTTAAAGTCGCGATTGAAGCTCCGCTCCTGCAGGGACGAGCGGGGCCAGGGCAAGGGGGGCACGCTGAAGGAAGCAAAAAAATAAATTAATGAGCCGGCTAATGGTGAATTTGCAGGAACCGCAGGGATTTCCCGGCGCTTCTTGGTGTGTCGGGGGGTTCATCTTCCTCTTCGGCCGTGCAGCTGCCGGGGTAATTACAGAGGGTAATTACAGGGGGTAATTAGAGGGGGAAGACACACGCTCGGTGATTCCCAGCCCTGAAGCGCTCCGAGCTCACCCCGACCTGCCCCGGGGGCAGGTGCAGGTCCATGTTTGCTCGCCGAGCTGCCAGACCCCGTTATCAGGGAAAAAAATTGAGTTTTCTTCCCAAAAAGCACTCCTGAAAAGAAGGAGTTTTCTTCTTTCACCCCTACCCAGCAGCTGGGGGCTCTGAGGTTGGGGATTTTTGTTCCACTCGCAGTGAAATCCAGCCTCGAGCTCCCTCATGATTTTAGGAGTGTTTGGAGGATCCCAGACTGGCTCGGGGTCCAACACCTCCAAGCCCATCCTGGAGCATTTCACAGGGAAGGATTCCTCCCTAAAACCCATGAGAGCAGCCAGCCCTGACTGCCAGAACCACGAGCTCATTGCCTGGGAAAGCGATTCCAGGAGATGGGCAGGATGTGGGAACACGGGGCCCAGGAAAACCCAACCCTTCAGTGCAGCACAGCTCATTCCCAGGTTTGCAGGAGGTGTTGGAATGAAGAACACGCTTCCCAAAGTGAGGAAGGAGCTCCGAGGTTCAGTTTGTTAACTCGGGACCACATGGAATTGGATTTTAGGCAGCAGCTCAGCCCTTTCCTGCAGAATTTTCCATCTGCTCCACTGCGGGATCAGAACTTCCCCAGCACAACTCGTGAGCAGCTTTCTCCCAGATCATGCGCCTCGCTTCCAGCACGGATCAGGAGGCAGCCTCCCCCAGGAATCTTGTCAGAAGCACAGATTTTTTTTCCCCAAGAAGAACAGTTTTTATTCATCACAAACTGAATGTTTTGTGGCCCAGGCAACCCGGAGAGCTCGGATTGCACTTGGCACCCGAGCAGCATCGTGATGACTTCATCCCCAAAAACAGATCTGTCACCTTCCCTCGGCCCCGGCCAGGAATGTGACCCTTGGAAGAACCAAAAAAAGAGAAATCTTAGTCCCTGGCTAAGCCAGGTAGGACCTTTGCCGTGCCACAAAGCAGGGGTGACACACCCAGCCACTGCCAGAGCTGGACAAAACATGTTTGTGCTCCTCATCCCCCTTTTCCATGATCCCTTGCCCAGGTAAGATTGGCAATGCTGCACGTTTTGGCCCAGAGCTGGAAAAATCCTGTGCTAAACCTGATGGCCTGGGAGGTTGGGACAGAACTTTTGGAAGATCAGAGCTGCCATTCCTCTTTTTGGGAAGGAGCTGGCTGCTGAGGCTGGGCTTGGAGTGGGAATCAGTGCAATTCCCCTCACAGCTCCTCTTGGTGCTGACAGCCCCTTCATTCCCCAGCTGACAGAGTGTGGAGGGAAGAGAGCAGAGCAGATCCTTCATCAGCTGCTGCATTTTCTGCTCTCCACGCCCAAATTTACCCCTCCACCTCATGTTCCTGGCAGGCAGCAAACAAAAAACCTCAACCAGCCGTCCCCAAGGCCAGAGCCCTGCAGAGTTTGGGGGTTCCCAGCTCTCCTGGCTCATCTCTTCAAGCTGGATGGAGTCTGGGGGCTCTGATGAGTTGGCACAAGACCCCCCCGGGTTCTGCCGGAGGACAGCACGGCAGGAGTGCCACCAAAGGGGCCCAGACGTGCTCAGAGCCACCCCCAGGGCTTTGCAAACCACTCGGGAAAGGGCTGGAGGAGCCTCGTGCCCCCACCATGAGATTTCCCAGGACATTTGGCCAGAAGGGAACTTGTGACCAAGCTGATTTGCACTCAGTGATTTTGAGAGCAGCACAAAAGCCCAGCCTGGGACTCCCCTTCTTGCTGTGCCTCCAAAGGAAAGCCCAGGGGCTGGCCCAGGCCTTTCCAGGCCAGTGTCACCACGTGATTTACTGGTCACAGCTCCTGCCTGAGGACTGGCCACAGCCACAGCCCACCCTGGTCACCAAACCCCCCTGGGAGGCACAGGAGCATCACCTGAAGGTGTCACATCCTCAGAGGGGACTCCCTGGTGGGGCAGGAAACGAGGCAGGAGTGCCAGCAGCTTCAGGCAGACGAAATAAAACCCAGTGTGGAGTCTCACCCAATTAAATGAGGTTAGAAGGACAGAAGGAGCAGGAATGGGTGGCTCTGTTCAGCCACACTGCCATCACGAGAGCTGCACTGTCAGCTCCCATCTCCCTGCCAGGTCAGACTGCTCTGCAATTCCTGATCCTTCTTTCCCTGCCCCTGTGCTCCTCTGCATTCCAGGGCAGCACTGGCATGGGAATGGCCACGTCTCAGACTCCCCAAAACAGGACTCCCACATCCCACAGCAGCTCTGGAATCCCCAGGGAGGGTCCAGCACCACCATCCATCCCCTAAACGAGATGACAACCTCCCTTTTTTATCAGCCCCAGCAGAGCCACCAAATCCTCCTGCACACACGTGGTTAAAGTTTGACCCCTGTGCAAAGGAGCAGCTGGAATTTCAGCCTGCATTCTTCTGCAAGGAATCGAAACAAACACACCTGGCTCTCGAGAAACTGCTGGGAAAAATACCAGAGCTAACCCAAGCTCACAGACCCTGAGCTGCTGAGGAAATGCAAACTCCTGCCCCATGACCTTGGAGCACTTCCAGCAGTGGTGTCTGTCTCGCCAGGAAGGAAGAGACGAGGGAAAAGGGCTGGGTCCTGCTCCTCCTTCCCACTGAGAGCCACCCCCGGGTGTGGTGACACGCAGGGACAGCGGTGACACTGGGATCAGGCCATCAACACGAGCAGCTCTCCATCTCTTCCAGCAGGAGATCCTTTGTGTTGTTTTTGGACGAGAGAAGAGCTCCTCTTTCTTCCTGTGTCCCATCTGTCCTTCCTGGCCTGCCTGTCACCTGTTATGGGGCCAGCCCGGTGCCACAGGACCCCTTTGGGACAGGGATTGGGGATGAGGGAGGAAAATGGGAATGAGGAACGGGGAGGGGGGAGAACAAACAGCTGGGAACTCATCAGAGCAGACAGCAGCTGGCAGGACTGCGGGTGATTCAATGCTGTGAAACTGAGAATCCTTTGGGGTCACAGGGTTCAATGCCAGCCAGGCAAACCCCTCCTGGAAGGGATCCTGCCCTGCAGCAGCCAACAAAGCCAGCACCAACCAAATCATCCTGCAACAACCAAATCACCCAGCTATAAACAAATCATCCTGTAACAACTAAATAATCCTGCAACCAAATCACCCAGCTATAAACAAATCATCCTGTAACAACTAAATCATCCTGCAACCAAATCACCCAGCAATAAACAAATCATCCTGCAACAACCAAATCATCCTGCAACCAAATCATTCAGCAACAACCAAATCCTGCCCCGTGGAGAGAAATGCTCGGGGTGTGCCAGGCTGGCCCCTCCTGTCCCAGTGACAATAAGGGACAATGTCCTTGCTGGTTGCTCTGTCCTTGTCACCTCCTCGTGCCCCAGTGGCCACAGGCACCCCAGAAGGAACCAACTCCTGCTGTCCCAGTGACATCACGGGACAGTGTCCTTGCTGGCTGGCCTGCTCCCCTGGCTGTCATTGTCACCTCCTCCTGTCCCAGGGACATCAAAACCAAAAGGAACCTACTGCTCCTGCTCCAGGGACATCAGGGGACAGTGTCCTTGCTGGCTGCCTTGTCCTTGTCACCTCCTCCTGTGCCAGTGCACCCCAAAAGGAACCCACCCCTCCTGTCTCAGTGACATCAGGGGACAATGATGTTCCTGGTTGCCCTGTCCTTGTCACCTCCTCGTGCCCCAGTGGGGTTCCAAAAGGAACCCTCAAAGCTTTACTGGGAGCCAGGAGGTGCCACATTCCCACAGCTGCTGCACAGCCTTGGGACCTGGGGCCACCACCCAGGGGTGACACAGAGGCCACAGATTTACCAGCTCAAGGAAAAAAATCTGGGGTGGGATCTGTTCCCAACACCCCACACCCAGCTCTGAAAACCCCCAGCCTCTGCCAGCCAGCAAATCTCTTAGGAGTGGGTTTTTTCTCTGCTCACCCTGCTCCAGTCTCTGTTCTTTGGCCCTTGAAGGAAAAAAAAAACCAAACTCTGGCTCCCCTCTGATGCTTTTATGGCTCCTGGAGTGAAACCCCCACAGCTCCAACTCAACACCTGAATTAATTCTTTAATGCTCTTAAATCAGCATTTATTTCAGAGATAGAGGGGGGGAAAACCCTCTCAAAGGGATTTTGGGACACGTTTCTGAATATTAGAACACTATAAATATAAAAGGGAACAGAAGGAAATAGAAATAATCTCACAGGGTGACATTTTTCAGCCCATTTCTGCTTTCACCAAATTAAAATAGTTGCCTGGTTTTTTTTTTGGTGGACCATGTGGATCAACTCTGTGACCTTAAATGGGCTTTGAGGGCTGAAATCAGAGCTCCTTTTTTTGTCACTGCTAGCAGGAAAATGGTGATTCATGCCAGGAGAGGCAGCAAACCCCACAGGGTCACTGGGATGTGTCACCTGCCCTGTCCCTGTGCTCTCACCTCATCAGCTGTCCCAGCAGCAAAACTTTGCTCCTTTCTCCAAAGTTCCCCCAAGAAAGAGTAAAACCCAAATGTCCTCATTGCCAAGGACACCTCTGTCCCCTCTTCCTTTGGCTCTCAGCTCCCTGAACCAGCACAGAGCTGGAAAAGCAAGAAAAACTCGAATTTTTGATGTGTTCTGGGCTTTTCCTACAAGGACAAAGCTGGAAGCAGCCAGGAAACCACTGAGCCCTCTGCAAAAAAAAAAAAAAAAAAAAAAAAGAAAAATAATGGGCAAAGGCTGTGCCAGATAAATTCCTGCTGGATGTACCTGCCCAACAAATCCTGGAGCAGCAGGGAAAGTCACCTTGACTGATTTTCTGGAATTTATGTGCCAGGGAGGAGCCCAGGATGTGACTGGGACAAACTGGGAATACCCAGAGCTTGTCAGGCTGGGAAAGCAAGAGAGATGATCCCATGGAAATCTGTCCAAAATTGGTTGAGGCACTGCAAAAGCCACCTGGGAGATTCTGCTCCACCTCCATTCCACCTTTTTTTTTGCTGGAAAATTAAGCAACAGAGACAAATCAGCCCAAAATGAGAGATGGGGAGAAAAAAGGATCTAGAAAAGCACAGCACAAATAAACCCAAAATGAGAGATAAGGAAAAAGGTTTCCAGAAAAGCAGAACATAAATCAACTAAAATGAGAGATAAGAAGAAAAAAGGGATCTAGAAAAGCAGAGCACAAATCAGCCCAAAATGAGAGATGGGGAGAAAGAAGTTTCCAGAAAAGCAGAGCACAAATCAGCCCAAAATGAGACAAAAATGTCCCCAGAAAAGCAGAGCACACACGGTGCAGGGCCCTGCCAAACCTCCACCCCCTCCAGGTGTCCAGCAGCAGGATAAAAAACAGGATTATGGAAAAGAGGGGCAGGAAAAGCAGCTGCTCCCATCCCATCCCATCCATCCATCCATCCCTGCTGTCACAGCCCAAGAGCTGCTCTTTGATGTCACAAACAGAAGGTCCTGTGGGGGAACTGGCCTGGCCTGCTGCTCTTCCAGGGTCAGCCAACCCTTTCCAGTCTGCTCCCAGTAAAGCCCAGCCAGGGGTGCTGGGAGTGTGGTGGGAACAGGAACAGGGGCAGGAATGGGATGAGCTGAGACCCAAAGCTGCTCCAAACGTGGGAGGTGCCAGGGATGGAGCACAAGGAGCAGCAGTTTTTTTGCTGTTCATTATTAGTGACCCTAAATCCATCCCATCCCATCTTTTTCCACCTCCCACCAGGCCTGGGACAGTGCCAGGGATCCTGGAACAGCTTCTCTGGGCACCCTCCTCATCCTCAGAGGGAACAATTCCTCCCTGGTGTCCAACCTAACTAAAGAAGACAGGATTTTCTGTTCCAAACCCTGGGAAGTTAACTCGTTTCTTTCTGTATAATTTAGCACTTAGAAACCCCATTAAACACAGAAATATTTCTGTTTACAAATATGGATGTACCTGTATATAACAAGGCCAACATATACATGGACAACTGGAGCTTTTGAAATGCTGGTGTAAAATGTCATTTCTCTTCCCCACTCACAGCATTCAAAATGCTCAATTTTTGGATTTAAAAATTCTTTACTTTTAGGAGGTTTAGGTCAGCTCAACTCCCAGCATCCACAAGTCAGACATGGTCAACGATTCCAGGGAAATTTAGAGAGAACATTTTTTTTTACTGTGACATTTAGAACTAAGTATTTGGTTTACAAACATCCTTCCCTAAAATTCAACACTGTAAGATTTTTTTTTTCCCCTGCCTGTAATTTTTACTTCTACCAACTGATCTTTGATTTTTTTTCATAGCAGAGGGGGAAAGGAATGGTGTGCTCAAATTCCACTCTATCAGGGTTTTCACTCAAAAAACCCATAAAATTGTCTTTCAGCTGCCAAATCCACAACCTAACCCTGTATTTTTCAAGCCTTTCCTCGCTGTTCTGCTTCTCCGTGCCCTTGAGCATCACTCCCAGTGGCAGCACGGATTCCATGGGAGGCTGGGAGCAGGAATGTGCAGCCCCGGGGTGGCTGCAGAGCCACTCCCAGCCCCCTCAGCACTCCCCCAATGCTGCAGGAGCTGCAGCAGCACAGCAGAGCCATGCAGAGCCTCTCCCCCCATCCCTGCAGTTCCTGCCAACTTCTCCTCTGCTGCAGCCAGTGCAGCCAGGGGAATGTGCCTGACATGCTGCTCCCAGCCAAGCTTTGCTGGTTAGGGAAGGAAATCAGGGAAAAGTCACTTCCAACCCAAAAAATCCAGGCAGTTCTCAGCTCTCCGGGGGTGTGAGGAAGCAGAAATAGCAGTGAAAACGGCTTCATGCCAAACGTGGGTCAACAGGGGGATCAAATAGCCCGGGAGTGATGAAAAAACCAGCATTTTGGGACAGCAACGAGGCCTAAATTGAGAATTCAGGTGGTGCAGGAAGGCAAACTGGACATGGTGTCCAGGACAGCCTGCAAGTGTTTCCCAGCTTTGGGCAGGAGCCTAATCCACGGTTATCCTGGAGGATTGGGGCTGCCAGCAGGGCTCTGTGCAAATGCTCTGTCCTGCCCCTGCAAAGCCAGGGATTAATCAATCAATCAGTGCTGTGGTGTGCGTGCAGTGCAGAGGGCAGCGAGCCTGCAGGGTGTCAGGAAAGCCACTGGTGTCCATCACATCTTATCTGCAGCAGCCTGGGGCACAAAACCAGCCCCTCCTCTCCTCCCCTCCCTCGGGCATCAATCCTCTCGCCAGGATTAAACCTATCAGTGCAGAGAACAAGCCGGGATGGGATCACAGAGCATCGCAGAGCTCGCAGGGGGATTAAAGGGCAGCCTGGAGGTGAGGCAGGAGAGCGAGCTCTGCTCGCAGCTCGCGTTTTCACGCCTCGTTAAAGCCTTCCCTGTGCACTGGGAGTGACGCTAGGCCCAGCTCCAGGCCTGGCTTTTCGCTCTTCCCACTGATTGCAATTACAGGCAAGCGCCGTTAATTGGCTTTGCAGCCCCGGCACGTGGTGGCACCCAGGAATTTTTTTTTTTTTTTTTTTTGCTGCAGGCTGTGTCACTTCTCCAAGCTCTGCAGCCCTTGTGCTCTGATTTCTTTGTCATTGTCACCTCGTGGTGGCCGTGAACCGCCGGCCCTCGGCTGAAACCACCACCTCCCACCGAGGCACGGCTTTTCCTGCAGTTCCACTGCAGATCCTGGTGGCATCTGCAGCACAAGCCGGGACAGAGCACAACCCACACAGCAGGCAGGGAACTGCCCAGGGTCCGTTTAATCCGGGATTGAAACGACAGGCAGAGCGTGGGGACAGATAAAACACTGCACATCTGGAAGGGTCACATCTCCAGCACCTCTTCCCTTCTCCGTGTCCTGAGGAGGTTGGAGAGAGGATCTGGAGCTGCCCTCGGTGCTCCCCCAAAGGAGAACAAGCCAAGAACCAGCCCAGCTGCTGCCTCAGCACAACTCACCAGCCCAGCAGGAAGATTTAGGGGGCCCCCCCGGCGAAGATGAGCTCCAGGGCAGCCTGGATGTCCCCCCCCGTGGCCTGCAGGGCCCTCAGGCTCAGCTCGTCGTCGTGGATTCCCATATCTCGCAGCTGCTGCAGCTGGGGCTGCCACTGGCTCTGCTCACAGCAAAGAGGAGAAGGTCAGGCTGCTGTGAGAAATCCCAGCTCCCGTGCAAACAGCTCAGACATGCTGCAAAAACCCCAGACCTACCCCTCCTCCATCCCACTTCCACCCCAGCCCTTTGGAGTGTCTGTGATAAAAGCTAAAATCCTGAGGCATTATGTTTTTCCTGTATTTGTAATCCTGCGATTCTTTAGTGTGTAACTGAACTCCAAACAGAGCATGAGCTGCTGTTTTCCCATTTTGGTCAGACACAACAATTCCTATCTAGGCCTGGGAATCAAGGACACCTCTCTGCCTCAGGCATTGAGAAATGTAAACAAAAGTGAGTTGGGAGGGAGCAAACTTGAGGTAAACAACTTCAAGCTGTAATTGGGATATTAACCCCCAATCTACAAGTAGACCAAACATATAAAAGTGTGAAAACCTATGACACATTGTCCCTTTTTGGGTGGATCCCTTGGGGGACCTTCATCTGCCCAAAACATACCTAAAGGCCCTTCAATAAATATATATAAAAAAAAGATTTTTATTGCCTTGATTTTGTCTGGCCCCAGTTTTTAGGTAAAAAAAAAAAAAAAAAAAAAAAAGACATCAGTGATGGCCCTTGCAGCTGAATGTCCCACCCCAGAAGGCAGCTGGGAGATCCCAGTGGGATGCAGGATTCCAGGGGGGCACTGACCTGGAGGCTGGGCTGCCCTGAGGCCTGCAGGGCGTGCTGGAGAGCCTGGCTGAACAGGTCATTGGTGATGGGTGTCCCTGACTGGACACTGGAGGACATCGGGGACGTCCCGGAGGAGTGGCCCTAAGAGGAGGGAAGGGATCAGGATCACAGGAAGCACAACAACACCTCAATCCCGAAGGGAAGGGTCCCCAGAGCTGAGCCAGGCTGGGCTGGCTGTCCCCTGGGTGCTGGGAGCATGGGGGAGATACGGATCACGTGGATTTGCATGGGGGAATGCAGAGCCAGGTGTGGGATCTCACAGGGAACTCCTCCCCGAGGGAATTGGGATCACCCGGGGAACTCCTCCCCGATGGAATACAGACTCAGCAGCGCCAGTCCCGACCTGTCCTGCTGCTGCCTGTTACCTGTGTGCCCGGGGTGGGTGTGTGGGAGCTGCTCTCAGGTGTGCTGGCCAGGGCCAGGGCCGTGGCCAGCTCGCTCTGGGTGATGGGCCGGGGCCCCGCCGCCCCCGCGTAGCCCAGCGAGGCCGGGCGTGAGCCCGATGTGCTGCTGGAAGGGGTGGACCTCGTGCTCTGCATGGAGGGAAGAGGAAAAAGCCAGCTGTGACCTCGGTGTCTGTGGCCCAGACAAACCACAGATCCCTGCCCTACCATCCCCAAAGCTCCCAAGGGTGGAAATTCTGAGAGACAAACATGCCAGAGCGGGATGTGCTCTTTTTCCACCAAGTCAGCTGTGGAAACTGGCAGCAAAGCTTTCAACCTCTCGTCCACCAGCCCCAAACCAGGGTGATATCAGCCTGGAACAAAATAATTGCCTGTTGACAAGCACGTTGGAACCAAATATCCAGTTTTTCTTTTCATTCCCCTTTGTCCTATGGAGAGGAAGGGTGCAGAAAGGCAGGATAAACATTCCCATGCTCCACTTTGGAGCGTTTCCTCTGCTCCATTTTCCTGTTGTGTGTTGAGCACTGAGGAAAACCCTCTCCTGAACAGCGTGCAAGCAGCCAGGATCAATATGTTTTTGTCTCCACATCCCCCTGGGGAGCCACAGCAGCTCGTGCTGTTCACCAGACAGGGAAGGAAAGAGCTTGGGAGTCTCAGGGCTACAAATTAAACCCTAAAAAGAGGTGGCTGCTTACCTGGTGGAAGTCATCTTCATCATCAGAGAGCCCCTCAAAGAGAAAGCCACCTGCAGCAGAAAGGGGGACAAAAGGATGTGGCAAAGCAGCAGGGATTGGGAAGCAGGTGAGAATGCTGTGGAGGTTTTGGCTGAGCAGCCAGGGCTCAGCACTGAGCTCCCCTCCAGGTGGGCATACCTGGCATGTCCCGGTAGGAGCCCAAGGCCATGGCCCGTGAGGATGTGTCTGGGGCTGGCAGGGGGGTGCTGCCAGCCACTGAGTGCAGCACCAGCACGATGGCATTCACCAGGGCAGGGTGAGCTGGGATCAACCTGGGCACAAACGGGCACAGCTCAGGGAGGGCACAGGGCAGGCCAGGAACCAGCCCTGAGCCACCCGGGGCACAGCCACCATCACCACTGCCCCAGCTGCCTGCACAGACTCCTCCAGGCAGCCAGGATCCCTCTGGATCCATCCTGGGCACGCCTTGGCTCTCCAGGGATCCCTCTGGATCCATCCTGGGCACGCCTTGGTTCTCCAGGGACCCCTCTGGATCCATCCTGGGCACGCCTTGGTTCTCCAGGGACCCCTCTGGATCCATCCTGGGCACGCCTTGGTTCTCCAGGGATCCTTCTGGATCCATCTGGGACCTGGCCTTGGCTCTCCAAGGATCCTTCTGAGTCCACATTGGAGACCTGGGCTTGGATCCTTCTGGACCCATGTTGGATATTTCCTTGATTCTCCAGGGATCCTTCTGTATCCATTTTGGACATGGCTTGATTCACCAAGGATCCTTCTGGATCCACCCTGGAGACCTGGCCTTGGATCCTTCTGAATCCATCTGGGATCTTTCCTTGGTTCTCCAAGAATCCTTCTGGATCCATGTTGGACCTGGCCTTGGATCTTTCTCAACCCATCTTGGACCTTTCTCTGGTTCTCCAAGGATCCTTCTGGACCCACACTGGACCTTTCTCTGGTTCTCCAAGGATCCTTCTGGACCCACACTGGACCTTTCTCTGGTTCTCCAAGGATCCTTCTGGACCCATGCTGGCTTTCCCATGTTGCTCTCTGGCTGAGCAGCTCCCTCCAGGTGTGAACCCCAATGTGGAGGTGATGGTGGCCCTGCCTCCCCCCAGGCACCCCCTGCACTAACCCAGCTGGTGGATCCCTGCTTCCTGCTGCTCAGGGAGGGGTGTCCCACCCAGGTGACACTGGGGACACTGCTAAGTCACTCGGGGAACTTACGTGTCCAGCATATTTGGGTCTGCAAACACGGAAAACAGATCCTTGTCCTGCAGAACTCCTGGAAAAGACCAGGAAACCCAGTGAGACAGGATACAGCAAACAGGAGCCAGTCACACAAAAGCCACAGGGACAAATAGGAATTGTTTTTCAGGAAGTGACTCATGAGTAAACACCACAAATACTGCCATTGTTCCTTTGAAGCCTTTGTGCTCCTGGAAAGGCTCTAGGTCACAGCCACACACCCAAGGGACTTGTTTTGGCTTTTTTCCACCAGATCCTGTGGGTGCTCCACCTCAAGGGCCCCCAACTCCCTGCAGCCAGGCTGTGACTGCTTCCCAAATTCCACCTGCCTCGGACTGGCACCATCCCAGAACAGGCTGGATTTAATGAGCCATTTGGTAGCATCCCAAATTCCATCTGCCTCACGCTGCCACCATCCCAGAACAGGCTGGATTTAATAAACCACTTCATAGCACTTTGCAGCAGAGAGAGAGCTCCATCCCTCCTTTTCTTAATCCTCCTGAAGCCAGGATCCATCCCCCCTGTTCCCTGACCCTCCTGAAGCCAGGATCCATCCCCCAGGAGAAATCATCCATCCCTCCTTTCCCTGACCCTCCTGAAGCCAGGATCCATCCCCCAGGAGAAATCATCCATCCCTCCTTTCCCTGACCCTCCTGAAGCCAGGATCCATCCCAGACATCACCAATGGAGCACAACTGACACCTGAGCAGTCATTGACTCTCATGGTACAAAAAGAGACAAAAACCAGGGTTTTTTTTGTTTTTATTTTACTCTCCCTTATCCCTATCAGGAGGAATTCAACCTAGATTTGGGTGTCTCCCTTCCCCCCTGAGGAATCCAACACAGCCACACTCACCCAGAGCCACGGGGTCACTGCTGAGGCCGGGAGTAGCCACAATGATCTGATCCAGGGATTCCTTGTTTCCCAGCATCTTGAAGACCTGCCAGGGAAAGCAGAGCAGATCAGGAATGTCACCCACCGTGGGATTGTCCCCAGAGGGAGGGGACAGCTGAATTTCCCCCCCAGGAGCAGAGCACTCACAGCATCTCTGTAGGCAGGGCTGCTGTGCAGGGCAGTGTGCAGGACACGGAATTCCCGGACTGCTGCCACCTTATCCACGGGCTCTGAGGGGAAAAAACGCCACAACAAAACACAGCTCAGCCTCTGTCAGCCCCCAGAGCCATTTCACATCCCACTGAGGCTTCCACACTGCAACAGGGATCCTTTAACAGCCTTGGATTGGGTGCAGTCACTGCAGAGTAACGACTTGCTGCACTCTCAGATCATAAAAATAGCCAGGAATATCCTCCCACACGTGCCATTACAGGAATGCCAACTCCAATTCCTCTTTTTTGTACAGTCAGGCACAGCAGGAGCACACAGCAGCTCGCTCATCCCTGGGGCTTTGCTCCAGATTGCCTGGCAATGCCCTAAAATGCATCACAGGCAATTAAGGAAGGGATGATCCCTCTCCATGCTGCACAGCTCATTCCTTAACTCTTCTGTCAGCAGGAAATTAACACCCAGGTGCTGCTGGGAGAGGTGGGGACTTCCCAAACAAGGGGATTCATTCCCCTGAGAACCTCCAGAGCTGTTCCTCAGCCCCTAATAAAGCACATCCCAAGCAGAATCCAAAGGGTAATCCCCACCGTTCCTCACCTGGTTTCTGGTCAGGCTCAGGCCAGGATTTACGCAGGACATGGACAGTGGAGCCAGACTGGATTCCATAAAAATCCAGCGTCTGGTCATCCCTCAGCTTCCGGCCACAGTAGATCAGGTCTGGGGGGAGAAACACCTGAAGATAAACCTGTGCCACGAGCTCAGGGTCTCCGGCTGTGGCTTAGAGCCCCGGGGGTTATTGAGCAGCTGGAGCTGCTCCAGCTGGCTAGGGAACAACACAGGGAAGCCATGGAGCCGAGAATCGGGAGGGAAATCACAGAGCTCATCTGGAGGAGGTGACAGAATCACCTCCTGTGAAAGAGCTGACCTCTCTCTCAGTTCTCATGAGACATCTCACAAGGACACGGAGACGGTGGGAAGCCCAAATATTCCCTACCAAGGGCACTGCCGCGGCTGGAGCACCGTGACCCCAAGCAAACAGAGAAGGAACACCGAACCCTCCCCAGCAGCAGCAGCCAGCAGGATGCGGTGGGAGGACGGGCCGAGGGTGTCCCCAAGCGGCGGGACACGCACCGATGAGCTCGGGGTCCGGCATGGATTCCTGCAGCTTGCCCGCGATGAGCTGCTTGAGGTGCGAGATGCTGCAGCCGCCCAGCGGGCACTCGCCCAGCTCGGTCTCCGGCAGGCGCAGGATGGATTTGGGGGCCAGCGGCTGCTCCGCCAGCTTCACGGCGATGTGCCACTCCGGCAGGGCCATGGCGGCTCTGTGGTGAGGGACACACCGAGTGAGACCCCAGCGGCTCCGGAGCACACAGAGCCCGGCCAGCCGCAGCTCTGAACCCGCGGCGGTCGGGGGTCCCGGCCGTGGCACCCTGATCCCATCCCTGCCCTGCTTCTTCTAGAGCTCCCCTTCAGCTCAGGGGGATCCCGGCTGTCCCTCATCCCAATCCTCCCCTCAGCTCAGGGGGATCCCGGCTGTCCCTCATCCCAATCCTCCCCTCAGCTCAGGGGGATCCCGGCTGTTCTCCCCCCAGAGCCTCCCCTCAGCTCAGGGGGTACCGGCCATACCCCCTCAGGCCAATCCCCTGGATTACTCCCATCCCAATCCTCCCCCTCAGTTCAGGGGGATCTCGGCTGTTTTCCCCAAGAGCCACCCCTCAAGCTCAGGGGAATCCAGGCTGTCCCCCATCCTAATCCCCCTCCCCTCACAGCGATTCCGGTTGTTCTCCCCCCAGACCCTCCCCTTCAGCTCAGGGGGATCCCCAGGATTACTCCCATCCAAATTCTCCCTTTCAGCTCAGGGGGATCCGGGCTGTCCCCCATCCCAATCCTCCCCTCAGCTCCAGGGGGATCCCCTGAAC